>NC_066850.1:1079398-1426045 GCF_001640805.2 Lates calcarifer | reverse complement strand
TCGGCTACCTCTAATGTTTGAAGTCGGGGGGGAGATATCAGTCCGTGTGTGTATGTATATAATCAGAGCATTTGTGTGTGTTCATTGCCGTTAGATTACCTGCTACACAGTCTGACCTGAGATATCCTCAGCTCCTGCAGCTCTTTGATACAGACAAGGCTATCCCTCATTACTCCCCCACTCTTACCAACCTGGCTCTGAAGATAAGAGGAGGAACAACACCTGTCCTCTGTTTCCATCACTGTTACACACACACACACACACACACACACACACAGAGCAACATTACCACAGAGAGAAATTTCACAGCAACTCTTGCAGATAATTCTCCTTTTTTACTATACGTCTGACCTGGTATCTTTTTCTTCGCTGTGTTTTGTTTTGTTTTTTGCCACAGCTGTGTATCTTTCCTTATCAACTTTTTCAAATCATTCAGGCCTAATGGTACTTTTTTTTTCCCTTTTAATCTCAATTGATGTGCTTATCTTTATATATATGGGCTATTTTCAATAATTTTTCCTCTCCCTTTGAGATGGCAGATAGGGGGAGGTTTGTTTTTTATGCTGATTGTGATAAGGTGTTCTGATACTGTGGTGATAAAAGTTTATTCAGCCCAACTTGGGTTAAATCCCTTTTACAGACATCAGGAAGTTTGTTGTAGTCGATCACAACTTGTGTTTGCCAGTCCAGACAGATATAAAGAAGCTTATTTTTTTAAACAACAGTAACTGAAATTTGAGCATATCACAGCAGAAACAAAGCAGTTTTTTTGTCAAAAAGTTTTGACTATTATGAAATCCAAAACTCTTTTGGAGTCTCTAGTGATTTAGTTTTCTACTTCTGGAACTTAATTTTGTCGCTAAACAATATTACACAAAACTGCTTACTGGTCAGAAATGTATCTGGTTCCTAGCAATATTGCCCTATTGCATATTCTGTCCGGGGGGAAACGACAACAAGAGATTTCCTCAGAATGTGATATTCTATTAATATCTTAGTTTTTATACAGGCAGCGTGAGGTCAGATCAAAGACTCTGAAAAAGTGAAACCTGAGCTGACACACCCATGCAGGAAAATATGAAAACTTAGCTGAATGAAGCCAAACTGTCTAGGTGCTGCTGTGTTGTCTGGATTGTTCAGATGTGAATGATTGACACAGGGGGAATTTGTATATCCCAGGCACCAGTCCTATGCTGAGAGAAGTTTGGAAATGCTGACACACTCAGGGTTACTATAAACTATAAATGATGATTTATATTGGTGCTACCTGCATATTCTTCTTTACAGATTGTTTCCAGGTCCATATCATTGATAATATTTGTGTTCCTCAGTTGGTGTCATTGGGCAAGATCAGCCAGACCAAAGCAGCCCAGCTGAAAGCCAGCTACAGGCTGCTGCATGACACTCTGAAGCGGTATGTTTCCCTGTTTTGTGAAGCAATATTTGACTGCAAAGATGCTGAAAGATGCAGCACATTGGAGAAGTTAAGAGGGGAGACTTCAGAGCTTTACTCAAGCCATAATGCATCCAACTGAAATGTCCTTGAAAAGAACTTGAATACCTTATCAGATGTAGCTGTGCTGCTCTTAAACACAGTTGAAAACATGGAGGCAGCATCTGTGACATCAGCCACTGGCCCCTGAAACCTGGATTAGGCTTATTTCTCACTCACTTAGCTGAGCCAAAGCACCAATAATAACTTGGGCAAAGAGGTGGAAGCAAGCATGTGGCTGAGGCAGTATGAGCAAGGTACAACTGACTGTAACAGAGAGAGAGTTTTCAAAGGCATGCCCCAAAGCATATTTCTTTTTAAGCTTTATTAAATCTGTGATTGAACCGTGATTATCAAAACCACCACCAAGGCACATAATACAAGGAGTGAAATTAACTTTCAGGCCCCAATTTCTTGTGAAAACAAGTGGAAGAAAATTAAAATTAATTGGCTGAGTACTCAGAAGCCTATCATGAAAATCAGCAGCTTGAGTATGTTTACATGCCTATTGTGCCACAAGTTTTGTGAAAAAAAAATGTTTTCAGACAAGAGTGAAGGCTTTTGATTGTTTGTAGTGACATGATTTGACCTTGGATTTATTTTGAGAATAGCTCATTGTCAGTTTAATATAATATGAAAAAGTCCTTTATTGCTGTGCAAAGAGAAGAGAGAGAAAAAATAGATGCAAAAACAGCAGAATGCAAAGAAAATAAGGATTTAGATTTACTCTGGTTACTATGAAACCATGAGTTAGTATGTGGGACCTGTATACTGCATTCCACATACTTAAATCATTGTTTCATCCAACAGCACACAGGACTCTGAGATGCAGCGTTTGGGCGAGGCAAAGAGGTGTCGTGCTGAGCTGGAGAGACTGCAAGCTGAGGTGGAGAGAGCAGAGGAGCAGAGCACCTCTGAGGAGCCTGAAAGTGAGGTCAACGAACTGAGGCAACAGCTCCTCCAGGCATACAATGAACTGAAAGCTGCTGAGGACAGAGAGTACAAGACACAACACCAACTCAAGTGGTGAGCTATGTGTGTGTGTGTATATACACTACACACACACACACCACTCATTATTATTGCAGTCACTCATGCTACAAGTTTCATTTTCAGTCAGGTATCGAATCAAATGCCAAATGAATCAAATAAAAGAGATTTGATCCAAACTTGACAAAGCTCCTCTGCAATTTGGCTGTAGCTTTGTCTATCTTTAGACACACACACATACAGTATATTTACACACACACACACCCCAGACAGAAACCCAAGAGACAGAGTGCAGACAAAGCACAGAAGTGAAACTGGAGTGGTGAACAGGGAAGCTTTGTACAGTAAGAGAGCATAAGCGTGCATGCACACATACACAGGTAGGGATAAACACACACACACACACACACACACACACCCAGACACACTCAGTCACAGTGAGGTAACTAGGGACCACACACTGAGCTACATGAGGCAGCATCTTTGCAAGTTTTTATTGACTTTAGAGGGAGGTTAAGGTGAGAGTATAAAACAAACACACAGTATTGATATTGCTTGGCCCACACCGTCTTCTCTGTACTACTCAAACTGTTTACACTAATAGGAATAAAAACTTCTATGACATTTTGGGGTGTCCCTGCCTAAAATCTTTCTATTTTAGTAGTCAGAGAGATTTATCTCATGGGCTGGGGGGGTGGAGGGTTGATGTACATGATTAATGAGACGAACGCCAGTTTGAAGGGGATTTTCATGTTTGCTGTGGCTGCGTGAACTTGTTTACTAACCAGTACTCCCTGTACTGTTTTGACATCAGTCTCATAGCCATTCTGTTCTGTTCCTCTCCTCTAATTCTTCCCTTTCACTCCCATGAGTCTCTTTTCTCATCACAGCCAATTTTCCTCTTTTCTGCTGAAGCCACTGTCAGAGATAAGGTCAGACACACCCACAGAAATGGAAAATAACACACTCACTCGAGTATCTCTTGCTTCTCTGTACACAAACTCAACTTCGGGAGGTCATCGGAACGTTGTTAGGCAACACGGAAAAATACTGTACGCCGGTGGTTCCCAAGCATTTTGGGAACCACTGGTGTCATATGAGAGTTATAAAAACAAAGCACTTAAGGCTGTTAGCTGAACTTTCATTTACATAGATGAAAACAGTCGAAATGTCAGCTGAACTGTGCAGGAAACAAGCTGAAGCACCAGAAATAGGCAAAATGTTTGCAGTGTAAATAGTCTCAGCAAGTTCATTCAATCACTCCACATAATACACACCAATGTGAAAATATTGACAGGGTATGAAACTGATTAGTGAGAAACTGTGGGAGGTATGAAAAAGACAAACTGATACAATGAAATACAAAGGGTGGATGACATTTCTAGGTGAAAATTTAAGTAAAAAGAAGTTAAATGGAGGATTTAAAAGCTGCAAATTAAAGGAAAGTTTTTAAAATAATAATTTGGACCAATAATTTTTAGTTGTAGGTGGTAATCAGCTTAAAGATAAATCCTGGAAAGTCAGATGAAGAACAAAGAATAAGTGAATTCTCAGTGCTCCTTATTTACTCAACAGCTTAACAGCCTTTTAAGCAGATCTCTCTTCTCATCTCTCCTGCATTATATCCGACCTCGGATTGCCTCAGCAATATTAAACCACTGGCATCACATGAACTCACCACTGTATTGCAAAGATAGGATCTTGAAGATATGGTGTTTTTTTAGTCCAGAGCACACACACTGAGGCTGAGAGTTGCAGGCCCTGCGGTAATTGAAATATTAAATGAAAACACTTACAGGGCATTCTCTGAGGATGCAGTAATAGACAGCGTGAGACACTGTGTGGGCATATTATTTGTGACAGGTTCTGGTAGTGAGCTCTCTTGTCCTCATCATCTCAGTTTCTTCCTTTCTTTCTGCCCTTTCTTTCACCCTCTCCAGCCTGATCTCCTCCCCTAACCCTTCCTGACTGTTTTTTCCCCCTGTTCTTTCTCCCTTCTCCCTCTCCTGTCCACATGGCTAGCCGTCTGCATATGACAAGCAGATGCTCGCCATGCAAATATGCCTTCTAAAATCTTTGCGTCCTTTATCTGTAGCCAAACAGATAGAGAGGAATTCAGCACTTTTTCCAGTCGCATATTTTAGCATTCATGCAGTTTTCTCCATATATCACTTAATATCCAATATATCAACTTGTCAGGAAGATTAATATCATTTACTTTGTGAAATGTGCAGGTGTACACTACGTGCTATTGTAAGGTTTTTCACAATGACAGAGCTGACTTGAAATTATTTCATACAAACTTTAATCAACTGCTCAAAAAGCTTATGCCACAGGGAAATGAAAAATTCATACAAATGTTTTTATGTGCACATTTAAACCATATTAGGTATTTGTGTATACACAGTACACACTGGTTCTTTTATATACTGTGTGTCTGAGGTGTTGCATGTAGCATTTTTATTCACTCATTAATAATAGAAGTTTTTAATAAGTTGCTATGAAATCTTTCTGACACCCATTTCCAGAATCCTTCGCTTTTTGCTGCTTTCTCTTTCAAGTAAGAAAGATTCAGCATAAGTGTGATTAAATGAAAACTGCACACAATGTATTTTTTAATGTGAATACAAAAGCATTCCTCTTTCTGTTCAACCAGGAACTTAAATATGTTATTTCTTTATCTTAATTTTGCTTTCTTTCTCACATTTTCTCCCCCTCTCCTCTCCTCATCACCCTGCCTCACCTGCTCTTACCTCACCTCACCTCTGTGCAGTCTCTGGGAAGAGAAGAGGTATCTGGAGAAAGAGAATGAGATTCAGTCGAAACCTGCTGTAAGTTCATCATTGCACCATTCAGGTCTGGTTTCAGAGATGTGGATTACTTCTGCAACAACGGTCTTCAGAGAGGATGAATATGAGTTTTACTTTAAGCCTCCATCCAGGCTTAATCCCTCCATATGAGGACTCGCCATTGGCGCCTTTTAGGGCCATTTAAAGCAGTGTGAAGCTGAGGCATTTTATCTTCCAGCCTCCCATTCAGACAAAAGGATGGCATACAAGTTGAATAAGTTGTAATCTTGTTGCAAACGGAGAGAGGTTTTCAACTTTTGCCAAAGCAGGGATATCAAATTCATATACACATTTATAAATGTACATATGAAATGTAATAATGCTCATGCTATTAACAACATTTATTCATTCACAAATCTTACTAGAATCCCAGTATTTACTTGGTGCTGTGGGATTCCTACACTTCAGTACTCTATATTATGCGGCAGGGCATATCAATAGTGTATTACTTTTATTATTCAGTCAGTCAGAAGTCTATACCACAACATAGTGCACTTTGAGCATTTCCAGCACTTGGATCAGCATGAAAATCTACAGTTGAATCATCATCACAAACAATCAATGGCAGTTTTGTTGAAGAAAATACTGATCAGAAGTGCAAGAATATGAACATAAAACTCTCAAGGCAGTCTCAGGCAGAAATGCATTCACAGTTCTCCTTTGTTTAATTACTGATTGTAACAATAAAACATTACAAATGTGCTAGAACTCTACTTTCATGCCTATGGCTGGCATATTTCACTAGCGTTCAAAAACTACAGTGTCTATGAGTCAAAGAGGCTCATGGGTAATATTTATTAGACCAAATTTAATGGACTAAACTAGGGGTTTTGAAAATGTAATTATCACAAAAATCTGTACTCACAGACATCATCAGAGCATTAACAGCTGTTTAGTTACCAGTCCAGCATCAAACTTAATTCCCACCTGCCCATCTCAGTACCTTCCCATTGTGACTCACTGTAGAGTCCAGACTGCCCTGAAGAAGTAGCACTGCTCATGCAACAGCTACCACCACCTGCTCCCAGCAAGAAACCAAGTTCAGCAGCAGGAAAACAAACAGTTGAATGATAACCAATGGCCAAAATACATTTTTCATGAGACACCCATGTGTCGTTGTTTTGAGTAATGTGTTATACAGGTTATCATTAAAAGTGAAATTACAGAAGCAAAATACTTCCAGAACCAGCAACATATGTTGTTTAGCTACTCTATGGGGAGCTAATATCACAATAAAACAGCTGCAGCATTTTGACTGCTTAACGTGAATTGAACACTGAGCATTTCACTGGCGCTATGGACAAAAACACCAGCAACACCAGAACATGAACAATTCTTAAAATGCACAACGTCACAATTGTGTAATCAAGTAATATTCAATTATCAAAAAGACGAAGGAGTTGCTTGTATGAATAACAGAAAGCTGCAGAGCAGGCAGCTAATGCTGTTCATTTACTGTGTGTATGTGTGAAAGGGCCTTTTTATGACTCCCTTTCCCATTGTTATTGAAACAATGTGTGCCATATTGGACCATCAGCATCAAGTGTGATATTAACTCTAATGAAACACTCAAAGGCACCCAGGAGGGGGGTTACATTCTTCCCTCACTGTCACACACAAACACACACACTTGTCAAACATGATTAATAAGCCAGTGTTTCATCACCAAGGCCTCACATACATTTCTAATTGTTTTGCTGAATATATAGCAGAGAAAAACCTCAGAGGAATTAAAGTGCGTGACATTTATCAAGTTGAACTGATAAGTTGGTTTAGCTGCAGTTGATTACTTTAGTAGACATTCTTGCAAAGTTAGCTAAGTGTAATCCAGCATTTTTCATCAGTGTTGAATATCAAACATATCTTTGTTGTGCAGAAAATGATGAAAATTTTGTGTTTACATGAACCAAACGTAGACACAAGCAGTACAGGCAGTTAAAGTGAGCAAAACAAAGGCTACTGGAACTGACTCTGAGAGTTAGAACTGAACACACTCTGAAATGAGGGGGAAAAAAACATTGGTGTTTTGGCTGTGCAGCCTGAGCTCAATTAAATTCTCGTCACTGACATGAAAATCTTGATATGTGATCTGATGTTTGTACTGTTGGTGGGGTTCTCCAGGAGCTGGAGAGCAGAACAAAGGCCCTGAGGGACAAATATGAGGATCTGAGGAAAGAGGTGGCCCAGAGACAATTAGAAGTCAGGTACCTCTAATCTTTTAATGTCTGTTTATCCAGTTGGTGTGACAGTTTCCATGTCTTCATTAGATCATTACCTCACTTACTTTTCGTTTTTTCCGTGCTTTTTTGTTGTTGGATTAATAAGAAGCACTGAATCTTTTAAGTGCTGTTAATCACCATTTTATAGGAGATAACTGAACTTCTGTATGTATCCTGCTCTCACTCCCTGCACAGAAGTCTGATGGAAGATGTGGAAACCCATGGAAGTCAGATAGTGAAAGAACAGAAAGAGCTGGAGGATCAGAGGGAGATCATAGAGCTCAAAGAGGTCTGTGTGTGTTAGCATGGGTATGTTTGAATGGGCATGGCTTACAGCACACCATCAATAAAACAACAAATCATCTGCTTTCTTACACTTGCGTGTGCATGTGTCTGTGTGTGTTGTAAGGCTGAGAAAGCCCAGCTCATCAGCGTACCTGACCAGATTTTAGAGAAGATTGAAAGGAAACGCTCCAAGAGGGAGTAAGTACATTTAACCCCGTAATATTCTTTATCAGGGAAGAGAAGGGAAGTTAATGTCTCAAACACCAGGAATACAAATTGGCAAATTTGGAGTGACAACGATAACCTGTACTGTACGATCCCTCTGTCATTTGGCTTAAATCATCCTGTTATCTGTCTCCTTCCCTTCATCTTGATCTCATATACATGAGAGAAGTGGATTTAACTGGATTAATTCTTATTACACCGTAGATTTCATTATGGAAAGATTGTGTGCCACTAATTGTTTTTTCTCAGTGTAAACTTTTGATTGACTCAGACATAAAACAGAAAAACAAACACAGCACCTGTGCAGAAGTGAAGCTAAATATTAGTTTCTTTATTCTGTTTTTCTGGCAAAAAAATTGTTGTTCGGTTTCCTCTCTGCAACATATCTTTCCAGGCACTTTCCTTTTGATGTACAGTAGACTTTGCAACTCTGTGGAAAGGCATGTTTTAGTCCAAATTATGGAAGTAAAAAATATGGTATTTGTAGCAGTCAAATTATTTTCAAGAATTTGAAAGTGGCAATCCTTTTTATTTGATAAAAATGACAACCATATGCATCAGCGGGCATCGTTAATTTCATATGTAAGTGCAGCTGCAGTCAGACGCCCCTTAATCACCAGAGAATAGTTCCACTGCAGTCTCTTTTTATGTTTTTTTCAAATTAATACTTGGCTCACAAGTGATGTAGTGGAGCCCTCTCTATGAGCCATGTGAGCTATGACTCGTAATTTGAAATTCACAAAGCTGAGTGGTACTGGGGGGGTGTGTAAAAGATGGATGCACATGCTGTTAATTCATAAGATATGCACCCATACAGGGCAAGAGTGGAGTAATAAGAGGATGCTCTTACGGCAGTGTTATACACTTTGTTTGAATGTGTGTTATTTGCATGTTTTACGTTTTTTCTTTCCCTCCCATACTAACACATTAGAGCAGCAATGAAGAAGATAGAAGCACTGAACACAGAGGTTTCAGAAATGGAGCAGCAAGTGAAGGAGGTGGAAGAGCGTAACCACTCCCTCAGGATGAAGAAGAAGGAGGCGATGCAGGAGCTGGAGGCCCTCCAGGCCCAAGTAGAGGCCAGTCAGACAGAGTGCAGACAGCTGCTGAAAGAACAGGAGGTCAACAGGGAGGGGGAGGCTGAATTCATTGGGAGCAGGTATAAAACTCCTAAAACCACAGCCACAGTCAAAAATGGACCCTGTGATGAGGGCGCTTGAAAGAAAAAAATGTGATTTCTACTTGCATACATATGTTAAGATGGAATTACAATATTTGATTTGGTGTTTTGGAATTGCGAGAGAGGCTTTTCACACATGTCACTGTGTGTTTTTCATTGCCAGAGGCATCCTGGAAATGAAGCTGCAGAACATCATGTGTGACAGAAAGCACCTGTACGAGAGCCAGTCTGTGCAGCTCAGGGAGAAAAATAGGTACAGGATGATGTCAAACTGAGATCTATCACACATGGAAATTAGTCTCTCCACATATTCATAAGCCTCAGTAATGACACACTGTATGTAGGGGCTTTTGCACACACCTGTCCACCTAAAATATAGAGTGAATACACAGTATTTTGAGAAATATTCAGTCAGAGAGCCGGTGGTTTCACCAACAAATGCTGCGGTAGTCTGATAGTTTTTGTCTAAATGGTACCAGACTTTTTGAGTGTATGACTTTTGTTTAAATGAGTTCAACATTTCTTTAGCTGCATTCCTAACACAGTTAAAACCCTTCATATCTGACAAGCATTGATACATATGTTATATAATGAGCCGAATGTGAGACAATGAATTTCAGATGAAAAGTGTAGGAGGTGTTAAAAGGTGCCTGTGTTTCTCCTCAGGCAGATGCAAACCCTCAAGAGGATGGAGCATGTGTTGACCATGGCCACAGAGCAGCTCGAAAACATACAGTCTGTCTACAATGAGTTACAGGCACAGGTGACCTGACTTTCAAAGTCGGCAAAAGAAACATTTTTTTGCATCCGGAGGATTTTGTTACAGTTCCCAGAAATGTGTTTGAATATCAAACTACGACATGTAATAGTTGCTTGGAAATATTCAGCGTTGTGTTGCCAATTGGTGCGCAAATTTTCCAGGTTTTAACACAGGTGTTTGACGGTAAATGTCACAGTGCCAGTAGCTGTTAATCTGCACTACACCAGAAGCATTTCATTTTTGAGCTTCCTGTAATTTTACTGATGTTCACATTTTTTAAAGAGAAAGTGGGGAAAGAAAGAACAGAGAGAGAGAGTCATGGGAAATGCATCAGCACATCTCACAAGAACATAACAATATGAAAGGAAATCATTACGACACGTCAGGGAATTTGCACATGTAGGAAATACTGAAAACAAAGTAGTCGCACAATAGGATTCATTCATTCGCCACGCTGCCAATCAATAATGAGTCTCACATGATAAATACAAACAAACATAAATTTGACTGTGAAGGCTGTTAAGATGAGGATTCAACAGTCTGCGGGTTCACCACAAAAATCCATTACATTGAAATCAAATGTGATTGATGGGTTTAATATTTACACAGTATTGTATTTGAAAGTTTTACACAGCATGAGCGCTAATAATGATCAGTGCTAAGTGATTCACGTACGTAGCTGAACTAAAACTACTGCGTTGTCTTTTTAAAACTCTTCATCAGTGCAGTTTTATTCTCCTTCCAGGGGCTAACAATTTTTAAATATGGAGCCATGTAGCTCATACTTCTGAACACAAGGCAGAGAGGGGCTATCCCAACACCTGGAGGCATTCATTTTTTATATGTTTCAGTGTCACTGGATCCAAGCGCTATCAGAGAGGCCTCAGGGACCCTCTGATATATAGTATTAATTATTTGCAGTCAATGTTTAATGAGGGATTGAATATTCACTGGCTGAATTTGATATGAAGTTTGGTCATCTTTGTACTGGATCCTCATGACCTTTCCTTCCTTGGTCTTTTAAAGGCCTATAATCAGGAAAAACAGCTGTTAATGATGGGACTACAGCAGATGTGAGATCTCCTTGTGCATTGAAAATCCGACCTTTTGATATTGACTTTACTTTCTGAATTCCCAGTTAGATGCTCTCCCCAAAAGAGAGGCCAGTTATCAGCAGAGGATGGAGCTTCAGAAAGAGGTGGACGCTCTCAAAGTCAGCTTTGAAAAGCAGGTGGGAAATATGCGAGAGCTGGAGATGGAAAAAAAATAATTAGCATCTGTAAAATGTAATGCTGCAGTAGCCCTCTAACAAGTCTGTCTTTGAGGCACCTATAATGTGAAAATGTGATAGAAACTCTATCTTTTAGTTCTAATATATGTCTCAGAAATTTTTTCACTTCTTGTCACTTGCACCTTCTTTACTGTCTTTATCTTCAAGACAAAATGAGATTGCCTATTGCATAATTTTCTCATCCTACAGTATGTCACAGTTATACAAAACTTTAACATTCCCTTTGGGCGAAAATCCTGCACTTTGCACAGAAAAGTTTCAGCATCCGTCCTCTTTCCATCGTCCTTGCATTAAGGGCCTTGTAGTTCACTTCACTGTCACAATTCCATCCAAATTGAGTCTTCGGATTTTTCAAACGAGACCCTCCTTGAATGTGTTTCCCAACCAGGTATCAGTGGCTGAGGAGGAGAGCCAGAAGAAGCAGCAGTACGGGATGATTCAGGAGCTGCTGAGGGAGTCAAACGGCCTCAGAGAAGAACTGCATAACCTCAGATGTCTGACACAGATCAAAGCCGAGGAGAGGGGCCAGAAGCACCGAGAGCTGCTCAGGGCTGAGGTGCAACACAAACACACACACACACACACACACACACCATCATGTACGCAAACAAGGACCGAAGGAGCACACACACAGAGAGGGATCAAGTTTTGATGTCTTCATTAGTGCTTTTAATAACATGCAGGTGCGGACATGCATATTTCACACAGAAGTGCATCAAAGAGGAACTAATATAAAATCAGTTTAGTTTGACGTGGTGGGACAGGAGAGCAAACGTGACCACAATGACAGCAAATGTCACCACACTACGGATATGAAAACCCAAGTGAAGAACGACCAGTTACGAAATCACTGAACCAGGGCTGCTAGAGGCGCTAATGTATTTGTTTGTTCTTTAATTATTCACAGTGTCAGAAGAGAAGTTGCGACAACATTAAAAAATAAGATTGAGGGTTGAGGCTTGCGAGCACACGCTCATAAGCACCAGTAATGAAACTGTGGTTTTGCCAAACTCTGTCCACAGCAACTGAACCAGCTCATCCGGCACGAGCTGCGGGAAAAAGACCTGATCATCATGGACCACAACAAGCTGAATACTATGCTACAGCGCAGGTGTCACTGTTGTTTTCTCTTCTGTTTTCCTCATCAGCACCGCTCTGTTAAATGTGAAGGTGTGTGTGTGTGTGTGTGTGTGTGTGGAGAGAGAGGGGGATTTTGGTTACAAAGAAGCTTCTAAGCCAGTATGAGGGGAAACATAATAACTTCCTTCTCTGTCACTGTCTTCACATTTCCTGTCCGTCTCTCAGTTTCACTCCCTCTTTAACTTCTTCCTTCTTTTTGTATAATGTGGAGATTTTATTGCGCAATTAAAGATCTCTTTGTAAATGTCATCACAGATTGCTTATACGCAGTAGCAGGATCATCGTTAGCCACCAGCGTGGGCAGCAAATTGAATCCCTGTACACAGTATGTTAATGTAACCAACTCCTCAACTGATAATTGATTCCCTACTTGTTTTTTTGGTTCCTCTGATCTGTGTAACAGCTGGGATCACAATTAATTCAGACATCTGCACATGTTGTCTGGGCAGAAAACCATAACTTACTAATTGGTCATACTTCAGTGTTCTGAGTTAGACTAATGCATCTGGCACCACCCACAACAGCAGACGTGCACAATACAGTAAGTTAGGTCACGACCACAGACTACAGTCTCATGTGGTTGCACCTGACATATCATCTGCCCCCCACCCTTCATAAATTAACATTAAATTATTACATTTTACGGTCACTTCCTATCAGCTGAGTCAGCCTTGACACCTGTCATTGACTATGGGTATAAACCCTACAGTAAATCTTACTGTGCGTAGCAAGGTGCTAAACAAAGAGAGTAAAGTGTTTTACAGGTACCACTCCTGATAGTGACCAGGCTTTGTAATGCAGAGGAACACTTTGGCTTTGTTGCTAATCAGTGTTATTCCCCCTCAGAATATCACAGTACTCTAAACTGTGCGACATGATCGTGGAAGAGAAGATGAAGTACATCAAGTTGAAGCAGATCGCCTCACAGACTATCACAGAGCTGACAGAGCAGGTTAAAGTCCTGGAAAACGAGACAGAGATCCAACGCACCATAGTCATCAACAAGGACAGGTGTGTGTGTGTGTGTGTTTTGCTGAGCGACTTGGCAGGGTTGTCTGTGTGTGTGACATGTTAGTACAGAAAAATAGCACATACTAATGCAGTGAAGAAGGGCATACACATCCAATATGAAAAACAGTAGAAGCCTTTTGAGAATTGCTGCCTCTGTAAAGGTTATCAGGTTCATTTTGTGAGGACTGCATTGTTATCAGTTCATGTTTTTACTTGACCCAGTGCATTTCTTGGTAATTACCACCGAAGCTATATCTGTGTTATATATCTGATGTTTTTCTTTGTGTGTGGGTTGTGTCTCCATTCCAGATCACTCACAAAGGCTCATATGAAGCTCTCTAATAGCTCCAAACTGAGAGACAAACTGCACAATGACATCTCCAAGGTCTACATATGCACACATTATCACAAAGATGAGATCAGTCAAAACACACTGTGGGATACTAATTGTGGGCCTTTGCCTTAAGCCAGTATCAGAAATTGAACATTTTAAATAAACAGATTAGGCTGTAGAGTCAAATCCACATCCAGCTGCTCCTGTGTTCATGTTTTGTGTTTCATAAGACACTGAAGAGTCAATTCAGAGATCACAACAGTTTGTGAACTTTTGTGTTGCCTGCTGTAGGAGTCACTGTCTAGCTGCTATCAACTGGAAGCGTTTCATTGTATATAAAAGCATGAACATGCACCCTAACATCTTCCAGGTTGTATGGAAGCACCGTGAGATCAGTCAGCAGAGCGAGAACAATAAACTGGAGCTGCTGAGACTCACGCAAATGATCAACCTCCAGGAGCAGGCGCTTCTGGAGATGAATAAGAGTCAAGAGTCTGCTGTACAGCGCCGCAATTTTCTGTAGGTGGCAACTTTGAAGTACAATTTTACCTGAATTCAAGAAGAGGATCTGCATCAAAATGATGGTTGTGCCTCTGTGTTTGTACGTATCGCCTACAGTGGCATTCAGCTCTTGGAGCACGAGGAGGTGCTGCTCAACTACTACGACAAGGTGAACATCCAAGAGGCAGCCATCACTAAGGGCAACGTGGCGCTGGAGACGATGGAGAAGGAGATAAGAGACTTGCAGTTAGCCATTAATGAGGAGAAGAGGCAGATAGACCTGAAGAAGAAAGACGTTCCCCTCAAGAGAAAGTTGGAAGAAGAGATCACCGTGTTGCAGATAGAGGTAGAATTAACCCACACGCTCATGCACATCCTTGCACAGACATTAGTGGTGGTCGCTCACTGATAGAACAAAGTAACTTTAAGATAAGAAGTAATGCCGCCAAACTTTTAGAACTGCAAATTAATCAGTGGGAAAAAATGTGGGTGGAAAGATGTCTGCTTATAAGCGTGGCTGATTGACATGTTTTATGGAAATCTGTCATTAAAATCTGTGCTGTTGTGTAAATAGTGTTGACAGTGTTCTGGCGACAGTCTCTCAACACCCATTTCTCCTTTCTCAGTATGTTCTCATTTCTTGGGAACCAGTGATGAACACAGTTTCTTTTTTTAAGCTGTTTGTAGTGAACTAGCATCTTCTGTGAATAGCGCCTACTGTATAGTTCCCAAAAGTTACAGCAAAGTGCCTCTGCAGTTTCCCTAGAGTGACTTTGCTAATATGGCCGCCAATTTGCACAGATTGGGCCTATAGCATACGGCTGTCCACATTTCCCCTGTGTCTAATCTCAGCATGACAACATCAGGATGTGTCTTAGCTCCCTGGCTTCAAAATCATGTCTGGAAACAGTTAGATCTGGTGTAATTAGATAATATATTTTGCAACAAAAAGCCAGATTGTGTGAGTGTCCGTAGAATTTTTCCTTGGAATCTTCTGGTGAATTTGTCGGTTTGTGTCTTTATGCACGTCATTGTCTGCAAGCCAGGGACTTTATCCAACAGTGCCTCAGGCCGTTGTCCAGCTAGGTGTATGTGTTCTCATCTTGAAAGAAAAACAGTAATTTTGGAGGTTTATGTGATTTATGTGATGTCAGTGGAGAATCCTCGTAGGACCTTAGGAAGCGAATGATTTGTGTATACATGAGAGTTGTATGTGTCTTGGGTATTGCAGACTATTGTTCAACTTTATCAGTTTAGGGGAACTCCAGAAAGGAAAGTTAAGTACAAGCTTTAGAAGACAATACATACTTATTCACTTAGAACACTACTAATAAGCAGAACTCTGTTTCAAAAAACTTTCAAAGGTTCAGTGAGACTAATGAATTCTCTAGTAAATATACTGCGGAGTGCTTTCTTTTTAAACTAATGAACACATTAATTGTTCATATTCTACTTTGCTTATAGCCCTTTTTTGCTCACATACCATCACTGTACATCTGTAAGATGACTTTGATCACTCATCAAAAGTTGTCAAGGTGATGTGACTGTAGTCGAACATCGTCAGAAGTTTGAACAGAGACAGAAATCGTACTTTTGCTCCCTAAACTCTACAGACAGACGTGTAGAAAGAAGATGAAGATCCAAACCAAGAGGGACAAACCCAAACAACCAAGCAGTGAACCGAGCTTCACAGAAACAGACTGAGACGCACATGAATAAATAACATAAAAACACAAACACGTTCAAGCAACTCTGCCGAGTGACAGACGCATAGAAGGAGAGAGATTTGAGAAAGGCATACAAACACACACACACACATACACACACTGAGTTTCCCTGCCAGTGGCGGCGTCGTGGGATTGGGTGTGTTGCTGCTCTGGATCAGAGTGACTGGTTTTGACTTGCTGCTGGACCAGAATTCTCTCATCTGAGTCTTGTGCTCTTTTGGATGAACGCAGTGTTGGAATAGACTTCACCATGTGCTGCTCCTTTTGAAAAACGCCCCTTTCCCTTTTCTCCATCTGTTTACTCCTTCTGCTGTTTGTCGTTCGCTACAACAGGCCCTGTTGGTGCCATCGTTTGTCTGTCACTATCATTTCCTATTGTCTCTCTCATCATTCATTTCTTTTATTCTTTGTCAGACCATCATTCCTTTAATTTTCCCCTTGAGGCACTCTTAAGGTTTTTGTTTCACTTGGGAGTAACTTTATCTACCCGTCCTTCCTTCCCAACACATTTTTCTCCACTGTCTCACTCTCCATCTTTCCCCTTCTGACTGACATTTGTGGTCCCCAGAGGATGAAGCCAGACTTCTGACTTTTCATCCAGTACTACCAGCAGTTTCACAATGTCCACTTATCCAGTGAAATATCTCCACATCCATTTGGATTGGCAGCAGATTTTGTACGGACATTCATACTTCCCAGAGGATGTACCCTAATGAATGCGATCACCTGACATTTCCTCTAGTGCCAACATGATGTTGCCATTTGTGGTTTGGAGTAGAAATGTTAACAACTATGGTATGAATTGGCATGAAATCTGGTTCAGATATTCATGGTCACCTCAGGATGAATCCCTGACTTTTCATGTAGAAAGTCAGTGAGGTTGAGCCACATCAACCTCAGCTGTACTTTGTGTTTCATGCTAATTAACAAATGTCAGCATGTTGACACATCATCCTAAAATGGTGAACGTGGCACGGGACATGTGTTAGCATTATCATTGTCATGCTCATGTTAGCATTTCGCTCCAAAGCACCTCTGTGCATAAGTTCAGCCTCCCAGCTTCTGGCTTAGACTGTAGACTTTTCCGTCTTGCTTGGATACACATGCAACTGCTGGAACTTTCTGAAAATTAACACTTACATCCCTGATTAGTCCATCTGTCTTGTCATCCATTCATCCATCCAGTCATCCCCTATCTCTGCCTCTCCTCTGTGAGTAAATAGCAAATCATTTTCTAAATCGCTGTTTTCCTTTTATACAGCCATCTAGCTCCCCTGGGTACAAAAAGTGAATCACAGGGGTCTCTCCTATTGCAGGAGGCTTGCCAGCTCAATTCATTCTGCCTGCAAATTCATTCTCTACGCGAATTCAATCTCCATGCAACTGCCTTGCTGTCGATTTATCATATATATTGTGTATTTGTATTCATCTGTGACCAGTTTATCTGTTCATTGCAGACGGACCCCCCCTCCCTTTGATGAGAAATTTTGACAAAGATAGATCGAGCCATCTGTGAAACTATTGAAGTTCAATATACTCTGAGGCTTTCATTTGCTCTGAGGAATTTTAATTGCAGCAAAAATAAACAGAGGTTGGTGTTGGATTCTGAATTTACTACTTGTTTATGAGTTGCTGGCACGCCAACGTCTCAAACACACATACAGGTACACACACTGTGATCAGGGAAGTTGCGATAATACCCTTGCAGCAACATCTGAATATTGTTGAACAGTCCTCTAATGACTAGCTAGACTTCTGTTACACATAGTCATGCACAGTATCACAAAGATACAGACAGAGATATATTTATAGAACATAAACACAGTCAGTCAAGGAGTGAGATTTATAACAGAGTGGGGCTGATGACATACGGCACTGTCCCCATGGTGGTGAGTCATAGCTCATCTGTCCGTCTCTTAAATCTTTGTCCAGCCTGTCTGAAACTTATTGCCACGGGGAAACCCACCTTGAATCGTGTCTTGATAGACAGCGGGTGTGTGGTAATGTGGGTGTGTATGTGAGAGACTTAAGTCAGACAAGTAGAGAGCAATCAAGAAAAGCAGGCACACAGAAACAAAAAGGCTGATAATACTGTGACTCGTAATCTCTCTCTCTCTCTTTTTTTGGTGCTTGAAACTCAGCTCTATCTCTTAAATCTGACCTCTCTTCAGACCGCTGCCGAACTTTCTGACTCACTCAAGTTTTCAGCCAAATTTGGATGCATCCCAAATGTAATCATGACAGTGGTACAGAGATCCAGCAATGACGTCTTTTACACCAGTATGTTAGCTCTGCTCAAGGTTCCCACAGCAGCTCTCCTGTTTTTGTATCAGCTTGACATAAAGAAAACCCACATTCTACCACATTTAAATCCTTAAAATTGAAATCTAAGTTGGTTTCTTTGCCCTTCACACTGTTATCAGCCAACTTCTGTACAGCCCATATAGTGCATAACTCCTGTCTTTAATGTCTTGTGAGCCTTGATGTTGCCTGAGGCCTTCTGCAGACAGGAACGTTACCTCATAACTATTCCTGTATCCCACTTAGAAAAGTGAAAAGTGAGGGCTTTTGTTGTCAGAGGGTTCAAGGCTGTGGAATGATTTGCCTGAGTCGTCCAGGTCAGCAGAATATGTATCATCTTTCAAATCTATCCTGAAAACATATGTGTAGTACTTACATAGTAGTTACCTTATCTGATGTTGTGTTTGCAGTGTTCACCTTTACCATGTTGTCTTTATTTAGTTGGCTAGTTGTTAATATGATGGAAGGTATGTGTTTGCACAGTTGTGATTGAGTGTTCTTCCATCACTGCAACCCTCAAGTCCTCTCAGCTGTAGGTCTGATGTTCTTCTGATATTCTTCCAAGTTAAAATGTTCATGTCTAATTATAACGTGTTCCTCATTTGGGTCTAAGGAAAGCTTCCGTTCAGCTCCTCTGCTCACATGTTCTGCTAATTAACCTTACATAACCTTATTACGATTATGATTTTACTACAGTTACTTTACTGACCTTTCTGCTTTACTGATCTGTCCCTTTGCCTTTTATGTCTTTTAACTGTGAGGGACTTTGTAACTCATTATTGGGAGGTAGTTTATAAATAAGGTCATTATTTACCTTTATTATTACACTGTTAAATATGCAGTGTGCCATCTATTATGTGGCTTTCTAAGCCATCATGTTAACCACTAACGATCTTAAATTATGTAAATCACATGCAAATTGTATTCTGCGTGGATGCTGTCATATGTACAATGGTTTACAGCATTCATGAGCCGAGAAAGCAGCTCATTCTTTGTGACTGTCAGATGAAGAAAACAGAGATGCAGGCAAGCAGAGCAGGGCCACTGACACAGAAACAGATGAATACAAAGAGAAAGACAAACAGCGCATATGAACAGAGGGAGGAGGAGGAGGACGGGTATAAAAATGTTAAGAGTGAGGGCAACACAGAGAGGGGAGAAAAGACTGATTGAAGGGCGGAGAGAGGAGAGGGAGAATGACAGACGCGCTGTATCCCATCCATCATGTAGTGTTTAAATGGCTTCGGGTGGTTACGTATGAGGGTGGAACACACATCAATCAGACTCAAAAGTTAGGACTGGGCACACACACGTCTCAGGCGGCTGTTTGCAGATTCTGGCGTCTGAAAAAGTTCATCTTCATTTAAAGCTTTGAAGTGTATGAAAACATCTTTGATGCAGTGAGGTTTCTTTGCACTGAAGACCCATTCTTCAGTTATTACATAGTGTAGTTGTTGGATTGCAGAGTTGTCTCCTTTTAACCCTAGGTAGCTAACAAAATATGAATGAAAGGTAATGTTTAGTGGGAATCATGGCATACATTTGCAAGCTAGGATAACTAGCTTCCACTTTCCGAGCAGGGCCTGGTTAGCCTAGCTTGCTAACTTTCTCTTTTGGAGTGGAAACAACACACAACACAACAGGTCCTTTCAAATGTTGAATACTGTAACTGGTGTATGACCAGGGCTATGTGGGGTCAGCAGTAATTTGTGGCGTCACTGTCAGATTTTACAGATTTGGTGACCTTCATTTGCACATTCAGTCTAAAAATGGGGACATTATTTTTGCCTTTGTGGCTTAATTTTGGTTTTGAAATCACCTGCTCGTGCATTCAGCTCCTTGCTCCACGAACAAGGATTTGTTGTCAAAGTCATATTCTCAGAGAAAACTGCAGATAACCCCGGTCCCTGTTGGTCAGCCCCAATTCCTGTTTCTCAGCATCTCGTCTCTCTAATTCTGCCTTTCTTGTCTGCTTTCACATCCGATCTCTCGTTCCTTTCCTCAGTCTGGGCTCCATGCTGTCGTTTCTTTGCTCTTCTTCACTTTATCTCCCCTTGCTGTCAGTCTTTTATCAGCCTCTCCGAGTACATCTGCACCGCTCTCATCTCTGTCTCTGCTTTTCAGTCTATCAGCTGCTGTCAGTGTTTCTGCCTCTCAACTTTCTTATTGAGCATCTGTAACTTTAGCCTAACAAACACCTCGGTTAATCACACGACAGCTGTACTATTGAGTTAAAACTAGAGTGATAAAACATCGAGGGAGAGGCGTCTTTTTAACAGACTGAGCACCCTAGTCTGTTTTAATCAGATTCCCTGTCTGTTTGTGTAAGAGAGGCTTCATTAATCTCATCCATGAAGGGAGGGGAAATGGGAATCATCACTTTGTTCCATGCTGTCTTTCAAGTCCAACACACACACACACACACTTTTGCCTTAGATTCACCCACGTAAACATACACAGGTGCATGTCAGTGCACACACTGTATGGTCGAATGGAGGGGAGCTGTTTCATAAGCCAGGTCATGTGAACAACATTTTTCCACACCCTGTTTTTCTCCTCACTTCCTCCACACTCCTCTCTTTCCTTTCTGTCTGTCCACTCACTTCTTCTTCTCTTATATTTGCCTCCCTCGCTGATCTCCTCAAGCATCTATAAATATTTTCTCATGCATTCCCTTTTTTTTCTTCTCCTCTGTCATCTGATCTGTGTTTTTTACTTCGTTCTATTTTCTGCTTATGTCCCTTTTATGGTCTCTGTCATGGCTCCTTGATCATCTCAGCTTCATATACAGTATTTTTATACATGGACTACCTTTATTTTGCTGTAATGGGGCCACTGGGCATTGGCATTAACTTCCCTGTTGACAGACTGTAGCTTCTTTAATTGCTCCATCTACAGTCCCTGCACTTCTTATTTATCTCTCTCCATAATCTTCCTTTCATACTGGATTAGAACCTTTTCTCCTCTTGAAATAGACTGATTCCAGCTATGACCCCATATCCTTATGATGGCTTTATTTAGTTTTATGTTCATTTGATTTATCATTTAGTCTTTAAAATCTCATTGTTCAGCTTCGTCACTTTAACGCTTTAATCTGTTTATACAAGACTAATGTTTCTTGGCTGCACCCTTCATCAGATGGAAACAGTCTTCATGTCGCGTCTCAGATTATGCACACTTCCCCAAACTTCAGTTAAACAAAACCTGGACAAACAACAGAAGTTTGTTGACTGTTCTTCCAGGTTGACAATGATATAAACCAGAGAAAATCAGAGGTTTAACATTTGAAGCTGGAGCCATCGTAAAACTCAGCATTTTTGCTTGATAGATGAGTTTAAAGGCGCCTCGTTTCTTGTGAAATGTCCCACATCAAACTGCATTGTGTGTATCCTTGAGGTCTGACAAATTTGCAAAGCTGATGTTGTTTTCAAGTATTTTGAAACCTGTATTGTTTTCATCCATGTTTACTAGTCTGTAGTTTTCCTCCTTCCTTCCTTTGTTGGCACATTTCTCAAAGCGTCACCACCGCCTGTAGATCAGTGGAGAAGTGTGAAACCATTGGAAAGGTTGCTAATTGCGTTGCTGCCTGCACATGCCAGTGAATGTGTGTCGTCATGGTTTAGACCAGACAAACAAAACCAGAGCCCTCATTAAAAGACTGGTGTTTAGAGGTCACACCACGGGGTACATTTAATTATGTTCATTTTCTGTTGTTCATCTAAACTCTTCATCAATAAATCATGTCAGCCCTGCTTTTTTTTTTTTTTTTAACCGGGGCTGCAAACTCCTCACTCACAAACTGCAGCTCAGTATTTCAGGAGAAGAGTGTCAGCTAAAGGCGTGAATCTGAAATGCCTGCGCTGTCCTCTCACTTAATTTTAATGTCTTGTCTTGTCCTCCCGCCTGCCTTTTGTCTCTCTTCGCTATTAACTCATCTTCTTTGAGCTGTCTTGTGCATCCTCACCTCCCCTCGTTTCTGCTGCCCTAAGGGATGTCGAAAAGAAAAAAACAAAATAACAGTACCTTAGAGGGATCGTGTGGTGTTTTAAATTTTTGGTTTCTCTTATCACACTTTGCCAGTGAGTTGTCACCTAGCGGGGAGTAGCTCCCATATATGCACTACATTTAGCTGAGACATGTCTGAAGCGCTCATTTAAATCCCCAGTGAAATACAGTATCTTAAATGCCCGGAGGACAGGGCACTCGAAGCACAGACAGTGGCAGCCTGATTCTAAATTTCTTGCTTTTCTACTTTCATGTTGTTTACTGAGTCATTTGTGTGAAGAGTGTTGTCCTGAGGGAAATTACTGTGTTATTTGCATTACTAGACAGCACTGACAGCAGTTTAATGCTGTATGGCCTGTATGAACAGTATGTATGTATATGTCAATACACTGTAGGTGTGTGTGTATTGACCTGTCGTCCAGTCTTGTTTTTGTCTAATTCTCTCCATCTCTCAGCTTTCAGAAGCAAGAGACAAGACACTTGAATGTGTGAATCGAACAGTTGATTACAAAGAGTTGAAAGGCAAAGACCCATCAACGGTAGAACTGGTCAAGAAAATTGAGCAGGTACCCAACAACACTGAATATTTTCACATAAGGATTTTAAAAACCGTGCTGCAAGTGCATAATCATAGTGTGTCTGCGTGTGCAGCTTGAGGTGAATCTAGCCGAACATGAGAGGCAGCTGCTGGAAAAGGAGCTCCTGGTGGACCAGGTGACCCGGCTCTCAAAGCCACTCAGCGAGCAGGCGGAGAACTGCCAACAGGACAGACTCTCACTGGGAAAGAAGGTAGACAACAAGATCCACTCGCACACAGGCAGAGATACACGAATCAGATAATACGGACACGAGCTCCAACACAAAAGAATACACACTCAGGTTCCACAGAAACACTCGTTATATCAATCACCTGTTGAGTTACAGTCCAGTGTTTTTAGCTCACACATTGTTTGAGGAGCATGTGCGGCCCATGTGAGGAGCATGCAGAGTGGGCATTTAGGAGTTCACCGAGCATTACAACTCTGCATTTCTCCACCTCTCTCTCTCACAAACTATAAAAAGCCTTAAACAAAAGCTAGTGGAAGAAGGTTCATCACACGTAACAGCTTGTGTAAGCATGTCATAATAACATGAATGAATGAAGATGAATGATGATGTTGAATCAGTGTAAGATTTACCCAGTCTGTGTGTGTGTGTGTGTGTTGTCTGCCTCCAGCTGAACGATCTCCGAACTCATATAATCAACACCAACCGTCGACTGATGGCCGTCTCTGCTGAACTTTCTGTGAAGCAAGCTGCTGCTTTGTCTCAACAACAAGAGATCAAGGAGAAAGAGCTCCAGGTCAGAGGTGGTGCTGGTCACTCACAGCACGTACAACCACAGTACGACTCCAGAGGTCGAAGCCGATATCTTAGTTGCACATTCACCCCTGAGTCTCCCACTGTCTTTCCAATTTGTTCCCGTCACTCTCCACTGACGGTGATCGAAGAGAGCACAAAGTGTCTCAAAAATCATTTCTCACCGTGTCCCATCTTCACCTCAAACCCATTTACTTTGCTTATTTGCACAGTAAAATAAATCAAGAGGGTAAACACAGAGAGACAAAATAATATTCAATAATAATTTTCCTAAATGAGAAAAACCTCCAGTGGAATCATAAAAATAAAGCACTGTCACTAAAAGACAACAAGAAACTATACAAGGACAGACAGATTAATCAGTGGTAACACAGTAAATGAAAGAACGAGGGAACTGAACTTTCACTTCCCTTCATCATGTTACGGTCACTGAAAACATGGGAAAGAGGTTGCCAGGCTACGTAGCTGTTAGCCTATCAGTAACTTCTGTAACCATAGCAAC
Organism: Lates calcarifer; assembly: GCF_001640805.2. Lineage (NCBI taxonomy): Eukaryota > Metazoa > Chordata > Actinopteri > Centropomidae > Lates > Lates calcarifer. Next base: position 1,401,874 of record NC_066850.1, on the reverse strand, counting down.
CGAGAAGAGTTTGATTGTTGACATTTGAGTGCTGAAGTATAAAGTCTCCTCACTCTTCATCTAAAAACCCACAGACTGCATCAACTGTAAGTTAATGTCTCTGTAACATATGTTCTTAACGTAGTGTTTAAATTAGTGTTTCCATGTTCCATATAGAAAGTCTCTCTGCTAACTTTTCAGTGTGTAATGCTAGCTGTAACTGTCAGTGGAGAGAAGCTGTAAACACAGCTGCATCTGGAGTTTGTAGCTGCTTCAGTCTGTAAGTGCTGTGTTCACACCACTTCTGGCTTTGTTTTGGTCTCCTGTTAACTCCTGAAGGAAACACCTGACTGTTAAGATGCAAGCAGCTAACTGCTAATGTTGTCTGCTGCTTGGTGCCCAGCAGGTAGCCTGCAGTTGGTTTTCTGCCTGTTGCACCTGGAGATGTTTAGAAGCTAAATCACAACAGTAGAGTTGAGGGGTGTAAAACCAAAACAGTGAGCTAAAAGATGCTAACCAGCTCAGTAGAGTGAACGTCGGAGGCGCCTTTCACATTTCATGTCTAGATTGTGTAGATTAAGTCTCACTGCTTTCTGTCTGTAACTAATGAAGCTGAGAGGATTTCTCACATGTGTGTTAATAACCTGAAGAGCCTCTGCAGCTGACGTACGCCTGCAGCGCGCCATACACACAACCACAAGCAGAAAATGCAGAGGCATAGCTTTGCCCAAATCCTGACACTAATACGACCATCTGTTTTCGAGCACAGTTCGAATTGAGAGAGTGCAGAGTGGACGCAGCGACAGGAATACAAAGTGAATGTTTCTCTCTGGCTGCCCCTGTGTTTCCAGATGGACAGGTGCCAGAGGCGGCTGGAGCAGGGCCTGCCACCCTGCCCTGAGATAGAGGAGGAGTGGAGGAGGATGCTCCGGGACAAGAAGAGGAGGCAGAGGGACAAAGAGGAGAGAGAGAGGGTAAAGAACACAACACACACACAAAGACCACTGGGCAGGAAGTGATTAAAGCAGCGAGGGCCGAGAAAAGAAGATAGAGTGACAAAGAAAAAGCAGGGACATGTCGCGGGGCGAGAATCGATTAAGATTCTGAGGCAGAAAAAACTGGGTCTGCTGTTTACCTGAACATGCACTGACAGAAAAAAACTACACACACACTCGCAGAGACTAGACAGCAACTTTTCACCACATGTACAAACACAGGACTAGAAGGGCAGACAGAGACAGGCAGACTGACAAACAGAGGTAGAAGCTGTCTACACAAGAAAGGAATCAGCACACACAGGAATCAGCTGTATCTGAAACCAGTCCAGCTGTCTGCAGCCTGTCTGTTGTTACACTGATCTGTATTTTCTCACCCAATTTATTTCTGCTTAAAGCTGCAGGCCCAGAAAGTCACCACAGCACTCTGCATGCACAGTGCCAAACCAGAAATCACATTTACCGTGCATCTGATGGAGGACTATACGTTTTTACGTCATTATTAATCATAATAATTTAAAGCTTCCTCTCAAAATAGAAAGGTGTGTGAACGTGATGAAAGGAATGGTTTTTTTCCTGTTTATTTATCTGCACTTCCTGCTATGTATTTGCATCCAAAGACATTATTCCGTGTTTTTGTGCGCGCTCCTTAGATCACATGCCAGCGGATAAACTGTCCATATGCATGAGGAAATCGCCATCTCTTTGAAGTCTCTGAGAGATTTAGGCACAGTTCATTTACATGCCGTTGCGGGTTGAAAGTCAAAGAGAGAGACTGTAGTGTCATGAGGATGTGTGCATATTTTTTTCTTTTTCATCAGCAGGAGGCCGCCGTGGTTACAAATTGATCCCTCAGCCACATTGGGTTCAAATCAGTTTTGTCAGCCACTGTCAGTTTTCTAGCAGACACACATCAGTTTTCCTGAAGCAGGAAAGACAGTTTGTAGCTACACTTAACAAATAACAGCACGAGTGAATTCACTTTTTAACATCTGTGCAGCTGTGTCTTGATATTACTTCATTCCAAAAGACAAAATCCTGTAGCTCGCTTCCTGCAGAGCCGCTCCATAATCACTGATCTCCTGTGTTTTCTTTTCTAGAAGCTAATATGAAAAAATCACAGGTCAGATTTGAATCCACCTTGAGATTCTGCATATCGCTGCTCTCGCATCTATTAAAAGAAATAAATGAACTGCTGTATTAATTATTCCATTTTCATCTTTACAATTCAGGAAAATTGAATTTTAGCTATTTAGTTCAAGGTCGCGCAGTCGTACATGAAATATTAAAACTGCCTCTGGTGTGTTTATGTGTGTGTGTGTGTGTGTGTGTGCAGCTGGCCGAAGAAGAGTGGAACCAGTTGCCTAACGGACAGTACACCACAGCCGAGTCCCGTCCCAACGCGTACATCCCCGAGACCGACGCGCTCCCTCTGCCCAAACCGTACGGAGCCCAGGCCCCGTTCAAACCGGGCCAGCCGGGAGCCAACATGAGACACATCCGTAAGCCCACAGTCAAACCCTTAGAGATCTAGAATAATGAAATGTGCACATTAAGACAGCTGTGTCATCAAGTCGCTGGTTTTGGCTGATTTTTATTCAAACTCCTTTACACACATTTCATCTTCACTCGAGGAATCAGCAGAAATTCAGAAACAAATGAGAATCAGAATTTTTCACTTTGTTTTCTGGTGCATTTTTCTGCATTTTGGTTCGTTCCTATCACACATTTATTGATCCATCAGCTCTCCTGCTCTTTCCTTCCTCCACCTCTCTGCCTCTTGTGTATGTTTTTGTTCTGACTGTCCAGCATACCACTGCTGTTTTGTCATGTGTGTGTGTGCTTGTGGACTTGCATCTGGTTGTGATTTTGTTTCCTTTTTTTGACATTTACTGGCAAGAGCTTGTTTACACTCTGCTTGCAGTAAGACTAAGTGTTGTAGGAGAGTGGAGGGAAAAGAAACTTCTCTTGTATCATGTCTGTGTCTGTTTCTGTGTTTAGCAACACATCTTTAGTCTCTACTACAGATAAATTCACTTCACATATTTCTACATATTCTTTAGTCTTGTTGCCATTTCTTCCCTCACACTTGTAATCTTGCAGCTGATGAATAAATTGGAATTGGTTTAAGCTCTAAGCTAGGCTAAGGGTGCCTGCTTAATGTCTGAAATGATAAATGTAAATATGGAGAGGAAGATCGGGCAATGAAAGAGCATAGAGAACGACAAAGAGAGGAGAATTTAAATGAAGAGGAAGGAGAGGTGGCAGTCGGAAAAGGCAGCGGAGGAGAGGCGAGGGAAAGAAATGGATAAAAGTGAAGCTGTAAATGAGGTGGAGAGTTCAGAGTCGGTTACCAGAGACCAAAAACAAAGTCGCCAGCCTCTGAAGCTTCGACAAATTTACTGGAAGTCTTTCTATCTGTGGATCTTAACTTAGGATAAAAGCTTTGGTGTCAAAGAGTGTGTACTGCAGCCTGTAAGCATGTGTGTGTTTGAGTGCCGAGTTCATGTGGGGGCCATTACTGCGTTTCCGAGAAAAATAAACATCCAGATAAAATCAGAATGTGGTGTGATCGATGTGCAGTAAATGTATTGTTACAGTGAAATAATAAAGTAATGGATTCATGGTTAAAAAATCTAAAGGTAATGACTGAACAGTTGATGATTATTAGCGATACCTAAAAGAAATGAATTCAGCAGTTCAAATGTCAAAACTAATGGATGAAGAGTTGACGGTGCTGATGAAGGGGTACCACAGCTCATCTACAGGGAGGTGGGGGCCACATTTCAGACAAAAAAGCCTGGAAACCAGCGGTGTACACCGTGTGGAGCTGGGTCTGTGATGCACGCTGTGTGAGTCAACCTCTGCAGAGGTTCAAGAGGCAGCAGGTTGAGTTTATCTGATTCTGAGCCAGCTCCATCCAGCCGGTGATGTGATGTGTGTGTGTGCACGATGATCCGCTGCAGGCTGACGGTGAGAGCTGTCAGATTAAGTCGGCCTCTCCCGATTTAACAGTTTGTGCTTATTAGCCAGCTACATAACACCAAGTGCATAACAAAGTGTGGAGGAGGCACTGACCAACCAACGGTTTGTTCTCATTTAAAAGAGGAATCCCCTGAAAGAGGAATGATTTGAAACTAAGTGTCCGGAGGTAACTCCAACAAGAAAGAAGTCACTGGGTACCAAAGCGTGATGGGTGTGTTCTTCACTAAATGTGACTCAGCGTGTGTGATGACGGATGCTGAGATTATTTCCTGACTTCGGTGGAACTCTGCTGAGTCTGTCCAAAACACTCAAATAGTCTCAAGAACACGAGAGCTCACTTCCTCCTCTGCAGAACTTTTCACGCCACAAACTATTGGACTGTGAGTTCAGATTGTTTCCTGATTTATCTCAAGGCTCCACAGTGCAGTTAGCGCTTTTTCAGGCTTCAGAGGAAATTAACTGGAAACAAAGTGAGCCAAGGCCTAACCATGTTCTTGAAAAGTATGGCAGTAAAAGAGGAAGATACGGGAGACTTGAAAAAAGAAATCTCTTTATTCACATTTCATCGTACAAAACTTTATAAACATGAGAAACATGAGTGGCAATGAAATCCCTTTTTTCAGAGTGTTATGTAATTTCTCAAATCAACATGAGATGTCAATATTCTCTGGTATTTAGTCTTAGAGGACGTGCAGCGTGCCAAAACTCAGAAGCTGTAAAAAGGATAATGAACACACACCGCACACACACGACCCACTACCAAAGAATTTCCTCATTTACAGTAAGAGCTCAGTCATGATTGAGGGCACACAGTCACATAATTGAAACCAGATATTTGAGTGTTTTTTTTACTTCAGCTCTTATTGCCTTAGTAACCATGTACATGTACTAAAGCATTTTCTGACTGATGGTGCAACGTGCACAGATCGACTGAACCACTGAGTTCATTGAATCAAGCAAAGTTTAAACCTCTTTTGTTACCTGCACCAAGAAGGTCATGTCTCACACAAAACAAGGTGGAGAGATGGGGCGTGGCCCCGGGGAGGATCCAGTCTAAAGGCCAAATATTCATTATCATTCATTATCAGCAAACTTCCTTTTTCCTGTATTTTTCTGTTATAAGAGACGGACAGACGTGTGTAGGATTATTTGGCCTTGGCGGAGGAATTCAAATGGCTGAGGGTTTTGTAGAAAAGCATATTTATATTTCACAAAGTGAAGTTGGTACTGAAATCATCAAGTTGAACTCAGTGGTGTTTAATCAACATCTTAGCTGCCTCAAAGCTTGAAAATCCCTCTTACTCATCTGCCTCTCTTCACAGAACCTCCTCCTTTAGATTTGGTATAAAGTTATGATCGGTGGATTTAGAGAAGTCAGTTCTAAACATCTAAATATCTAAGTGCTAGTTAGTCTCACTAAGCTGTTTCCTACTGCAAAGATTCTGTGTTGAAATCAGATTTAATGCACAGCAGCCACAGACTGACCACATCAGGCTTATTCTGTCTGCAGAGCTTTTGTCAGTATGTAATCAAGTTGATGGGGAGCAGCGGCGTTACAGGAAGGACAAACAAGTGTGTTTGATTTATAAATTCTGTCCATGTGCATAAATTGTATTTGAAAACGTGGGGAAGTTGAGGAGGCACTGGAGAGAACTGAAATTGAGTTAATATAAATAGCTGCCTGCTGATATTGATTTTCAATAAATAATTGAAAAGCATGTTTCCTGGAATTGATTAAGGAAAAGCTGAGGATCTAACTGTGTTCCCTATTGTGTTATAAGTTTTGGTTCTCCGTCTTTCCTTTCTGGGCGTCTCCACCCATCCACCCATCCCTCCATCCCTCCGCCCTGCCCTAATTTGTCATCAATCAGCAGGAGCTTGTTTATGAGCGCTCTGCCTTTCAATCTCTCCATTCATCTTTCACTCCAGGCCCCTCAATCATCCATCCATCCATCCGTTACTTGTCCTCAAGGCCCAGTCAATGATGACTGTGCTCTCAAACGCATTTTCCCCCTCATCTGTTTTTCTCTCGATCCAACCATCCATCCATCCCCTCCTCCTCCTCCTCCTCCATTCTTTCACTTCTCCTCAAAGCCCAGCAGTATTAGTGTCTGTTTCAGAGCCGTCTCCTCCACAAACCGAGCGTCCACGTTCTCCTGCTCCTCGAACGGGTTCAGAGCTGGAAGGCAGAGGGGAGGAGGTGGAGTAAGAAAGAGATAGGGCTTATTATAGAGGATTCAACACCAGATACAACCACACACACACACACCGTACCCTGCTTCATGATAGAGACTGCTGCCTTTTGACCAAGTGTGCACAGAAACACACAAGGAATACACACATTCTGTCTTAATCCTCCAAAGGCCTCTGTAGCTAAAGCAGGCAGGATATAAACACACACACACACACACATACACTACCTTGTTCCTCTATATCAGAGAGTACTTTTGCCAGGTAGGTAAGAGGCAGAAACTCGGGTCTGAAGCCGGGCTTGTCTCTGCCGGTGAATGCAAATCCCTGAGGAGGAAGGAAAAACACAAAAACACAACTGTGGATTCTGCTTCTTTTTTTACACAGTCAAGACAAATCTGCAGCAAATCCACAAACCTTAACTGACTTGTTTCCATTTATGAATAAAGTTAGCTGCAGTTTAACTTTTTTTTTCTTATCTGGTGTCGCACAAAACGCCACCGGCTCCCCACGCCAGTCTGCCGTGAACCAATTAGCTGACAGAAACTGCCCAACGCCGTCGTGAAGTGGGTAGATGGTGTGTTAGCTGAGCAGCCGGGGTCACAGTTTTTGATACATTTAATGAAGAAGGCAATTTTTCTGAGATGTTTAATGTGCATCTGGAAGACTTTCAGCGTAGTTTGCAAGTCTGCAGTGCATTCAGTGTGTGTGTGAGTGTGTGTGTGTGAGAGGAGAAAGTGTGTACTCTCCTCAGCGTGTGTGACGCGCTGCGCTGTGGTACCTTGTTTTTGTTGCCTTTCTCCAGCAGCGTCCTGACATAATCTCTGGAGATTGAAGCTGAGCTGATGGGATGATCCCACATATGGTAGATCCTCTGCTCCATAGGCTGCACACACACACACACACACACAATAGAGTTTACATTTTAGGCATGTAGCTCATGTTGTCATAAAAAAATCATCCCTGGAGCATGTGAACATCTGCGCCTTTCTATTTCGCCAACTGGAACTGAAAACCATTACTGTGGAGCTGACTACTAATGAGGGCTTCCAGAGAAATCATATTTTTCGGTGTTGTGAAACGTGCACCACAGTAATAAATAAATCCTGAGCAAACAGAGAGCAGCGACGTGACTGACAATAAGAAAGAATGCAGCTTTCCCTCAAGGCTGCTTTCTGTCCAGCTTCAAACACGCTGCCAAGTTGATACAGAGCTGCTGAACCACTTCAAGGATTGTTCTTCTGTCAGACGTGAGAGGAAACAACTTACGCAAGGATTGAAGTTCCTCAGCTCATTAATACATATAGGTTTACACGGAATAATCAGGGCTCAAAACATATTTAAGAACATGCAGCTCTTTGAAAAATAATCCTGATTTATAGTAAAAGCAGAAGGCGACGTGGACCAATCTTCTGTCATGGTTCTTTTATATCATGATACAGATCTTTTTCTAGACGTTAACGGCAAACTTAAATACTCTCTCACTTTGGACAGTGAATCCAAACCTGAAGGTTCTGGCGACCTGTGTACCTCCACCCCCCCCCATGACCCTAAAAGGATAAGTGGTGGAGCTATAGAACACATGGATGGGAGTAGGTCATTTTGCAACATGTGACAAGAGGTCAAGTTAAGAAAACGCTGCTTTCAGTGGCGAAAAGCTCAGGGAAAAAAAACAAGTAAGGAACCTTGTGATGAGGGGAGCTGGGCTTAGTCAAGGTACAAATCTCCAACAGTGGGCACACACTTCCTGCTATCTAGCTCTATGAGAGAGTGTGTGTGTGTGTGTGTTGTACCTGCTAAATCTCTCCTGCCTGCCAAACTAACCCAACAACAGTCTGACGGGCAGGAAACAGAACAGAGACACTAAACACTCAACATTCCTCTGATCACAATGCGGATGTAACACACACACACACACACACACACACACACACACACACACACACACTCACAGCTACAAAAGAAATATACTGTACCCACACTGGAACACGTGGAAGTTACACAAGAGTTAGGACATAAACACACACACACAGGCTAAGCAGACAACTGCATGCACAGCCCCCTCCCCAACACACACACACACACTCATACACACACTTACCAGCCAGTTACACAAGTGCTTTGTGATTGGCTTGAGGGGGGCTTGAGGGAGATGAGGCCTAAAATAACTTCAAACTCTTAATTGGACCAGAATGGGAAGTTTTGGGGAGAGAACCATTCGAGAAAAGATCAAACCTTCCCCCCTCAGTAACAGACAGGATTATGCATTGTTTCACTCCTCATACCATCCCAGGCTGAGGAATCCACTCCGGACCAGGCCTGGAACATTTCATCTCTGTCCTCCAGGTTTTTTTTTTTTCACCCAGCATGTCATCATTTGGACGGCTGAGAATATGCTGCAAAAATCTTAACTACTCCTCACCCTGCATAAAAACTTCATGTTTGGCCACACACACACACACACACACTCTCATAAGCAGAAGTACCTCAGGGAGTCTCTTAAGTATGCTGAACTTGAGTCTCTCGTTGGCGTCGCTGTTGTCCAAATCTAAACACAAAACGAAAGGAAAAGAGAGGCGCTAATTACTGTTCCGAAAACAAATCTGACATGGGAGGAAAATCCCAGATTATGTGGTGGCCAGCTGACCAACGGCATCCTCATCAGCATGCTAACACCCCAAACTGACACAGTGGACAGGATGAACACACATTAAAAAGAGCATGTTGGTATTATCACCATTAGCATGCAAATGTTAGCATTTAGCTTTGGTTTGAAAGAAAAATGGACGCCTGGTCAGCAAATCAAAGGTCTGCACTCAGGCTACGGAAGACTAGTTAGACTGTGTGTGTTTATAATGAGGCAGAAAGTGCACACCTGCCCGGCCCATTATATTACAGATATGTAGATATTTGATTAATCCCTGGGGAGAAGTGACGCATGAACTCTCTCACTTCAAAGTAATGCAACTGCCTTTTCCCTCACTTTGAAGTTTGAAACCATTTGGACTCTGTCCTTTAAATAATCTTTTCATCTCCAAGGATCTTTGTTTGTTCTGTTCATGAGAAAGAACCATGTAAACTACACCCCGATCGAGAGCAACGAGGGAGGCCAGATATTTTGGTTTTGTTGATTTCAGTGCCAAGTCACAGTGTTTGGTTTTTGAACATTTTTTCCGTTCTATGAAATCCAATACAAGATAAACAAAACACACATTATCATTGTCTTTGAGTGAAGGAACGAATCCCCATGGTAGCTGAACTCTACCTCTGACTTGAAGTGAGTCAAGTGAACACGTCACACGGACTGTGGTGTGACCTGCTTGGGCATTTAAAGGCCGTTTACATCTGTCCGTCATAGCAACTGTTCTGTGGCTTTTTAGGGTTTTCTGTCGTGTTTCAGAAAGTAGTTCACCACAGGTGTGGTACAGCTCAGCCACCTGTGTGACTGTGGTTGAAACTGGCGCGATGCTGAGAACTGTGAGGCTGTAGTTTGGAACAGAGGATGCCATGTGTTCAATGATCCCCAAAAATTTCAGCGGGGTAGATACGAGTGTGTGGATTAACATCCTGTTGGAAATTCTTCTATTTAACTATCTATCTATCCGAGGTGACAGTGTGCCTCTGAAGACTTGAGTGCTACAAAAACAGTTTTTGACCCCATTAGCACCATGACCACAGACCACTGCATGTGGGTATATATATGACTAGTTAGGGTGTCTCACAACCAGGTCAGACAGCCTGAGCTTGACTCAATAGTAGACATTTCTACCTCCCAGACTCGCTTCAGTTTAGTCTCATCACTCCTTCATCTCTCTCCTTCATTCCCCATCCATGATGAGTGTTAACGGGAGCTTCAACATCACCAGCTGCTCCTCCTCGGGATCTCCTCTGACCTCCTGCCTCCACCTCTGGTACATCTGCGCTGGTGTGATTATCGCAGTCATCTGTCTGCTTGGTATCCCCGCCAACATCGCCGTGATAATCACGCTCAGTCAGCATCTTCACGGCTCCACCATGTCGCAGCGCCTCTTCTTCAACCTGGCGGTGTCGGACCTCCTCTGCCTGCTCTGCCTGCCTTTTGGCGTGGTCATTTTCTTCAGTGGATCGCATCTGACACACAGCGTCTGTCAGTTTCTCTTCTTCTTCTTCTTTTTCTGCATCAGCTCCGACTTAAACATTCTGGTGCTGATAAGTATTCAGAGGTACTACCAGGTATGTAAGGCTTTGTTTAGATGTTTAGGTAAATGAACAATGTGTAAAAGTAGTGACAGCAGCAAGCAGTCAGATATCAAACTAAAAATGTCCATTTCATTTGACAGATTCTTCACAATGCAAAGTGGGAAAAGCTGGGTCGTAACTGGCAGCGGTTGTTACTGATGTCTGTGTGGATGCTCGCCACCCTGGAGGCTCTTCCAGTTGTGTTTTCACTAACAGACGTGAAAACCAAGAGTGAGCAGACTGACTTCCGTTCCTGCAGCAATCAAAGGATCGCACCGATGCTTGAACAAGTCTACATCATATATATAGTGTTCAGCCAAATAGTCTTGTTGTCCTTCTATGTGCTACTCGTTAGAGGGGTCAAGCGAATTCAAAGGCCCAACAAGAAGCAGTGTTACGAAAGAGTTACAAAACTTTTCATTCGAATCATCGCCGTCTACCTGGTTGTTGGCTTTTTTCCTCTCATTCTTCGTACACTGTACGTGTGTGCGCGTTTAATGGGCTCAGAAAAACTGCTTCATGTTAGTAAGATGCTGACGTTTGTGGAATGTTTTTACTTTTTCAATCACTGCTTGAATCCATTCCTGTATTTCTTTGCTTCTCGGCATTACAAGAGAGTCCACAAGAGTTCCCTCCTTAATGACAACTCCTAATATGATGATGAATGTGGTTTGACAGACATCAAAACAGGAATTTGCTCAAGTCAATCTCACTGATGGTGAAGTACTGAATGCTGTATGCTTTGTACATTATTTGGACTGAATGTATCAGCTTGGATACAAAACTTTTTTGTTTCTGTTATGTTTCTGCTGCATTAATGTATTTCATATCTTATTATATAATTTTGTATATGTATATATTGTATATGTAACTTACTATACTCACGTCATACTTCCATACGGCTTCCATTTTCATATAATAACAAGATTTTAAACAATGATTATTTTTGTTTTGTTTTTAAGACAGTGTGCCTTACATAAAAAGAACATTCTACAAAACAGACTTTGTGATTTACACTGGCTGAATGAATGAATTTACTAACTAACTACTTACTAAACTAACAAGAATTCAAGTCTTGGGAAACCAGAGTGACCACGTCAACATGTTGATGGAGAGATATTTAACATGTACACAAAGACTTAGCTGTGTGTTCATGTTCATGGTTGTGTGGGCAAATTTTGGTTTAAAACCATCCTTGTGGGGACATTTTTGTATTGTGGGGACATTTTTGACATTTTTTCCCACCAAATTCAAAAAGCTGTTCAATGGTTAAGACTTGGTTTTAAGGCTGAGGTTAGACTTTGTGATTAGCACAAGGGGCTAGGGAATGCATCATGTCAACGAGTGTCCTCACATCTACTGAAAAACCAGGAAACCAGGCGTTTGTGTACCTGTCATGAGCCGAGACAGAAAGGTTTCGGTGAGCTGCAGGAAACCATGATCAATGTACTGTAGGAAGGTCTGATGAGGGAGGCAACGCACAGCAAACACTGCTAACAGAGTGTGATAGCCTGGAGGGAGAGAAAAAAATGTAGGGCAAAACAAGAAAGAAGAAGAAGAAGAGAAAGGAAAGGAAAAAGCAAATCAAGACTAACAGTGTGCAGTCACGCTAGCGGCTATGTAATATGCACTAAACTCACAATTCAGCTAAGGCTAATGGAAATTTCATTACAACACAAGTGTACACCTGACTGCACAACGTCTGCACGCAGGTGTGTGATTTTTTTCCAACATAAAAGGAAACGAGCTGAGTATGTTTGCTGTTCTACAGTCTCACACTCACATTCACACCTGCAGCCTCAGTGTTAAGGGTGTACTGCCATGCTTCAGGGCATCTGTCATTTACTTTCTTACTCCCACACTTTAGGATTCTGACCCACAAACTTTTGCTCATGAGCGACTAAAATCACAGGATTGTGTAACGGGGGGGAAAATGAATTCAAATGATTGAAAATGTATTCACACTCTGCTTTACCCATGTCTGCACTATGCTAATGTTTAACATATTTTTGGTTACATTAGTGCGGGGGAGAGTTGGTCTTTTGTCTCTCAGTGCAAACACGCATTGTTATTCCGGGTGAGACAGAGACAGACTGGATTATAACAACTGACAAAGTGAAAGTGTGTGGGTTTTACCGGGTGGGAGTGGCAGGCAGAGACCCCTCGTGGCTTCCAGGATCCGAAACATGAAGTGAAACACGGACCATTCGGCTGGACTGCCCCGCTGTGTCCTGGAGCGCACACACACATATAAACACAGAAAATGTTACATAACGTGAGCGCACATGTGAAGAGGGGTCACCGACAATTTGCACATGTGGACAAACACGCACACACAGCGGGGGGGTGATCGGAGCACACACGTGTGAAGATGAACACACACATTCTGTCAGCGCTTTACATTAGTTAAAAACATGACTTTAAAGAAGACACACACACACACACACTGTGGAGGGAGGGCTACTCACAAGCACAAAACACGAGGGCCGAGTTTGTACTTCAGCCAGACGGACTCCAGCATGTGTCTGATGAGCTCCAGCTACACACACACACAAACACACACATGTAGGTGCTTAGGGAAAGATTCAAATGAAACATTTTCTTTGACGTGCAGTTTGAGTCAGAGGCCTGAACGTTTCTGTGCTACACAAGCAACTTCTCTGAAAACATGCAATGTAGACATTTTTCTGCAATGACCACGTGGAAACGTACACCCATTTTATGATCAGTTTCCTTACTTCCCTCTTTTTTTTTCCTACTTCCCATTTTCATTTCCACTGAACAAGAGCGGCGCAGTGGGAACCCACATGTTTCAACACAAGCACGTATCTGACAGTATCATCCGGGATCATTCGACCGCACTTGACTGACGCGTGCCTGCTGCGTGCTGAAACACACACTCGCTTCTTTCTTTCTTTCTTTCCATGAACGACCACTCTCTCATCTCCTGTAGAATAACAGGAAGACAATCTGCCTCATTCACATCCTGTAGCAGTGGGAAAGCCTCCACCACCAACGTCCTCCAGTGACCTCAGGGTGGGAGTTTCAATTAGCTTCTTTTACACAACAGACTTAAACTATAGAGGTGTTGAGGACAAATGTAATAATAAGCTCCTCTGGGTTTTTTTCACTTCTGCACTGATAAAATGTTTTTTCAAGCATATTAAAATCTCTTTAACTAAAAACTGGTGTGTGATTTTTCTTTTGTTTCAGCTTTTTGTTTTTTGTTTGTTCATTTTCCTTCATTTCTTATTTTTAATTAATTTACTTTTATATTACTTTACATCATTATTTCAAATGAGTTTTTCTCTCTTAACCTTTTATTTTTTGTATTGAATATATTTATTTGTTCTTTGTTTATTGTTCTCATTACATTTTTGTCACAGTTCTGCTTCATTACTTTTCCACCTGCCAGCCACGCCCATCTCATCAGCCAACTCAGCTCACCTGTGCCAGTGCACCTCCACCCACCAATTGAGCCGGTATTTAAGCCTCTTCAGTTCACTCACTCTTGTTCTTTGCCATTTCTGATGCAAGACTTTCCAGCCTCCTTGTCTGTATTGATCTCCTGTCTCTGACCCTGAGCTTGTCCGTGCCCTTTGGATTTAGTTTGTGGCTGTGTGAACTGTTTCCTCGGGATACTGACCTGCTGGCTTCTGTGTTCAGGCCCACTCCCTCAGATTTATCTGCCGTCCTGACTGTTACCTGGTTTTGAAACTATTGTCTCCTGCCTGCTCCCTGACGGTACTGATGCCTGCTGTTAAATAGACTGTGGGTGCTAGTTTGTTTCAGGGATGAGCCACACTGGCTGAGTGCTGCAATTGGGTCCTACTACTTTATCTTTTTTATTTTTATTTTTTAGGCCATTTTCTTTTCATTACTTCTTAATTAGTTTTATTTATATTACTATAATTTATCTTGTCTTTCTTGGTTGTTTTCCATGTGTTGGTCATGTACTGTTTGAGAAAATCTAGATTATGTTCATTGTGTAATAAGATGAGCTGATGTGTGTGACTGAAGCTGGTCAGTGTGGTGGAAAAGGAACTCACATTCTTTACTTACGTAGAAGTTTGAGCAGCAAAATGAAATAAAAGTTTGGTCACTCTGACTAATGCATGATTATCTCTGGTCAGATGATTAATACTGAAACATCAGTTCCTGCTGTAGCTGCTGGAGAGATTCCCTGTCCTGTGGACAGTGGCTACATGGAAACTAACAGTGGGATTTATACATTTAGATTTATATTGGAGGTTTTGTAAACACATGATACAAGTAACACTGCAAAAATCAAAAACCGTGTTTATAAGCAAACAGTTTTTCCACTGCTCTGTTAATGGTATAAAATAAATTATTCAAAGTTTAATTTCTTGTCCAGCTAACATCTCTTGTGCTCGTTGCTCATTGTAATACAGGCCCCTGACAATCAGTAAATAGATAAAAATATGTAGCAGAGATTTTTGTGCTGGAAAAAGGCAAACAAGTGATTTAAAGCTACAGATTCTCTCGCAGTAATCCCTGTGTGGTTTCCTATTAGAATAAAATCCAGAATCAGCGATTTGTCTTAATGAACCTCAGCCTGACAAAAAGACTGGATTTACTCTGTGGGTCCCCTGCTGAAAAAAAGTTTAATAACCTTGGGTATAGAATAACTTTTCTGCTGCATAATTAAAAATATTCCAGCCTATTTCAGTTCATTGCATTACTTTTAATATGTATTCCTGCTTTGAGTAATTCATATTCAGCGATCAGTGGGTCGTTCTTTGCTCTGACACTGGCTGTGTTTCTGAAAAGGAATGCATCTTGGTTGTCTGTAGCAACAGAGATGGGAAATAAATAAATATGACAATAATGTACTGTGGAGCTGTAATCTATCATAGCAGAAGTTCCCTGGCTCTTAAAAGCTGTAATCTTTTTCACCCCCAACTTCTCCCCCATGTCAACGCAACCATTAGTCTCAATAAGCACCAACAAGAGGGAGAGATGTTCTTTATTTGTGGAAGGGAAGTCAGCCGTCTTTGAAATACTACCACCCTGAGTTTTTAAAGTATGAGTCAGCTTGATGTGAGTTCACATTGCTCACTTGTGAGTTAGTCGACTGTTCTTTAAGTAAAATGTCCCCCAAGCCTCCTTCTCCTGGGTTTTTCCTGTGAGTATGTTTTAATAAGTCTGGCTCCCAGGATGGGAAACTTCTTCACTCTGAGCGAGCGGAATAAATTCAATAATCACCGCGTTTGTCTGTTGCGGAGCAATGCCGACAATGATTACAGACACGCCTGTTCCTGCTACTTTCATTCTGAGGCGGAAGGCACAGGTTAAAACTCATGAGCCTGTCGCGCCGAGCCGTCGACAGATCCAGCTGTGAGCAGGGAGGATTTCTTTGTTGTTTTTTCGCTCTGTCATTTGCAATTCCATAAAGTCCCAAAACGTCGTGCATCCTGCTTTCTATTCAATTCCTGCCTTACCCTTGGCCTGATTTAATACTGCTGTGGTGATATATGCTGCATGTCTGCTTTCAGCGGCTCCTGGCTGTGAAAGGATTTACCTCCCAGGAATACTAAAGACTGACTTTACAGAACCAAGTGCCTCTATAGGGTACTGAGACAGCGAGCGGTTCCGTCTTTCCACTTGCTTATACAGATCCCACCTGCCTCTCTGTGGGTGGATACTAAGGGTACAATGAAGTGGTATCTATAAACCTTTATATCCACTGGATAACATTGATTGGAAGGTGTTTGGTCTGCAATGATGTTGAATAACACCAGACGAACACCCGGACCCAAAGTGTCTCAGCTCAACATTGAATTGTAACAAGATGATTAATGTTAATCACCTAAGGAAAAAAGTGTAGAAACTACAGTTTACAATTTATTCTAACTATTTCTTCGCCGGGAGCTTTATTTAAGCTTTATTTCTCAAAGTGTCAAACTATTCCTTCATTGTATTAATTCCACTTTCATGTTAGCTCTACGCTGACCAGCAGGTGTCAGTACTGAGCAGAGAAACACGGCAGTGCAACAGCAAAGAAGCAAATAAAACCTGAATGTAAACAATGTGGTTTGCAAACCTTTTTTTTTTTTTTTCTTGACTTGCATTCAACATCTCAAGGATGCACACGATGCACTTTGGTGCTTCACAGTGAAAACCCTCTGTAGAGCACCTTTAAACTCACTGTCATCACTAAATGTTTTTGTCAGCTCCTCCCTTCTCCCATCTGGATTAAGGTGGCTGGACAGTCAGAGCAAAATGTTTAGACAGATTTTTGACAACCCGAAACTAAAAATAGCGAGGATGGTGAAAATAGGATTTTGAAAAGTGAGAAGTCTGCAGTCGCAGTTAACTCTTTGGTGGATGCATAATGCTAGAAAGAGTGGTTGAGGATGAATATCTTAACCAAAAAAAAGATGTTTGTTTTAGAGGACTGAGACGGCGACTTGATGGCTTCCAGCAACCTCTCTAAACTAAAGAGCACACATCCATCTGTGAGCTCCGTCAAAGCATTTAGCTGAAGTGGAAAACCCACTGCCTTTTCCTCTCTGTGAGTGCCACTTAACCTTCCCAGAAAAAGAGTAAGGGCAAATATTAAATAAATAAAACCTGAAGAGCTGTGCACCGTTAGAAGAATTGGGTTCAAAGAAATATAGAGAGTTCCTGGACCTCTCTTTATCTCTGACCAACACACACAAACACAAACAGTGCACCAACCAGTTTGGCTACGTAGCAGACAACCAGTGAGTCAGTTTTCTTCTTCCCCAGTCGAGGCAGGTGCCTGTTGAGATGTTCTCGAAGCTTGTCAACCATCTGCAATGCAATAACACACACTAATTATTTTCTGTGCATGTGCTCTGTGTGTGTGTGTGTGTGTGTGTGTGTGAGTGTGGCTTACAGTAAAACTTTGTGTTTGTGCGTTTTAAGCATACTTTGCTGTGCACTCAGCAAGGTCAAATTGAGTTCACCTCGACTTTTCCCCCGACTACAACATCCCAAAAATTGATTTAACCATGAGAGGAGAGGAGAGGAAAGGAGAAAGGAAAGGAGAGGAGAGGAGAGGAGAGGAGAAAGGAAAGGAAAGGAGAAAGGAAAGGAGAGGAGAAAGGAAAGGAGAGGACAGGACCTGTGGATGTGTGGGGTGACCTGATATCCATCTGGGAGAAGAAGGGAAAGAGGAGGAGAAAGTAGAGAGGGAAGGGGGTGAGCAGAGAAAAAGAAGTGAAAGGAAAGAGGTGGGGGAATGGAAGCGATGGAGGGAACAGAGAAAGACAGGAGGAGAGGGTCATTCTAAGAATAGCCGAGAGACTGCTAGCATCTCGACCGAACTCCATTAAACTGCAGCTATCTGCTCTTTAAAAACTGTGCTGAGCACAGGGAAAAGCAGAGGATATGAAATTGTCCATCAAACAGGATACAGTTTTAAAAAAAGAGGCAGGACAGGGACCTTAAGATGCCCTTTTTTTAAAGTGTCGACTCATCTGAAGCGTAACAGGAGCTTCACCTTAAAAGATGACTGTGGAGGGAAGTAATCGGCTGTCAGCGTTTCACAATGGATCTTTAGCGGTCTGTGCATCAGCCCACGTTAAAGGAAGAATCCACCTCTCAAACTGCTGTATATCAACAATATGGGATACAATGAAGTGTTTCATTATTACCCACTCTGTCTTTATTCTGCCTCATCCACCTCTGCTACCTTTAGTGACAGTGTACACACGCGCTGCATTATACAGTTATTCAGAGGGAAATAAAAAGGACATCAGAGTCGGCGCCGTATCTGAAAAGCTACTGATAAACAAGCTGCAGCTGATGTGTTTGATTGTCTGTGGCGCTCCTGCTCTTTGATTTGGAGTGTCAGAGTTAACTGTGATCGTTTGGAAAGCTGAAGGTCTCTCTGCTTTTGAAAACGTTTTGTCTTGCCTGTTGGCTTTCAAGAGGTGCAAACTAAAATCCTTCCAGCATCTTTTGGCTGACGGGGGATTGTGATGCTGTATTATATATCTCATTACAGATTAAACAAATGAGTTGTAAGATGCTAAGCTAGGCTAACCGGCTGCTGGCACTGTCACTCATAGTAATTAAAGCCAAATTTAACTAATTTAGTGCCACATTGTCGACTCTGCTCTACACTATCCTCCTCATATAACGTCAAACTGACATCAGTCCTTGCTCAAAGCCTGTGTTTCGCCTCAGTCTCAGAGGTGTGGGATGGGGTGGAGGTCAGGGCTCAGTGCAGGCCACTCAGGTTCTCCACCACCACAACGGGAAAACCATTTCTTCACGGATCTCGCTTTGTGCTTAAGGTCACTGTCCAGACAGGAGAGGGCCTTCCCAAAAATGTAGCCGCAAAGTTGAAAGGTACATTAACATTTCCCCAAAGAAACACAGCCTTCTAACTGTAAAACATCTATCTGTGTAAATGTACTGAGGCCACTGACTGGCTTCAGCTCCACTCTCTCACCAGGCCTATGAGCACCCTCTGTTGATGGTCCTCCTCCTGGAAAAGTGGCACCAGCTTCTTATCTAGAAGAGAACAAGCAACAGAGAGTGTGTGCACATAAAAGAGACGTATGAAGAAAAGCCTTGATGCTGCATCTATGCTAGACTGACAATCACAGGTAGCCTCAGGTGTGTCAGTGCAGTGAGATCATTAAAAAGGCCATCAGTAGAAATGGAAGAATCCAAAAACTCTGGCTTGTTTATGGCTTTAATAAAAGAAAGGAGGACTGGATCTAAGACATTAATAGATTCTTTTGGGGATGTGCTTTCACTTTAAAAATACATCCCAAAGCTTGAGGGAGTTTTGACACGATCCTGCAGTGTGTGTGTGTGTGTGTGTACATGCTGCGGTTGTTTCATGTCAGTCACACAAAAAGTGGACCACGCTCCAACTCAGTTACTTTAGATGAATTATTTCACACACTTGCAGACACAAACACACACCATCTTTTGATCACTTTTCCACACATGCGAGAGGCTTTTTGATGTTACACTGTAATATGTTGCAGATATAAATAGTGCTTGCAGGGCACAGCTAACTGGCAGGCTGCGCTGCCAGATTCGCTGTATGCCTGTTAGCAGTTCAAAGTTATCAGTTTTAAATTTACATATTTTAGACATTTAGCTGATGGTCTTTTTCAGAACGAGCAGGTTCAGCGTCTTTTGACTTCACGCCAGCAGGACACACAGCTACTCGTGCACTCCAAAGCTTTTCACATCTAAGGTGGTCTTACAAACCAACTGTAGTGCTGACAGAAAATTTAATTTTAATTTAATTCCCAACTATTTTGATAACTGAGTCATTTTCACAATTTATTTTGGAAAAATTCTAAACTCTAAACTCTTTCTAGTTCCAGCTGCTCAAACATGAGGATTTTCAACTTCTCTCTTTTTTATATTATTCTAAAAAGAGTCTCATTGGAAATTGTAAAGAGCCTGAGTTTCTGACACTTTATAGACAACATGTTTAAAAAATACATGTTCTGAAGCTGCAGCCTTAAACCAAATCTCCACACTTGCTGGTGGCTGTTGGAGGAATCGACATCTTTAAAGGGACTGTATGCAAGAACGTGAAGCAATTTAAAAAATTGCTTTTTTATTGCTAATGTGTGAATGGATGGCAACACAGCTTAGAAAATGAGCCGCTCCCTTGCCTACAAGAGCCGGTGCACTGATGTAAATGACTCAGGACAATTGTCTTTCTAATGTTTGAGCTCACTCCCGAGCACCTTCCCTCAATGCCTCTCCATTTCTAAGCTAGTGTTAGCTTCCAAATGGAGTAAGCTAGTTCAACAGTTTTATTGATCCACATGGGTTTAAAATGACCAGTCTGTTTTCCTCTGACATAGCAGCTCTGTGATACTCAACATCATATCACACATCACTGTTCTAAAATCAGTGAGGCAGCTTCTTAGTGCTGTCATCTGTGTATAAGGGTTGGTGCAGGAGAAGAGATCAAAATGCAGTGAGTGTGTTTTCTAAGTGAGTCTGAGGGAGGCTGTGGCTGTATGAGATCAACCATGTGCATTGACTGAGGTAAGGGAAGGTCCCGTGTTGTGACTGACACAAAACAGCTGCACCAGATTCATGAGGGAGAGAGACAGACATGAAAAGAGGGAGTGAGGAGAGAAGGAAGTACCTAATTCCCCACTGTTATATAATTGTAGCATTCTTCACCTCTCTTTTTTTTATTGTCCTTTTTTTTCCCTTTCTTTTTTCATATTCTTTCCCACCCCTTCTCCCTTGCTTCCCCTCCCTTCTCCCCCACTTTTCTCTCAGCCTCTCGCTCCAAGATAAATTAGTGTGGTGGTTCGGTTCAGCTGAATTCTCCAGTGGGCATGAAGAATGCGACCTCAGAAGAACACACAAACGCACACACACTTCTGAGTTCCATTATAAGCCAAGGTTTTGTTATTTATGACATTCACAGTCCCTGTGTTTGTGTGTGCACCTGTGTGCCTGTGTGTGTTGCAGCTATGATTTTCGTTTGTGTGTGTGTGCATGTTATGTGCATGTTCGTCTTACCCAGACACCAGGTGTCCACCATTGATAGAACTCTACAAAATAAGAAGAAAAGCTTTGTGTGAAAACAATCCCTGAAGCCAGCATTATAATAAGAGTCTTACTTTTTATGCTGTAAGCTGAGGCAGTGTTAATGCTACACTACTGCAGTCGGCAGCAAAAACATATCAAAACTATAAAGGCAAAAAGTTGGTAAGCAGGTGCTCTTGTTTGGCCTGAAGGAAGAGAAGCTAATTATGAAGGCTGCTGGTTTGATCCCTGGCACAAACAGGACAGAGTTGTTTTCAATTCACAGCAGGTTTGCATCAGTGGTGCACACACGTACCTGTCCATCATCAAGTCACTTTATCATAAACTGCTGAGCGGCTGTAGCTATAATCAGATTTTTAAAAGTATTTTAAGTCAAAGCGGATATTTCATATTCAAAGAGTGACCGGGTAACTAGCCACAAAAAGGTTCATGCAGGTCATTCATGCAAATAAAAGGAGTGGGCCCAGAGAAAAGCATCTGTGCCAGAAGTGAGAGCTCAAATAACTAAACTGAGACATTTACATGAAGAGCAGACAGAGAACAGACTTTGTAGTGAG
The DNA here is from genome assembly GCF_001640805.2 of Lates calcarifer. NCBI lineage: Eukaryota > Metazoa > Chordata > Actinopteri > Centropomidae > Lates > Lates calcarifer. Next base: position 1,380,414 of record NC_066850.1, on the reverse strand, counting down.
TGTTTTCTAGAGTGGCCTATATCGACTTTGATTATAGAAACTGAACTCATGCCATCCACAATCCTGCTCCACGTTTATATCCATGCTGCCTTGCAAAGTGTGTAAAAGGCATATTTATCAAGGCTACCAACAGGTCATGAAAATTATGGAAGGGACAAGCAAAAATCAAATAATCTTATATTTTTTTGAGTTTTATTAATGTGTCTCTGTCATATATAAACCTAAAGGTACTTTTTTATTTGCCTCACCTCTTTTTTGTATTGGCTCATGTTTTATTCTTCAACTAATTGATTATAGCTCAGGTCTTTAATCATTCAAACACATTTTCAGGTGTGGTTTCACTCCAGCATAGTCAAAGTAAAACATTTATAATATTCCATATTTTTCTTATTCTGTCTTACAAAACATTCCCTGTAGTTTATTTATCCAAATGTGTATTCATCCACAACTGAAAATAGTCCCTAACAAAAGCACTATTTCCTCCTGTATGAGTAAAGTTGCTAAAAACTACAGTGCCCAGCTGTTTTAGGAAATAATTCAGCCTTTAAAAAATAAAAACATACTTTTTAAAGTTTGAAATCTTCAGTAGGAACCAGTGGGCTCAGTAGTAACAGGGAGAGCTACAGCATTGTTTGTTTTGGTCTTCTCGTGAAATTTATTGGTAATAAAAAAAACTAGAATAATACCAGCTACATGTCTCTTAAAGTGGAGTCAAATGGACAAAGCTCAGTGCACTGCACAGTTAGTTATAACTGCAGCTGTTTTAGGAATCAGTGTAATCAATTGGCCCCATCAGACCAATCAGCTTATATTTCTAGAAACTAGAGGACCGAGTTAAAACGCACTGTGAAAGGAAACTTAATTGGATGCTTATGAGTAGCTGTTTTCTCTACTCCAGTATCCTAACCTTTATAAAGACTGAACCAGTGGTGTTGCAGGCCTTCCGAGGTATAAAGTACTGACATTATAAAGCTCATTAGAGCAAAGTATGTAATCTGTCCGGTGCAGAGGTGCAGACATGCCCTCCCTCCCTCCCTCCCTCCAGTTTCAGGGCTGTGGTACTTTTCTTAACAAAGCTCCAGTGGGAGGCAGACCTACTTCTTTGTGTTCTCCTCCATGTGATTCATGTGGCTCGACGGTCTCCTCTCGGACCTCTGAAACAAGCAACACCATCATGGGAGGCCTGAAAACGTGCTCTGATTGTTTGACAAAAACCCACAGGTATGCCAACAAGGACACACACAGGAAGACACACAAACACGCATTTCCTCGTTTTGTCACAGCAACTACCACGTTCAAACAATTACCAATGATCTATGCGACTTCTAATACGGAAATGATTTGTGATGGTGATTTGGGTTAATGAATATACATGAGGGGTTTTAGTCGGAGCGCACGCGAACAAACACACACTCACCCATTTTTCCCAGTCGGCCTGTATCTGGGAGGTTCTGTATCTGGGGTTGGGAACAGCGTCCAGATATTTTGTCCTCTCTGTGTTCCACTGCAGCTCTGTCCAGAAACCCTGGAGACACACACACACACACACACACACACACATTCAAACAAACAACAACGCCAAAGTGACAAAACAAGGGCACTGCTGCAAAACAATCGAGAATAACTGCATCTGAACTGCACACAGGCAAACCTGGTATATACAAAATCACTGTTTCACATCTAAATGCCTTTTTAATGTCTGAATTTAATCACCAGGCTCAAGTTTTATTAACTGCTTCTGGAAATGGGGCAGGAGAGAGAATAGTAAGAAGGTCTGTGCTGTGATGATAAATACAGCAGTTATACATTATAACCGACAAGCACTTTTAGTGTAACAAATGTGTTTTAAAAATGGAGGAACATGTTGTTACCTTCCCCTTTAACACAGCCTCAGTGTGCAGCTCAGTGGTACATAACACACCAGGGATCGCCTGCAGACACACCGGTACCTCCTAGAACACAGAAAGACAAGACCAAAGTGTGTGCATGTGTGTGTGTGTGTGTGTGTCCTCTTTGCATTCATATCTATACATACACAGAGTTGCCTGTAATGCATGAGTGTGTGTTGTACCTTCTTGTCAAATACAGAGGAGTAAGGCAGGACTTTATCCAGGCTGAGAGACTTCTCATAGCTTATTCTATACAAAGAGGCTGTGGGAGAGAGACAGACAGTCAGACAGAGAGAGAGAGAGAGACAGAGACTTTTAAACACATGTGTAGAGTCCTTCTTTAAATATACTGCAGCTACAAGACAAATGAGGCTCTTGAGCCCACGTCCCACCATCATCAGTGTGAAATATTAACGAGCAGAGGTTACAAGTTTATCATTAATTAGGTCAGTGTTAGTGTTTTCATATAACACCTGGATTAATATGACCTCTGAAATTCAAGTACTTATTGCAGCACCAATAAAATGCTAATTTATTCAGCAGGGTGTTCCAACATCTAATGTGATCATCCACTCTCTGGGCGATGACTGTTTCCCTAAATATGAAATTAATATCATGTACTGTTCTTTAGTTATTTTATTTAGCAGAATGCCAGACGGACGCGCTGGGGACATACAAATGTGTTGCTGCTTGTCTGCTAGGACTTAACCATATTTGCACCGTTCCTCGCAAAGTCCCCAAGGTCTCAAAATAACCAAATCTATTTTCTAACTCCTCAGACCTGCGTGGGACGCCGGGCACAAGTCCACAAGATGAAATTTAAGAGCCAAACAGAGCTGATGAAAGGATTCGGCTTTGTGTAGATAAGATGTAAGCAGTCCAGTAATGGCAGAGAGAGAGAGGGAGACATAAAAAGGCAAGAGAGGACTGGCTGGACTTGGGAGATTTGTGTCGCCCCCCCGCGCCTCAGCTGCCACTGACCTAGAATGAACTCCTGGATCTGATCAAAGGATTCCAGGGCGTTCACGTTGTCACACAGCCATTCAATAATCTAGTGGCAGAAAAAGAGACACAGGAGACAGGTGTCACAGAGGTGGGAGCTCAGCATTATCTCGAGAGTTAGAGACTGATAGCTGTAGACCGATATCTTGTTTGGTAATATTAATAACAGCTCTACTTCCTGATAAGAATTTTCTTGATGATCCAGCTTCGATGGTGCACTGTTTACATCACAGAAACATGAAAAATTAATCATGTCCTCAAAGAAAGACCCTGCAAATCTTACAGCCACAGTGCAATCGGAGTGAAACTCATTTTCTGCTGCCCAATTACTCTGCTGTTTGAAGAAAAATACGCCTTCACCAACGAGTCGGTGTGAGTCCAGAAACATTAAACATAACAAGGAGGAACAAAAAGAAGTTAAAGTAGGACTGAGGCACAGTATTCTCTTAAAGTTATAACCTGCTGGGAACAAAGAGAAAAATGTTAACAAGCCATCACCTTTATTAAAGCCATGGCCCCATTAAAGGAGTCTACAAAGAATACAAAAGTCATGTGTGGTGTCCAATTTCCCAGTGCAAGCTGCACTAATGAAGCTGGTGACTCATTTAACCTCTAAAGAAAGAATTTATTACAATCTATCAGAGCAGTTGGAACATCTTAATTTAGGTGTAGTGCTAACAGAGTCTGAGTCAGAGCACAGCACAGTGCCCAAACAGAATACCTGTCCCTTTCTTTCTGTCTTTACTGGACTCTGTTTGATCTCTGTCCACTTGTCTTCTCTAAGCTCCTCTTTCATTTCATCCTCTTGCCTTTCTTTCCTCTCCTTCTTCCCTCCATCTGCTCTCCTCTAACTCAAGGTTGACACCTACCGAATTCACACAGTAGTGCAGAGAAGGTGCCATGTCTACCATCGTCTGTTCATTTGCTCTTAGCTGTGCCGTGCCTGACAGTCACAGGGACTCGTTCGTCATCCTGCCATCTTTTCTGTGTTCAGTCTCTCTCGTCCCAAAGCAGATCTTACTGATCTTGTGACTTTGTTTAAATCCTGATCACAGCTGAAGTTTCTACTAACTTTCTCAGTGCAAAATAATGACACTGTTGTATAAAAATTAGGCCTGGGACTTTAACAGAAAAAATAATGCATTTAATCTAACTTTATCTTTACATTCCAGACAACAAGGAAATGTTTCTCAGTGCACCTGAGAAAGTTCCTCTCAGCTCCTGGCGTACCGATGCACCAGGTGCGTTCAGTGACGTCAGACAACAAAGCCCCACGTAGTAGCAGGCTAACGAGATGCTAACGTGATGGCTGAAACAGATGAGACCCGGTGGAGGGAAAGTTTCAGAGCTAACATTAACATTAGTCCTGGAATGAGCAAGCAGCGCCGCCAACCCGAGAGCCAAGATGAGTAAGTCCACGTGTGTTGTTTAAACATCATCAACTGAAAAATGTTCTTGTGTCAAATACTGATTAAAATGCGATAATTAATTACAAAGGCACTAATTAATTAGATACATTTTTTCCCAACACTAATAAAAATGCAGAGTAAAAGTTGTGTATGTTCTGTGGGCCAAGATGATGTGCTTCATCTTTTATTTGGGAAAAATGGGGAGTTGAAATTTGTCTTGAGACCTTTACTGACTCAGTACATTTGATTTAAACATCAATATTTTTGTTCTCCCAGCTCCTTTCCTCGCTTCATCTGTACCTTCAGCTCCAGGTTTGGGTCATTTCCCATGTAAACCAGCAGGCAGTGGAGGGCGGCCAGGCGCTGAGGGTCAGCCTTACCACTGGGACACCTTGAACAGAGGTGAGCATACAACAAATTTACCTTGATACGACATAAGGGCATACAAACACACAGACGCAGAAGCAGACAGTCAGGTACTGTGCGGTGATGTATGTGCTGCTTTAAAACCCAAAAGTGAATGAATAAATGAATGAATCAATTGAATAAAAAAATGTGAGAAAAAAACAGAGCAACAACAAAAAATAAAGAGTCACTGCTGCACCTTTATTGAGCTGGACGGTTCAATCCAAGGTGTGCGCTGGCAAAGATTCAAGTTAAAGCTAAATTTATTCTCAGAGAGGCTCAGCAGGTGTACGCACACAAAAATAACCTTTAAAAAATAACTTTCCACCTGTGTGCTGCTTCCTGCCCACCGATCCTCACAAGTGTCTCCTCCTCTGTATATACACATATATATATGTGTGTGTGTATATAGGTCCTTCATTTCCCCCAAAAGGTTATGAATCATGCTCACCTGGCAGATGTGTCTGATCGCAGTATCTGCAGCAGGTAGGCAGGGCTCAGCTCGGCGCTGTGGATCCTCCCACTGGCCAGGTCCAGGAGGTTACCGCAAGACTCTTCCTCTGCGTGCAGCACTGTGACGTTAGCTGACCGACACTGCAGGCCCAAGTCCACATCATGACCTTAAAGTTGTTGAGACAGACAGACAGAGAGAAGAAGACATGGAACAAAAGTGGATTAATAAGAGCAAACACCACTGAAAGCTCCATGTTTGAAAACAATACGAGCATGCACTGTAGCAGAGCACAGAGGAGAACAAACAGCTGTTACACAGCCGTCAGCTGAGACACGATTTGTGCAATAACCTCGTCTTACCAGAGAGGAAGAGGGAGTGACAGAGCATCTCCTGCTGTCTGGTGTTGATACAGTGGAGGAAATAATCCTGCAGATACACCAGGATGTAGTAACCTACATACAAAAATAAGAACACATAATACAGAATACTACTGCACGAGGATACACACACTTATTTGTCTTTGTGAGTCTGTGCTTCTGTTGTTGTCTTCTACATGACTGTAGTACATTTGTGTGTGTACACTGACCCATGGGGATGAAGAGTGGATGGAGCTGTGTGGCTTTCTGCTGCGACTGGTCGCTGCCCAGAGACACTCTGAACGTCTTGCTGCAGTCTGCAGAAAATAAGAAATTTGTCGCAAAGTGCTCGAGAAAAAAAACCAACCCTAAAAGTTCCACAGTAAAGAGGACAGAGATACTCACCTTTGTGAACTAAAACCACAGTGTATATCAGTTCCTGTTTGTCTTTAAGAGGCTGGCTGTAGCAGACACACATGCTTCCTAAAAACAAACCACAGGGCAAGGCAGTTATGGATCACTCAGTGGGTGCCACTGTTACAAGATCAGGAACATCCATGATGACATTTATGACAATCAGTGCAAAATTAAAAGGGCTGTTTTAACAGAGAGTCTTCTCACATTTTAATTTGCATCAGTGACGGAGAGGACAGGCATTCTGGATTTGTTTTTGATTCAGAAATCACAAAGTCAATCAAGATTTTAATCAGTGAATCAAACTCATTCTTAAAATCAGTTTGTTTGAGGTTCCATTTTTAATCTGGTCACATTATAGATTCAGCAGTTAAACCAAGTTAAATTTTAAAACTTAACTTTCAAGTTTGAAGGAAGAAGTTACCTTGATGTTCATTGATCAGCACTTTTCACTTTGTAATGAAACTTTTTCTTTTGTCATCACTGAGATTGTAAATTACTGCTGGTGGATCTCTAATTAGGTGTGTTGCATTGTGTATAATTATGATGCATCACTGTGCACTCAGTATTGTAATGTACCTGCAGTTATAGTCTGACTTTTTAAACAGACTTACTTTCTTGTTTTCACAACGAGACATGAAAAAAACACACAAACATTAGTTATAAAAACTCATGGAAGTGGAATATCACCTGAGTGAGAGAATATACGTGTGAAAGCACATTATTCATGTAAGTGTGTGGATGTGTTACCTATTCTGTTTGTGAACACCTTCATCCGTACAAGCTCCTGTTCTGGTTTCTCCGTGTGATAATGGTCAAAACCCAGGTTTACAAACCTGTTGGCCACACACACATTTACATATGTAAATACAATTTGAATGTTTGGGGATTTTTCAGATATACAGAAGTGTACAGGAATTAAGTTTTGTCTCTTTAATTGCAAGTATGTTCCAGTAACATAGAAAGTAATGCAGGAGAGTGAATTAAGGAAATATATTTCTTAATTGTTGCTTTACTTGACTGTGCAGAAAGGATTAGCAGGCAACTCCAATGGGAGCTCCATCTGTTGAGCAGCAACATAAAGCAAGATAACAGCATGTTACTGTCAAGTGGGAGCACAAATAACAAAACGTGTGATTATGGCAGCACATGCAAAAGCCTCATCAGTTTGAGTTGAGTTACCACAGTTTCACAGCTATGGCTGGGGTAAAACTGAACACATCGCAGCAGGAACTTGTCCTGTGAAAGACACATAACTGTTTGATTAACATGTAAGCTGTGGGGTTGTGTACATTACATTTGTGTGTATGCATTTTGCAGTGTGTTACCTTGTGTGTGAGACAGTAGAGTCTTTGTGTGTGTCCGTCCCACTGCACCCAACTTAAATCCTCCACTATTCTCTCTACAGTTTTGGGCAAGCGCTCGGGATTTGCCATCACCTGGTTCACACAAACATATTCATATTCAGCTTTGTAGAAGACTCTGAATTCTTAATGCAAAGCTCCCCGGGAGGATGAGACACACAGTATAGTTTATAGCCAGGGAATGAGGTCGAAACAATATATTCTCTGCACTGGGTTATGTAAATACATTCAAACTGTTTTACTTATTAATTGCTGGAGATGTGGATTCCTGGAAAGAATTTATACTGCGCTTGTAAAAAATGCACAAACCCACCAGCCAGAAAAATTCCCCATGAAATTTGTAGTTTGGCTGAGGCAACTACTCACAGACACTTGCATCAAACAGAAAAAGAGCAGGCAATGCAGTGAATGTACAGCTTACCACTCGGTAACCCTCCTGTTTGGTTAGCAGAACATGGTACAGATCCACATCTGAAACACACACAATGACAACTTTGTCTAAACACAGCCACTTCATGTCAAAGTGTAATGTTTCCTCTGAGAATCTGTTTTTGTTTTACTTCATGAGAGACTGAGGAATAGACAGACAGAAAGACAGACATATGGACACATAAAACTCACATCCATCCTCTGTCAGCAGGAGCAGGTGGCTCTCCAGCACTGATCTCCTGTCAGTTTCTTGGTGGAGGAACTGGGGAAAGCCACAGAGAAACACGAGTCAGCGTCTGAGTGTGGGGTTTAGACGGAGACATCAATTTGCTGATTTTAATATTTTAACGCAGGCCTCAAACGTTCTTGGCATATCTTCCAATAGTGTGGTTTGGCAACAGGGCCGGCAACAAATACTGAGGAATACAAGGGTCACAGCCACAGTAGCTTAATAACATGGACATTTATAATAATATAATGAGATGACATAGAAAAAGATTAAACGATTAACAGAGAGTGATAGAAAAGCGACGACAGGCCAGTGCAGTTTCAGCAAAGATTATAAAATAATTAGTCTGTGGCACTTCTACACTGTAAGCTCTGATGCTCCATAAATGCAGCGTCAGCTCGTGGCTGCAGTAAAACCTGCAAACACACACACTCTACTGTACCTGCACTTTGACCCTGCAGTCAACTGCCTTGAGGACTTTAGTGTTGTTGATGGGATGGATCTCAATCAGGAGAGTTAGACACTTGGATACTACAAAGACCAGACACGGTTAATAGCCGTGGTTGATACTTTAAGAAGATGTAAAGGTTAATGTCACAGCCTTTAAATGAAATTGAGCTAAAGTAAATCTTGGGTCTTACTTGGACTGAGGCGCTCTTCTCCTCGGGTATTTTGTGCCAAGCTGACAGCTGAGAGGGACAAAGCAAAGGCGAGGTGTGACAAGACTTAATCCACACATTTTCCAAAGAGACGACGCCGGCTTCAGTAAATCACTTTTTCTTAACAATGCTTTGGCACCACTACAGTTAAGAATCTGCAGGAAAACTCCTGAGCTGCTCTCTCGACACTTGATTTTGGGCCATGAGCACAGCATTGTTAACAACGTCAGTTTGTGGTAATTCATTATCTGTACATTACAGAGGCTCACCCAACAACGTCTCCTCCTTGTTCAGGGAACAGCTGCTGACACACACCTGCTTGTCAAATGAGTACAGGAGCTGTCGAGGAGAACACAGGCGCACCGGGGATGAGTGTGCAGAGATACAGCCGCATTCACACACACACACAAAGTACTGAAGGGAAGGAAACCACACACACACAATACCTTGTTCTGTTTGGTGTTGGAGTCGTACTTCCCGATCCTAGTGGTCCCTGTTGCTCCCTATCAGAACAGAGATGGATAATCATAATCTGACCAACTTTTCCCACCAGGCTGACGTGTGGAACGTCGTGCTTGACCTTTTCATTACCTCGGCTGACCCTTGCTAATTATCCTGACTGGGCGCGCCTCACTTCAAACCAGCGATTTGCCACATTTTTGGTTCAGAAGACTTAATAGAATAAAAGCAAGCGCGCTCTGAAACCCAAGGCACAGCCAAGCATGCATAAAATTGTAAACCTTTGCACTAAAAAAAAAGGAGATTATTTTCTCTCTTTGCAGGCTGCACACTGTCTTTAACCTCCTAAACCCTCACACTCTTTGCTGGGTCTGTCATTAAAAATGTATGCTGTGCATGGTTCAACACGCAGAACTTTTAAATTCTACTGAGGATCCCAAGCTTTCCAAAAATACCAGAAATGTCAAGCAGAAGTGCAGAGAAACCTGTATGAATGGTGGAAACACTGAAACATGGCTTATATATATATAAGCCATATAATGCCCAGGTTCAAAGGGCATTACCATAGTGGAAACACAATGATTATTTTGTGCATTTCATGTGTTACTTTGATACAAATTAAATGCAGGTTGTAACAGTTTAACTGGAGAGAGCACTGGATTCATATGGATTAGGATAATCACACTCATTTAATGAGCATATCCAGTAGAAACAACTCATAATATGCAGCAGTGCCTTCACTGTGGACTTACCTTCCAGGAGTAAAGGATGCCCCCATCTCTCTCAATGTTCAGGATTTGAGTGTCCACTGTGCCAGAGTATTCTGCAGACACAGCATCATTATCATGGGCCCAAACAGCTTATCACTTCTAAACAACACTGTGCCCTGACAAACAAGTTTTTACTCTCCCTGCCACCGCTCACAGCCAAGTGTGATGCTTAATGAGTGTATATACTGTGTTTCCACTGTATAATATGTTGCTGTTAGATGCAGAAAGTGCCCAGATGTGTAGGTGGGTAATTTGGCAACACAATGCTGCTTGATGTTATAAGACATAATGAGATGTCTGCTGCTTAAGAAACCATTGTCACGCAGCAGTATGTATGTCTGTGTACTCAACGTGGAGTTCACAGAAAAAGTTTTCACTTCTCATGGTGTAAACTTTTAATTGTTTAGAAGCTGTGTGATGTTTGAAAGTCTTCCTGTGACAGTTACACCTCCATAATAAGCTTTTATACTGAAAAGATTAAATACTGTATTAAACTACTTTGTCTACAGTAAACAGCTTTTAAGTGAATGTCTCGCCAGTTCTTTTTCACATAGTGTGTGGTGAAATGTGAAGAGTGAACAGCGCCATCTTGTGCTCAACACCTTAAAACCATTTAGAAGTTTTGGTTTTACTTCTGTAACTAAAGCTAAAGGCTGCAACTAGCGACATTTTCCGATCACATTTATTTTTCAGTAGCTGTCATGCAAATAAAAACTCAAACGTAGGCTATACAAATATGTATAATACAGGTAAACTCACTGTGAACAGTGAAAAGGAGCTGACATGAAGCTGATACTTTTAGCTAGCACTGTTAGCTACCTGCTGTGCTACCTCAAAGCTGTTCGATTATGCACGTAAACAGCTGTTTGTCACTGATAAAGCCGCGAGAGACCGGGGACACCTGAACGCCTCACCTTTCACCCTGCAGACAGACGCCTCCTTCCTGAGGATATCAGACACCACATCACTGTGTAGGTCAAACTTCTGCTTTAACTTCAACATGTGTACAGTTCAGATCTGCTCCTTGGTTTTCAGCACAAAATCCCTTCTTGGAAAAAAAAAAAAAAAAAAACTCCGAGGTGTGTTTCGTTGAGAGAAGCGGCACCTTGCAGCTGGTGTCTGCTCAGCCTTGACATCATGTGACCGAAAGTCTTTGCATGTTTACTTTGGCTACATGTAAAAGTGGACGCAGTAAAGCACCTGGGTGCATTTATACATTAACTATCCACTGGTTCCGCTTCACTTCGGATACTTTGTTTTTATTGACATGCGGAAATGTAACGTTACCCCCCTCCCAGACTTAGCTCCTCCCTCCACAGGGATCACATAGCCGGGAAAATCGCTGCCTATAGGCCGAGGAGCGCATCATTCCAGCGGCTTGGAATCTCTCACCGCCCCGCCGAGTGAATCCATCACCCAGCATCAGTCCGAAACTTCACAGTGGACTGTTACCACTCTGTCCCACCGTACACCTACACAGTAGATCCACAGTGCTGGGGACAGTGCATGGAAGCTCATTTCCGCCTCTGGAAAAAAAAAAAGTTAAGTCATGAGATTGAGCAACTTCCTCAAACCAGTGCAGGCCTATTAATATCTTATAATAATGTCTTAGTTGTACTGTCATCATGTTTTAGAAAGTTTTCATTACTTTGAGATATTAAGTCATTATTTCGCAGTTTCTCTTTACAATGACTCAACAAAATCAGTTTTTTCTATCACAGCGGCGGAAATGGGCATCCATATTGATCAGGCCTGCAGAACAATGTTTCTACATTTATTAACTTAGAAACAACATTACCAGTTTTTTAAAACACAAACTTAATACGTGTGAAAAGTGTGTTTGATTTTTTTTTTTATTTTTGAAGTTGAATTATTGTGCGTTTGTCCGAGTTCTTTAAAAAAGATACAACACAATATGAAACAATAAGAAAACCATAGAGCAGCATGTCAGATTTTTATTGCACCGGCCTGTAAGGTTTATGTTCTGTAGTGTGAAGTGACTGTGGAGTGAGGTACTTCCTTGTTCCTTGTTCCTTGTTCCATGTCCTGTGCCAGTACAGTCTAACAGTGGCTGGGAAGAAGCTGATGCTCACTGGCCTGCAGGGTCTGAGGTTGTAGCCTGAATCCACCCAGAGAAACAGAGCATGAGCTGGGTGATGTTTGTCCTGTGCTTTCCTCCAGCAGTGCTGGGTGTGTATAGTATCCATGGAGGGGTCACTGGAGCCAGTGACCCTTTCTGCAGTTTTTATGACCCGCTGCAGTGATTTCCTCTCAGCCAGGGTGGTGTTGCCATGCCACGCTGTGATACCGCTGGTGAGGATACTTTCAACGAGTCCTCTGTAGAACTGGGTGAGGGCGTTTGAGTCCTGCCTTCTTCAGCATCCAGAATTGATTTGTAGTTCTTATAAAATCTAGCACATTTTCATCCACATATAGCAGGGAAGATTAAAAAAAAGGGCCCTTGGGAAATGCACAAGATCAAGAAAAACAAAAAACAAAAGGAGAAAGAATCTATTTAAACTAGGTTAAGCAGATGGAATAAATCTCATCCATGCAACTCCATGTTTGGTAGCTGTTCTGACAAACAGACGTCTCAACATTTCATTGTACTCAAACACTTTGTGTTATTGCTGTTAGTTATTCATTTATGTAGTTGTATGTTTGTTTGTGGCCGTCGGCCGCTGCAGTAAGAGTTGTAGGAACTTTTCAAAGACATCAGTTGCCTTGTTAAAATTAGGAAAGAAAAAGAGCCTTGCTCAGTCCAGAAGAGATGAATCTGCTACTGTGAATATATTTAGGGATGCCAGGGAAGGAACTCTCAGAGAAGACATTCAAATACTGGGGCAATGTGAAAAAACGTCAGAATCTAAAGTAATGTGCGTCCGCTTGTTAAGATAACAAACTGGGAAGTTTTCTGAAACCACTGTCTTTGTGGCACTAAATGTAATGGTGTTGAATGTTATTGCTGCGTCAGTTTCCTTCCAGGCAGAGCTCATTAAAGACTGTACATGTCATCGAAGAAGACGCTCGCACTGAAGGCTTCCTCCTCTCATGTTTGTTTTTATTACAGTAAAAGGCTGTGCTGTTCTCAAGCAGACAGGCATTTGTTGACAATATTTTATAAGTAAATAACATCAGTATTACACACGTTAATACAACATCCTAAATCTAGCAGTTAGAAATGAAAAATATATATCATGAAGAAACACTGTCTCACTGTTTTAAGTGCATAGAAATGGAGAATTTTGGTGTATGTCCATGGCAAATAATCCGTGTGTTAAACGTTATTACAAAGACTCTGATGGTGGTTAGTTAATCATTTATCAATGGTTTAATGTCACAGCAGCAGTGCTCCTTTGATTGCCAAAGTAATGACACCCTGTGGGTTATGTACACAGGTATTTAGACCTAAAAGGCCTGTTTCGCTTCATTTCTGAAACAGCACTTGATGACCCAACAGCGCCCCCTTGTGCTCAGCTTGAAAACGGCACACAATTGTGGCTCACGTGACTTCAAAGACAAGAATGAAGCACAGAGCTCCCACTCTCTTACAAAAGCACAATATACTATAAACGTCTGAACGTTGAAGCATCTGTGAGAGCAAATGGAATTTCCCAAATCTGTTGTATCATCACTGAGCATCAAATTATAACGTACAATTGAATAATTTGCGTTTCATGAGAAAAAAATCACAATGATTTCATCTTTGAGAAGGGCTGTAAACTGCATACATGTAATAAAACATGTGTATATACATGTAATAAAAGTATTAATTTGAAGAGGTAATGATTTAGTTAAAGATAAGATCCTTTTTGATGATAAAATACTTCAAAAAGATGTATTGTCCCTGTGGTTTCTCCTCTTCTTTGTTGAGTGGTTCATCTTCGCAAATACACAATCTCTGTTTCCTGATTGGCTGACGGCACAACTGACGCCCGATTTTGGTGACGACATCACGCCCCTTTCTCCGCCCCGGTTCTCTCCGCTCGTCCTTCCCCCCTGCCCAGCTACACTACCAGGCAGGAGTCCCTGGCAGCGCGGCGCGCAACACAACACAACACAACACAACACACTGACAGCTGCGACTGACTCACAACCGAGGGGGGAAAAGATGGAGCACAGAGACGCCGACTTCAACATAATGTTAGCGACCGACTCATACAAGGTACAGTACGCATGGTGGTTCCAGGTGGAGGGGGGCGGCTAATGGATGAAAACTGATAAAGTCAAGGTGGTTTCATCATTGGTCCCAAGGCCATCATACCGCTCTCTGTGGCCGGTCTCCGTCGGTTCACAGCAGGCCGAATGAGCTGGAGGAAGAGGAGGAGAGCGGCTGAGACGGGGTACCACATCCAGATAGCAAGCATCCCTCCTCGGGATGTCTACCTTGGCCCCAGAACCGCTGCTTATGGCGGAGGCAGCTCTTCACCGGTTTTGCTAGTTTCAGTGATCTCCAGCTAGCTGACTTAGCTAGCGCGCTAGCTCACGGGGAGCGCAGAAGCGAGACAGCGGGTGAATGATATAAAAAAAAAGCTAATATTAGCCACTAGCTAGCAAGTGCTGTGCGGGTAGCCCGGTGCGCTGCACATGGGTAAAGTCACATTCAAGAGCCCAGCCAGGCGCAGTGTTAGCCAGCGTGGAGCTAGCTACCGCTTTCAGGAAATCAAAACCGAAAGTTGAAATGAGCCGCGTGCATTTGCCCCTGTGTGACAGCGCTAACTGAACCCGAGTCCTGCGATGAATTTAGACGCTCGGGGCCTTTAAACGGTGTTTAACAGTTGACTGCGGGCTTGCAATCGTTGCTGTGACGGTAAATATCACAGCGAGGAAGGTTAAAGCACCGTAAGTCCGACTGCTAATTCACATGGTAAACACAGAGAAAATGCACTTGCGGGACTGAGTTATCGCACGTAGGCTGTGTTTGCCGGAGCGGTTGCTATGTCCAGCAGTCATGTTACAGCAGTGATGGTGATGATGGGACAGAGAGAGAGGGGAGGGAGTTAGGGACAACAGCAGAGGTTAAGGTTGTAAGACGTCAAAGATTAAAAACACAAATGTTGTCTGGTGTTAAAAAATAATAGTTAGCATCTGTGAATCCATCATGAGCTTCATAGTAACAGAAAGTAATGTAATCAGGGGCTGTCCCTAACAGTAATACAGTGAAAACAGAGGTTGTACTTCCTGACATCATTTGAATATATTTATTGCAGGGTCGCCAGTATAGAGCAATACTTTATATCTGTAACAGTGCTGTTCATGTATATTATAATGAACCAGTGTTCACTCATGCACTCTTTGATTCCCAGCCAGGCTCTGAGAGTGTGTGAGCTTTTGCTCTTTTCTTTGGTTTTGAAGGCTCATTCGGGTTTCATTTTGATGTTGCTTCAGTTATCTTAGGATGAGTTCAAAATCTGTATGTTCTTGTTAAGACACTTCAGGCTCTGCACACAGTATTGATCGGTCATAGCAGTACGCCGGCTTAATAAGATTAAAGCCTGCTGGATGAGAGGTGCACTTCCCTAACTGAAGGGACATTGCTGGCGTCATTTACTCATAAGTCGTATCCTTGGTTGCAGTTTGTTGTTTTGATCTCTTAGGTAATTCCATCGTAGCCATGGAGGGATCACTTAACAGAAGAATGTGCAAAATATAGATAAAGATAATTAACCTCTGCCTAATCAAAGTAAATCAGATGTCAAGTATTTCCATTGATTGGTTCAATAGAGGCCAGTCACTTATCCTCTCTGGAATGCTTTCATTCTGAATGTATAATAGAAAACAATTCAATATTAAGGGTTAGGGCCCAAGAGAAGAAACAAAGACCAGTTAAATGAAGGTTGAGCCCACACTGATCAAATTTCATGTTGCTTCTTTGTCAGGCAAAGTGTGACAGTGTTGCCCCACAAAGCTGAAGTTACTCTCATTGTCTCTTTGAACAGTCAGTGGACTTGCACAAAGGAGAAACTACACAGTAAGCCAACTAGTCAGTTATGTAAGACCAGTTGTCTTTATACCTGAGCTCTTATGAAATATACCAAATTCACAAATGTCACCACATCTGTGTTTACTGTGGGTTTGCTTGTGCAATGTTGCTTCACTGAAAGCAGCTTGTATCTTTATCTTGAGGGTGCATGACTGTGTTATAACCTCTGTAAAGAGAGCGTGGAGGTAACACAATCAAAGCAACTGACTGACTCTCAGGGCAACCAGGGGCACACACACTTTGTTCACTGGACATAAAAACAAGCTGCACCTGAATGCCTTTGTGTTTAGGTTGAAAAGAAAAGCTCAGCCCCAAAGCCAAGCTTGCCTATTGTCTGGAAACACACACACACATGCACGAGGTTATTGTTGGTGTGCTGTGTTGGATTTGAATTTACTACAGGGTGGAGGTGTACAGCGTGTCATTGTTCACACAGATTGTTAGAGCAACGCCACAACACAACTATGTCGCCATAAGTAACGTGACATTTTTCTGACCCGTTAATCCAGAGAGAATTACAGAGCAAGTAGGCAGAGGTCCAGGGTTTTGTGGGAAAAACATTTTCACAGAGCAGAGCGGCTACAGTCCGGCTGTAGCGAGGGTTGAACCTGTGACATTTAGGTAATAGGATGGTCCCATTAAGCATTTTGCCACACTAGCAGCTGCTGCATGCTTCAGATGTTGTCCTGCTTGGAAAGAGAGGCAGCACCTGAAAATGTCCCGTCCGGTGGCCAAATTAGGATTATTTTGAGTCCAAGTATTTCATTCTTTGCACAAGGGCTTCCACTACTGTCTCATGTTGAAGACACAGTGGTAAATCTTCAAAGAAGAGAAAGAAATAGAATAGAAATAAAACTTTCTAGACTTTCATAGATAGTTGCTGCGTGTTTATCCAAGTAATTTGAGCTATCGTATCACACTCTGATCGAGCTCACCACCGACATGGTTTTACAGTGCAGACAATAGGTTGGAAGTGGTTTAATATTTCAGTTTCACAGATAACATCGTGTCAGCTCAGATCAGAGATTGAACTGAATTTTAAAAAGTAAAACCAGCTTCAGTTCAGGCAAAGTTTGGCTGCATCTAACAGTTACCTTCATCACTGATTAATTTGTTGACTGTTTTCTCTACATGTTTTGTGTAAAGCAATAAAATCAGTCCACTGTCATACATGACAAAAGAAAGCCTCAAATACTAACATTTAAGAAGCAGAAAGTCAGACATTTTTATTTCATTATGAAGACAGTTGATTAATTTTCTGTTTATTGACTACCTGCTGCAGCCTTAAAGTCATAAAAAAAGGCATTTCTAATTTTCAAGCTGACTTGTTTTTAGCAAAAAAAATGTAAAAGCAGTTTTAAAAGCATGTTAGCATTTTTTGGCAGCAGTGTTTCTGGCGACCTGATGAATGGAAAGCCGATATTTGTTCTCTTTTCACTACAAGCAGCTGCTCTCAGATTATTTTACCTATTGATAATGTAAAAATATTAATATGTACAGCTTTAATGACTGATATAAGACTATATGCTGTATGGTTTTTAATTAAATATAGGTATCCATTTTATTAACTGATAGTCTTTGTGTCTATCTTTGATCATAAATTGATCATATCCTTTAATGATAATGATCAGGTGTGGGTGGTGTGTCTTGCAGATTAAACTGATAGCGGGATTGTGATTTTAAAACAGGGTTTGTGTGTATACATCGGAATTTGCGCCAGTGGATGTCTACACACACGTGGTCCGGCCAAGTGTCATGTTGTGTGTCTTGACTCTATTTTGAGTCCTTGAAAGCCCAGAGGAAAGGACAGAGGGGTCAAAGAAACTGAGTAGTTCATTGACATTTATCTCTTCAGTTCTTGGCACAAGGAGCTGATTTGACCCCACCTCATACACAACGCCTGTTTTTCTACATGCTGATCTAACCTTTAGGCTTTTCACAGGTAATCACACCTGTTATTCCAGCGTAACCGTTTACCATTTACAATGGTGAGAATTTACATGTTTTACAAGGTTGTAATTAGATGAAGGATAAGCCTGAGGGAACAGTTTGATTCCTTCATTCTTTTTCTGGAACTGATCCACATATTTTAAGCCACTTTTTATATTGATATTGAAGGCAGATCAGTCTGAAAGTAAATGTCAGACTCCAGACTCGCTGGGGTTCATCATCTCTCCAGCTTTACTTGCCATACTTAAAGAAATAAGCTGTGTTTTGATGCTACAACCTTACCTGGTCTGGTATGACTAGCACCTCATGGTGGCACCTCTGTGCTCCTCTTATACTATTAAGATTTTATTAAGAACATCTGAGAAGGCAAGTTTCAGTCACATACTGCCTGGTCCTCATTTCTTCAGCCTGTTAATGCCATGATAGATGAGTGTAGTGGATACAAGTGGTGCTGTGGTGAGGGTTAAATCCTCAAACGCCCCAGTGTACTCTGTGGAAATCCCTGGACTCATTTGGGATTTAATTGATGGCTGGGTGGCTGCAGCTGATGCTGTTTCTTTTCCCTTTTTGCGAGTGTGTATCTTAAAGGTATAGCCCCTCTCAAACAGTGTTGTCTCTCTGTGTGTGAGAGACTTGCCTGGACATGTCTCAAACAGTTGGCTTGATTTTTAAATGTCAAAGTCTCTGGTATCAGTCAGTTTATAGTAGATTAGAGGATCAGCAGATGCACACACAAAACTGAAGCTGGCATTTCCAGGATAATAACACAGTAGCAGAATAATGGAGAACGTGTCTGTGTGGGGAAAGTCTGACATGCCTCTGCCTGATTGTGATATGTTAGTATTGCCTTATTTGATATGACACAATACATTGATTGATGGATTCTTTGCTCTAATCAATGATAAAAAAAACATAGTGACACTGCTCCTCAAACTTTCTCTAGACTGTGTCTGTTTTATCATCATTACCTTTGCATCCCAAAGCATGCTCCGACATCACACAAAAAAAGGCTTAAGGTGTTTTACCAACCTTTGTGTAGGCTGAATTTGCAGTTGACACTTATTTGTGTTATCAAAAAATAAATAAATGTGGTGTAATCTCAAAAGCATTTCAACATTCATGCAAGATATTTCATCAGTTCCTCAGAAAGTGGGCTTTCTATCCATTGTTGTACAGAACTACATAGCCAGTCCAGTTGCTCCTGTTTTGCAGCACTAAGACCTGGATGACTCAAAACCTACATGTACAGTTCAGCATGAATAATTACACGCTCTAAAGAAAAAATCCTGTTCAGGAAATAGGCCTGACCTTCCACACGTGTGTGTGTGTGTGTAACAAGACCAGAGTGATTCCTCACACAGTGTGTGAGCACATCTATTTGTACCTTATTAAGGAATCATGCATTTTTAAGCCTCCTGACCAGCTAATGAATGAGGCTCATGGTGGACATAAAGAGCTCATTTCCTTTAATACCTCGAGTTAAAGGCCAGTTCAGTGGGAGCCAACGTGATGGTGCTCAGAGTTGTGTGTGAGTGTGTGTGTGTGAGGCTAAGACACTCCTGATCCTGATAAATCTTCACATTGCGTCACCTGGTGTTTGACATTATCTTCGTCTGCTTGTTTATTTAAATGAAGACCAGCTTTTCTAATGTCCTCCGTATGTCCTCTGTCTCCCCAGGTAACACATTACAAACAGTACCCCCCCAACACGAGTAAAGTGTACTCCTACTTCGAGTGCCGCGAGAAGAGGACAGATCCCACCAAAAGCAGAAAAGTCAAATATGACAAAACGGTCTTCTACGGCCTACAGTACATCCTCCACAAATACCTAAAAGGTAAGTCCTGACTCAGATTCCGATTCAAAAAGCGCAACGTTTTGTGCCGTGTAGCCGACTGAGCAAAAGTGCCCTTGAGCAGAACACGGAAGCTCTGACCTCCAACCCAGCAGGAGCTTCATTGGCTGCCAGACTGAATGACTTTGCAGCTGCCGCCTCTGCTACTGGCTCTTTAGGCCGTTTGTGTAAATAAAAATGTGTTTCCAGTCAACTTAACAGATCAAATAGGATAACATTCCTATACATGGGTTACATAACCAAGGCTTTTTTTATTTTATGTATTTATTCTTTTTTACGTTTTCATTTATTTCACCCTCATACTGTGGGAGCTGCACAGCACAACCAACACTCTACTGTTGTCCAGTGAGTTTCAGTTTTCTATCCAATATGTGAAGGTAAAAGTCAACACAACAAGCTTTGTAGAGCCTTTTCTGATTATTTATTGGCCCCTGTGGGAGAAATGTATTTTTTTGCTCCCCCTCTTCTCCTTAGCAAGGTCGGAGTACAGGGTCAGCTGCAGAACAGCATGTGTGGAGCTACTCAAGATTCAGTGCATTGCTCAAGGACACTTCAGCAGGGCAGGTGCTCGCTTTTATTGTGGCCCGCAGCAACAGGCGTTTTTTTTTTTTTTTTTTGCTCGCTTAAAAAACAACAAGGTTACAATGTGCTTCACATTGATTAGGCTGTACAGAGCGTAACACAAAGCCAGCAGGTTCCAGAGAAAAGGCTTACAATGTAGTCTATGCTCTAATTAACTCAAGTTAAGGTGGATCTTTAAGTTAGTTAGTGTAGTCCTGAGGGGCATGAGAGAGAGCAAGAGAGACAGAAAGAGAAGGAGTGGAAAGAGAGAAAGAATGCATCACCCTCCTGTCTGTTAAGAGGATTTCATGGTGCGGGAGCAGAGGTGCGGGGGAGACAAGAGAGCCAGGGAGAACAGAGGGAGAGAAGACAAAAGCACAGCTGCTCTTTCACCGTCTGAGGGAGAAAGGCCAGCTGTCTGCGCAGAGCGTCCCTCGGAGCTCAGTGATTAGGGCCAACTATTAGAGCTGCATCCTCGGTCCTCTGACTTAACCACAACCAAAAGTGTGCAGGTCATGATTCCTACAGGCTGAGTCAGAGAGGGAATTTTAATCCTCTCTGACTGTACTCTGGTCAAAGGACTGGTGCAGCGGAGAACGTGAACAATATTTTCTCAGATAATGGAAGAATCATAGTGAAAGCAGAACTTCTGTTTTTCCAAAACCAAAATATCAGATAAACAAAGAACTGGTTTAGTCCTGAGCTAGCGGGTAGTCATGCCTTCCTGTGAGCACTTATCATGGAAACAGGTTGATAAATGTAAAAAACAGTCCTACCACCAGGCTGTTAGCTTAGCTTAGAGTGAAACCGCCAGCCTGGCTACCAGCACCGCTTCCATTTGAACACATTTTCCTTGTGGTTTCTTGTGCACAATGATTTCCATGATCTAGAACCTAGCCAAACTTGAAATGAAACAAGGAGTGTGTGTGTGTGTTTTAAGACAAAGACGCCTTGTCAGCATGCACAGGATGCTTCTAATTTAATTATGACAGTGGACAGAAGGGTCACATTCCAGCGCCTTCTCTCTGTCTGTGTGCATTTCCCTAACATCTCTCTCTCTGTACCTTCATGTCCTTCTGCTTTCTTCTCCCTTCCCCTC
The DNA here is from genome assembly GCF_001640805.2 of Lates calcarifer. Taxonomy (NCBI): domain Eukaryota; kingdom Metazoa; phylum Chordata; class Actinopteri; family Centropomidae; genus Lates; species Lates calcarifer. The sequence continues at coordinate 1,359,129 of NC_066850.1, read as the reverse complement.
GTTCCCCAACTCCTCCCTTTCCTCCTCTTCCTCCTTCCTCCTCTGCAGGAAAAGTTGTGACTCCAGAGAAGATCCAGGAGGCAAAGGAAGTATACAGAGAACACTTCCAGGATGACGTTTTTAACGAGAAGGGCTGGACTTACATATTGGAGGTAAGACAAAATGATTTTTATTTTTTCCAGTGTGATGCTCTATAGTTATCCATATCTCTGAGTAGATTCCATGAGGGTTTCAGAGCCTGTTTCCAGGAACGTGTTTACTGGGATGAAGCTGGAAATTGGAGGTGTGCAGGTGTACATACTGTATACACAGGGGCTAGTACACACTAATGTTTGCACATGAAACATCCTGAAGGCCATGTCTGTATTATCACAGAGGCTAACACACATAGTGCACATAGAACAAGCTTGTAATCTGATTACTGGCAGACTGAATTTGGCGCTAGCATTTTTTGATCATAGAAAGTCACATGCAGTAGAAGAGTGGGGCCAAAATAAACATAGGTGTGTACATTCTTCTTGAAATATATCAGAGAAGGGCTCGACTGTTGAGATTCATGTCAGATTCAGTAAGTAGAAATGAATCACAGTCAATTTATGTATCTAAGAAAGTGTTCAGGCAGTGTTTCTGATTATTTAGAGGCACTGTTTCAGCACCTTGGAGAGAGCACAGCACTCTGTACTGACAAAGAATTTTCTCGAGTGAGAAGTGTTGATAAAGCTTTATTTATATTTCAGTTTTCCCTTTGTCATCTCTTATCACACTGCTTCATCAGCTCTCAATCTGTCAGCCTTAAAGAGGAAGCTGTGAAACTGTGAATCAGATTGTAATTCAGATATTCTGTGTATGCGCATCTTTTGTTTTTGCAGAAATACAATGGACACCTGCCCATTGAAATCAAGGCCGTGCCAGAGGGGAGTGTCATTCCTCGAGGCAACGTTTTGTTCACAGTGGAGAGCACAGACCCTGAATGCTACTGGCTCACCAACTGGGTGGAGGTGAGTTTGTTTTGTTTGTTGTCTGGGCCCAGAATGAGACAAGATGCAAGTGTATTCTTCTTTTACGGTCCCTTGAGGGTCACTGGCTTTTTTGAGTGTAATTTGTAATAGAAAGCCTGTGCTACAAACAAGGGGCATGGAGTTTGCATTGAAAGATGGTGTGCTTGCATTGTGGGAAATGTAGGAGTCTCCAAACTTTATAGATGTGCAGTGCTGGATTGCTGAATTATTTCTTTATTGGAATCAGTCTCCACTTACGGATTAGCTTCATTCATCAAGTTAAAAGTGGCTGTAAATTTCTCACCCTTGTACCTTTTTATAACGGCTCAAATTTTAATGTGCTTCTCCTATTGCTACTGAAGCAATATTGCTAAGCTTATCAATAGGATTTAATGGTTGGGTTTATTTGACGATTGATTAAAGCCAAAATATATGAGCAACATTTATACCCTTTTTATTGCGTTGGAGAGTTAACAGTTTTATAAAAGCCATAAACTATTTGGCTTGGCAGCAGGCCCAGCAACACCTCTTATATCTCCTTAAGTCTCACTGAATTACTGCTTAGAGATGTGCTGTCACCGCAGCAGAGCGATTCATACAGGTCGGCTGAAAAGATCAGAGAGTCAGATGTTAGAACAACCCTCGTGTGGTGTTTTTTGAAGTCAACAAAATACTTCTAAGTCCTAAATCTTCCAATGTTCTGTTCCCCGAGGCATCACATCTCTGAGATCAATGTAGACGCAGTAAAGAATGTTGATCAGCTTTATTCACTTTGCATTTTAAATTACTTTAAGACTGGAAGGGTGATTAGGTTCACCTGTGCAGGATTAAACTCCAAGCCTTCTGTCTTTTCTGACAGTAGCTGCTTTGCTGTAGTTTTTTTTTTTCTTTAATTTGCATAAAAACCACAGTGTAAAAACATGCATTTGTTGTTTTATTGGAGGTTATATACTGAACAACATCTTGGCCTGGACCGGAAACTTTTTCTCCGCTGGTTGCCAAGCAACTGCTTTGAGAGAATTGTTGTTTTTACTCCTTTGTTTCTGTGTGAATTAAACAAGATGTAATGTGTTGATTAGCGAGCATTAGAAGTGCTGGCAGGTGGATTTTATGACCTTTGGACAGAGTCAGGCTAGCTGTTTCCCCCTGTTTCCAGTCTCTGTGCTAAGCTAAGCTAACCAGCTGCTGGCTCCAGTTTTCTGCACAGACATGAAAGAGGAATCAATCATCTCATCTAACTCTTGCCAAGAAAGCAAATTACTGTATTTCAAATCGTTAGTCATTATCAGATGACATGAGTGAACACAAACACCTCAGTGCACATTTAAAAGACACAAACATTCAGGTCAAGGAGGTTTTTTGTCGTTTGAAGCAAACTCTCCAGCCTCCAGCACTGCTTTTATTACACTGAGCTAATGCAGTGTGTGCCTCCTTCCTGAGATCAGGAACATCTCATGGACTTAATGCTGCATGAACAGACTGTCTGCAGTGACTTGGCAGAACTAAATTCATTTACCATGAGCAGTAACTGCTCTCTTTGACTCGTGCTTTCTCATGCTCTCCCTTTCACTGTGCTCAGAAGTATCCTGTTAAACAGATTCTTAACGCAGTGACTTCTAAGAATATGATTGAACAGAAACAATGCTTTTTATTCATCTCTATCCATTCATGCAGAAAAGAGCTATAATGTGCAGTGACACAATTAGAAATGACCCTAATGCTTTGATCACATTTGGATCGATCTTTTGATGCATGTACACTCAGCTCTAAAGGCAGATGCACCAACAACATGAAGGACTGCTTGGACAGAGGTCACCCACAGCCAAGAGCACCGTGACAGCATGCACACAGACACACGCACGCTGTCCTGATAAATTTGGATACACCACACACACACACACCTAGTCAGTCTCCACAGCTGATATAAATACATCCATGAACACACACACACACACACACGCGTGCGCGCACTCACAGTCATTCTTCATGGCTGATGTAAAATTAGCTGTAGCTTTCAGCCTGGTGTCCTTGGGCTGCGTCATAAGGTCAAACACTGTTTCTCTCTCTCCCTCACGCCGCTCTCCCCTTTCTCTTTCTTTTTTTTTTTTTTTACATGTCTTCTCTTTGTCCCATCATGCTCTCCTTTACCACATCTCTTGCTTCTTTTTTTTTTCTTTTGCTTCTGTTTCCACCACCTTCCTCCTTCTTATCCCTCTCTGTTGCTCCTTATCTCCCTCCATTTTGTTCTGGGACGTTGACCGAGAAGTTATGCAGGCACGCGAGTGTGTTTGTGTGTGCTTGATTGTGTGTGTGTGTGTGCATTCCTCATGAGTGTTGTAACTGTCCTTTCTGCCCCATTTTACCGTACACATCACCCCTCCCAAACTGTCATATGATGATCACACATTGTATTTTAAATGATAGAAATGTGATGATCATTTTAGACTTAAGGCAGAATTTAGGTGAACACAAAAAACACAATTCAAGTTTTATATTTGTTTTATATTTGAGTAAATTAGGCACATCTATCTACTTTGTCATATTATAGTGTAATATTACATGTTAAATATCACATACAGATTACTCATGAAAAGATCAACATGCAGATAAGACAGGGGGTGCATGACCTTGTGCCTGTATGTGTGTGCATGTGTGGCCTTGCTGTGGCAGTCACATGAGTCCATATTATGGTTTAGATTATGATGCGTCTAAGGAGGCATGTGACCTGCTCAGGGTTACAGGGTGAAAACACACACTGCATAGTATTCGTAGGGCAAAGTCAAGTGACGAATCAGAGCTGGAGGATGTGAAGGCGGCGGCGTGGTTATACATCCTGGTGTTTGGAATTTTTGTCATGCTTAATCTGCTGTTAATGAGGTTTAACACACAGAGACTTGTTATACACACACACACACACAGCTTTGTATGTGTTGTATGAGTGTGAAATACGTGGCATCAGCTTTATCGAGTAGTATGACCCAGTGGTCACCATATTAGAGTTCTCTTTTTTGGTTGAATGTTGAATTGTGAAAATGAATGTAGTGCCTTTGCTTAGAAAGTGGTATGGACAAAAAACCTGGACCACCACAGATACACACACACACACACACACACACACACTGAACGCTTCAGATTGTAGAAAGTGTCTATTCATTAAATTTCCCAGGTGGTGGTGAATACAGATAAGCCACTTGTTTTCATATTAAAATCTATGACTCTGGCCCAGAGTTGACTTGTGGCATAGAGGAATGTACTTTTCCCAGAGTTGGTCTTGTGTGAATGAGCAGCCCGCTTTGATCCCTCTGAGCCTGTTAGTTTAGGGTTTTAGTGCTGGTTGAATTCTGGGAAAGCGGGGCAGTTGGAATGGACGTTCACTGGTCAGTTCAGTGCTGGGAAAAAAACGTTTTTTTTAAAACTTACATTAAAAGTGTTTGTTTAAAGAGACTTTCTTTCTCCTTCCATCAGACCATCCTGGTCCAGATCTGGTATCCCATCACTGTGGCGACCAACTCCAGAGAGCAGAAGAAGATCCTCGCTAAGTACCTCTTAGAGACTTCTGGGAACCTGGAGGGACTAGAGTATAAACTACATGACTTTGGTTACAGGGGCGTCTCATCACAAGAGGTATACTTACATATACAAAGTAGTAGATATTGTTAAGGTTCCCTTTTTTTCTTTCCCTTACAACAAATCACATGTTATTAATAAAAACTAAGAAAAAAGTTAAGAGGACTTTGAGTTGGGATTTTATTTTGAAATAAACCACAGCCAGTCTTTAGTAATGTACAGAATAACATAAAACAAAATGGCATGTAAAATGCATAATGGGACATCTCTGCCTTTTATCTCCCATAACCCCTCTCTGTCCTGTTTGCAGACTGCAGGCATCGGGGCCTCTGCCCATCTGGTCAACTTCAAGGGCACAGACACAGTTGCAGGCATCGGAGTCATTAAGAAGTACTACGGCACCAAGGACCCTGTGCCAGGCTTCTCAGTGCCTGCTGCAGAACACAGGTAGACACACACACACACACACACGTGCTTTTCTCAAGGTTGTGTTTGTTTAATGTGGCTTATTGAAGCCTGGTCTCTGCTAAGAGGCACAGTATCTCCTTGTGTAGCTCACTTTTCTTTGCTGTAAAGTGTTTCCTGGCTTTTACAGAAGATGAAGTGGCACCCTTTTCTGTCAGATGTAGGGCAGTAGTTCTCCACCCACTTTAATTATTACACCAGTCGAATAAGAACTCCCAAGTAAAGATGGGTGCCCGCCAGTGCGCTCATCACTCCTCTTAAGGGTTATACAAGGTCCTCAGAAACTTTAAGTGTAACATTTATCCCCCAGAGGCTGCTGAATTCCTGTGCACAACGTTAATTATGAGCACAGGCCACGCATTCACATATTCCCAGAAAGCACCCGGGTGCAGCAGGCACATCTCGGCTCTTCTCATCTCCAGCGTTGCCTCTGGTGTGATAGTCCAAATGTTGGCCAAGAGCCAGGTCTGAAAGCAAACGTTTTTTCATCCAGAAGCCAAATTGATTTTCAAAACAGAAAACTTGCTTCAAATAATGGTTGGTTATCTGCCAAAGCTGTTGATGGAGGGATTTTATCAGCCAGAGTGAGAATGAACCCAGCACACGGCCGAGGTTGGTGTTAATTTGCTACTCTGATTAGAGCTTGGTCACCCTCACACTCATTATCTGGTTCATCAAATCTCGGTTTGTGATTGGAGCTGTGATTGGCTGGAGGTGAGGGTTTTGATTGGCTGCTGGCCTGTCGCACATATCTCTCCCATGTCTCTGGTGTTTTATGGCACTGATCCATTTATCCTGCACACACACACACACACACACACACACACACACACACACACACACACACACACTGAGTCGCCTCTTCCTCGCCACCAGGGCACTTACTGCTGCTCCAGTGCACCCTTCTTTCCCGCACCAGTGCATTATGGGATGGTGGCAGTAGTTGCCACAGTAACCGTTATGTAATGCCCCCCCCCCTCTCCCCCTAAAATCGGTTTGGTTTCCACGTCAAGAGGGAGGAGTCACAGTGAAATTCCACTTTGATTTTCATTTACAAGGAGGGGGAAGGAAAGGGTGATCTGAGAGGTGTGTCACCCTCAGAGATGAAAATGTTTGAGCGCTCTACACTTTCAATTTCACAGAAATGCCCTCTGAAGAAAAAAGAAAACATGTAAAAATGGATGCACAGAAAATTTAATTAAAAATACGCATTTTACAGACAAATAAATGATCAAATCTGCCACCTCTGTCTCCATCAGCCATTTGTGTCACACTGTACTCTGATATGCAGGATACCATCTGTCTGAGTTTGTTTTAATTCTGTCCAGCTCGGTGGGTTTCACTGCATCTACGTTACCAACAGGTTACACAGGCACTACCTCTTTAGTAGAGGCAAAATTCCAGGTAACTTCACAGCATTAGGATGGTGAGTCACAACCGAACTGAAACTATGATCAGGACCAGATTTACCAGGGTTGACATGGGAAAAGTGTGGGTGAGTTTTCTCTTATCATCCTTTATTAGTCCCACAATGGGGAAATTTACAAGGTAGTAAGATAGTAAACAAGGTAGTCATCCTAAACAAGGTAATGTTGAGCAAACCTGGCACAAGACCCAGTTCTTATCGCTACAGTTTACCTCACCTGACAGTGACAGTTGAGTGTAGAGTGCAGGTGTCCATATTGTGGCCACAGCCTGGCGACCTGCATGTTTTCATTAGCTGTGTATTTCATTTCACAGCACAAACACCACCCTGCTCAGCCGCACATATTCAGATGCATAAAACATGATGCCACTTATCAGCAGTACACATCTTTCAACTAATCTTTAAACTACGTAACCAGAAAGATTAGTAAAAATAATATGTCCTTTACCAATATTAGTGGATTAATCAACTAATCTTCTCAGCTCTACAGAGGAGGAATTCTATTATTTACATGTCATTTAATTTGTATACGTCTGAGTTGATGCAAGTAAACCTATTTAAATCATTGCCAGAGAAATAAGGTCTGGCTCATGCCTGGTTTCATTCAAGACTAAATCCTGGAGTGCACTGCCCCCCTCTGGACGATCTGTGGCATTACTGTTTGATCAAAGTCTTGTGACTTGTCTTTATTTTTGAGAGAACGTTTTACTTTAACCTGCCTTTCCCACTGTTCAGAGTCTTCCTTTCAAACAGATACCTAATAAGACTTTCCTGCTTCTTGCAGTGTTTTTGCTCACTTTACCTTTGTTCACCTCACTTTTTTTTTAACTCTGTTATTTTGTTGTACGTCTGCGGATCCTCTCGAGGAAACTGCTGAACCTTTCACTCGTTCCCCTTCTGTGTTTGGTTTGAATGATGGGAAGCAGTCAATTAGAAGGCACAACAAAGCTGGTATTATAGAGCGAAAAATAATCATTTCTCTGCTGCTCTCTCTGCAGTACCATCACAGCGTGGGGCAAGGACCATGAAAAAGACGCCTTTGAGCACATCATCAAGCAGTTTCCCAGCGTGCCCGTATCCATAGTCAGCGACAGCTACGACATCTACAACGCCTGCGAGAAGATCTGGGGAGAAGACCTACGGGGGCTGATAGAGAAGCGCAGTGCAGATGCTCCGCTGGTCGTCCGACCGGACTCAGGAAACCCACTCGATACGGTTTTGAAGGTGAGCTCAGGTGGCCAGCTCTGCCTTTTAACTAGCATCTTAAGACGAGCCAGGAGACTGACCTTGTCTGTACCACCTTCCTGTTCCTTTCTTCTTGTACTTCTGTCAGGTTTTGGAGATCCTGGGTAAGAAGTTTTCTCCAGAGGAGAACTCGAAAGGCTTTAAAGTTCTCCCTCCTTACATCAGAGTCATACAAGGAGACGGAGTTGACATCAACACACTGCAAGAGGTAGAGACACACAAACAATTAGTTCCATCTGTCTCCAGACGGTAAAAAGTTTGAAGCAACTTGAAGTGAATTTTAATGTCTGATTTTTTTTACCACAGATTGTGGAAGGTATGAAGGAACACAGGTGGTCCATTGAGAACATTGCCTTTGGTTCTGGAGGGGCACTGCTGCAGAAACTGACCAGAGATCTGCTCAACTGTTCTTTCAAATGCAGCTATGTGGTCACTAATGGACTGGGGGTGAGGACTGATGCACTTACGTTGAAGCTTTTATGTTTCACTGACAGAAAAATAATCAACAGCTGTGGTAATGTGTGGAAATGATTTGAAACTCTCCCTCTGTTTAAATGTAATATTGTTTTCTGTGCTGTGAGAAAAGGTGAATGTGTTCAAGGACCCAGTGGCAGACCCCAACAAGAGGTCAAAGAAAGGTCGCCTGTCTCTGCACCGGACGCAGAGCGGAGACTTTGTCACCCTGGAGGAGGGCAAGGGCGACCTGGAGGAGTATGGCGTGGTGAGTTCAAGAGCCCAGCAGACACTTAGGTACACATAAATGCTTTTGAGCCCAGCACATTTTTCACACCTTCACATTTTTCTCTTTCTCCAGGACCTGTTGCACACAGTCTTTCAGAACGGGAAGATTGTGAAGACATATACATTTGATGAAGTCAGAGACAATGCTAAGCTCAAAGAGAGTGAGCTTGAAGAGCTGCTGCACTGAGCACAGCACTACTAAGTCCCCCCCCCCCCCCCCCCCCTAAAAACCCACCTCCCTAAACCCTAAAACAGCCCCTCCTCCCCTTCAACTCTTCACCTTTTGGCCTCCGACGTCGCCCCAGTAAATGGAGGTAGCGTGCACTACTAATAGACCCCACTCCCAAAGCCTGAGAGCCCCCTCTGAAACGTTCCTAAAAACCTGAGATGCCCCTGAAAATTTGCCAGAACTTCACCATCAGTTCCCAAAATGCTGTTGGTTGGTTCTCCACCGGAGGGAGGAGGGGGGAGAGAGAGGTACAGTAAGCGACAGGAATGGCGTAGAGGGAGGGAATTTGCGATTATGATGATAAACCGTGAGTTCACATCCCCGTGCTGCTGCTGCCCCAAAAATTGCCCCCCGGTCTGCTGCACTGATAGGCTGTACATGTTGCAGATGTAAAGATTAATGAGCGGCTGCTGATGACGAGGCGTCGTGTCGGCAGACTTTTCCATAGCCGACACGAGCCGAGCCGAGGAGATGTAGGATTGTAGGGTTTTTCGAATGAGCTCCCGGCAGCTGCATGAGGAGTGAACACATGGTGAGTCAAAGTGAGAACGATCATGACAGAGTGAGAAATATGAAGCCACACCCACACCAATGACCGTGCCCCGTGTATCGTGTACAGAACTGTTTAGAAAAAAATCCATGTCTGAATCTACTTAGCTTTGTCTTTTATGTGAAGGAAGCAAAGGATGATCATGGTATATAACGGTGCACCTGTAACACTGACTCAATCATGAACAGGTTGATTATGGATGAAGGAGTTCATTTCTCCCACTTTTTTTTTTTGTTTTTAATCAGTAGTTATAAAAGGCCAATGTCTATCAAGTGCTACATGAGTAATATGTACTCTTACTCCACAAAATAAAATGTTATTGGTGCATCTCTATAAATGATCATCTGTTGCCACAGCATGTTCACATCATGAAGGCTCAATCCACAATCTGATTACGCCACAAAAAGAAGTTGTGTTTTTAATGTTTTCTTGAATTTCAGGTAAGTTTGTTTACATGTGTGTAATCACCCAGTTAAATTGCTCCAGCATTTTTGAAAGTTAATAGACAGCTTCAGTGTTGTTAGTGTCCTGCAGAATCCCCCAAAACTTCACAAAACCAAGCAGATGAGATTCGATTTTTTCCGATTGAAGAGTGGAACGTTTCGGATTGGGCCTTAATGATGGTGAACGCCCATAAAGCCAGTCTTTGCTGTCTAAGACCAAGAGCTGATGTTAAAAAAAAAAAGAAATACATTGCAGAACTTGTCTTCACTGGAATGAAGAGGATTTAACTTTGTGCTTATGAAAGGTTACATATGTGGCTCCTGGGATGTAATGTGTATTAAATGTTGGTTCTGATGTGTGTGTGTGTGTGTGTGTGTGTGTGCGATTGGATCCGTATGTGTGTGCGTGTGTGCGCATACTTTCTTCCTTTAAAGGATTATGTCGTATTCCTTTATGCAAATTAACTTGTTGAATCGGGGGAATAGAGAAAACGTTTCCTTTTACTTTGCTGGCCTTTTATTCTGAAAGGAAACGCAGTGTTGTGACAAACAGGCAATGATACACTAGTGAGTGTGTTTTTTTGTTTTTCGTTTTCTTCTTCCTTTGGGCAGTGTAAACATAACCAGAGGCAGAAAAGCGAGGCTCTGGAATATTTTCTGACAGCAGCATGTACCAGCTGTGCTCTGGCACAAAAAGATAATATCACTGCCTTAACTCATGAAAAGCAGAACCAGAAGAAACAGATGTTACTGGAAAAGTGCAGATGTGCACAGTGATGGCACTTTGCACTCCTGTTTGGATTCAGGCCCTGCTCGCTAACGCCTTTCAGAGTTCACTATCTTCCCATTCGAGCGTCACTCCTGTTCGCAGGTGTGTTCAGTCACATTGCTGAGTTGACCTTTTTCAGAGTGAAGGGATTTTTCTGTTGCAGAGCTTGGAAGGAGTAAAGCAGAGGAAGGAGTTGGTGACATCACAAGAAACATTTCTTTAGGCCAAAGGCAAAATATTATGATGGAAATGTTCGAGCCGAGCAGCAGGGGTCAAGTTTTGGCTAAATAAAAAGACAACCAGTAACGCAACACCTTTGGCTTTAGGGATGGTAATGGTCGGTCCACGACTTTGGTCCAGGCTGGAATATATCAACAGCTATATTCATGTTTCACAGAGGATGAACCATACTGATTCTTCATCGACCTCCTCCAGGAGGTTTTAGCTTTGAGTGACACTTGACTTTGCATCTAGCGCCATCATCAGGTCAAAATTTGAACTTGTCTAAGACTCTGGTTTATGACCAAATACTTAAAATACTAATGACATTCCCATCTGCCTCGGCCATACTCTTGTTTAGTGCTAATTAGCAAATATTAGCATGCTAACACACCACAATAAGAGGTTATACCTGCTAAATATCAGCATGTTAGCATGCTGGCATTAGCATTTAGGTCAAAGGACACCTGCACAGTGCAGCTACTATAGTCATATACTGTTACTTCTTTAATACTCCAAGTAAAGTTTATTGTGTGTGTGCACGCTCTTCTCAAACATTCTGCTGCTTCACATTCATAGCCTCACACATTCTCACCTGGGAGCAGCCCACTGCTATCACAGACCGCTACGTGTTTGCCACTGAGCAGCTTCACTGCAGCTATTAGAGCCTCACTGACCTCATTCACTCTCCCCATGGACGCTAACCCCTGCTAGCTTTCTGTGATTTTCAGTTTAGACCTTGAAGAAACCTGTGATGCCACCGACTCCCACCTCTCGCCGCCGGCTCCAAACAGCCTGCTCAAACTCAAACTCAAACAAGCTGGTAAAACCCCACGGCTGCTGAAACATGTCACAGCGTTTTCTCTTTCTTTTCCTTCTGTTCTTGCAACCGTCACTACTGTTACCTGTCACCTGTATCATGTGTTATCCCATTGTTCTGGAGTAATGACACAGTTCTCCCTTTTCTTTTCCAATTATGGGGTGCATTTTAGTAAAATTTTGATTTTACTATTTTGATACTGTCTCGGTTCTTACCTCAGAGAAATATTATTTTGTATGACAAAGGAGAAAAAAATGCCAGGAATATTGCAGTAAATATCCTTATCTACTAACGATGCGGCCATACTGCCTTCTCACTTGTACATACAACAGCTAGTTTGACTTAAAAGCAGAGAGGGCAGGTTAGGGGAGACGACCACACCAGATTATATTATTATTATTATTATTATTATTATTTTTGTCAGAACGACCATTTTTGTACCAACAGAAGAAAATCCAAAACTGCTTGATTGAACTGGCAGTGTGACTGTTTTTTTTTCTTTTTGTGACTGTCAAGCTTTTAGCTTCTGTTTGTCTGTGTGTGTGTGTGTGTGTGTGTGTGTGTGTGTGTGTGTAGTCCTGTGTGAATGCCTTGTTGCAATGGATGAACACGTGTTTGTGAATACTTTTTTTTTTCTTTGTTGTTGTTGTTTTACTTGTATGTATATGGTGGTTGTCCCAAAATTCTCTCCCAACACAACTGATATTTTAACTAACATAACTTCCTATATTGTCAACAATACACTGATTAAAGATGCCACCCTGTCAGTTTGAAACGGTTGATTTATTATTCCAACTTTTGTATAGGATTGACTCAAAATACTATGTTACTTGTCCAGTATTTCCCTTTTCAGTTATACAGAGTAAACTTCCAATGCTGGGTTTTCTAAAAGCCCAGTTTTGCCAGTTTTTCTTGGAGCTTGGGTTGTGAAGAAAAATGGCAAAATAAAACACAATTACTCTTTATTTTATGGGTCTGTTATTTCCTAATAATGCCCCTGGAAGTTTCCTGGAAGGAACTAATATTTATAGAGGGAATAGGAACTTCCTTGAAGATCTGCTCTACTTAAACCTGAGGAAATAATGGTTCTTTAAGAATTTATTATTAGAAATGTGCTTGTCTGTAGGCACATTTCACCGTGCACCGACTCAGAGACTCTCTAGATTCAGCTGCCAGTGACCTGAAACAAATTAATTGGAAGTGCACTGATTTAAAGCTGCAGCTATTTTCCCCATGATTAGTACCAAATTACATCTTTCCAGGAAACTTCTTGTAAATTATTCTGCAGTTATGAACCTGTAGAATAATGTGTGAGAAATGTCTGAAAACTCCCAGAAAGCCTATTAAGAAGATGCAGGTTGTTAAAATGTAATGAAAACACAACAGAGCTGCATTCAGACAATCAGCAGCTTCTATCCTTACGTTGTATCTCTGTCCTCTCGGTGCTGGTTTGCTTTTGTTGCAACACATCCTGGACTTTCCCCATCGGTCAAATCTCAGTTCTGTCCCACGCTAACACTTTAAGTTAGTAGTAGACAAGCATGTGAGTTACTTTTAGCATGTGTCCAAAGAAAGGTCCAGACATTATACAACTCTATAATGTCTGGACTCTATATGAGTTATCATATCTTTCAGTCCATACTCGGTGGACTGCGCCTTTAATTTTTTAAAAGAAGAGTGTCCCCTCTTCTGCCTGTGGCTTCATTTTAGAACAAATGTCCAGTCAGTAGCTCCTCAGGTTCAGTCTCATCTTAAACCTCTGGATGTAGTGACCCTTCACTAACTTTAACTCGTGGCTGCAGCCGCTGTCTGAGGGTGAAAACCTCTCTCTTTGTGTTAGTTGAGGGATTTTTTTTTTAAATCCGTGGTTTGCTCTGAGAGTCATATGACCCAGTAACTGCAGACTCAGCAAGGAGGAGGCAGCTTCCAGGGAAAACTCCGTGGGACACATCCGATGCCTTTTGGTGCTCAGAGGAAGCGAGTTAACCAAACTGAATCTCCTGGTGTTACTCTGCAGTGGCTTTCTGTGTGTTTTAAATTGTCTTTGTGGTAGTAGAGTTTTTCATCCCAGTGCAGAAAACACAAACTGTCTTGCAAACAATGTGGAACTCATTAGACAGGGCAACGTTTTTGCATTTCGCATCCTTTTCCTGTAACCAAACACACATGACGCGCTCTCACCCCCCCCCCCCCCCCCCACAAAAAAAAAAAAAAAAAAAAAACCGAAGCGTAATTTGGCACGCTTTACGCTCTTTATCAGCTACGCTGCCTGCGTGTTTGCGCATCACCAAGCGGAGCACCAGGGAACTCGATCGCTTTCAAAGCACACTGCAAAAAACATCCGCTCCTGCTGATGATTTTTCCCACTGGCGTTTGTTGTTAAAAGCTCCTGAAACGCCTGAAGCTGCACTTCCAGTAAGTAGACTGATCCCACTTCCACTGCTTGTTTGAATCCTCTCGCTTTTGCGCACAGTTGAATTGTAGAACTCGCCTAAAATAACTTCGTGTGGTCATTTCTTGCAGCGTTAGCAGCGAAACCCACGTCATTCTGTCAGACAACTCCCCCCTTTTCCCTCCCTGTTGGACCAACATCCACAGTTTAGGAAGAAGTGAGATAAAGAGTTTTTGGATCACAACCATGATGACCGGATTTCGGCTCAACTTGTCGCCGCTGAAGGAGCCTCTGGGCTTCGTCAAACTGGTGGAGTGGGTGAGTTAGATCCATATGCACTGAATGTGTGTGAGTGTGTGTCATACCCAGAGGACAGGGAGGTTCAGTCCTTTTCTTGGTCCTTTTTTCCCGGCGATTTTCACCCTTGGGAAAAAAATCACTTCAGTAATCAGTCAGTTTAAAGAGGGATTTGTTAAAACTGGAGATGGTTTAAATATTTAAAAACCACTCCAACATGATCAGAACTTTATCACACATTCATAGAGAGCAAACATCAGCTTTCTTTATATCTTGCCTCCAGCTGCAGCTTTGACCTATTACAAAGTTCATTATCTCATCCTGGAAAATAGAAGGAAAAATGTGATTTAGTAAAGAAAACTGTCGATCACATGAGTATAAATACCCTGTAATACACTCATCATTATATATTTATGTAGGTTTTTCGTATGTAACTTGCTTTGCCTTCATGCACTCACTTTAAATCAAAGATCATAGGATGAAGTCGAGGATAAACTTCATTCGACTAAAAGAAGTTGTCTGAAGTGACGTGAGTCCTCTGCAGTTGTCCTTCAGAGGACGTGGTTATGGATTAAAGCAGCTTTCACCAATAATTTACCTCTGTGTAGACGATTTGAAACGTTTTGTCTGCTCGCACACACACATTCACACTCACACACACTCACTCGGTTTGTGTATCATGGGGAGACGGCGCAACAGTTTCTTAAGAAAAGTCCAGGAATCAGTTCTGCTCTACATAAACTGGGTCAGAGGAATCCAGTGTGGGTAATGCAGCTCAGCTAGTTTCTCTCAGCTGTTCTATTTTCTCATAATACACACACACACACACACACACACATACAGAGCTATAGAGCAGCAGTAACACCCAGTCATCTGACTCAGGACAAGGCTGTGTGTGTGTGTTAGAGAGTGTGTGTTCCACTGTGTTGGCCTTATATAACCCTTTTTTAACACAACATATTTTCTTATTCACAAAGGACAGGATGATAAATCATATGCACAGATTCACTCATCTAATGCTGGGGGCTTCCCGTGCTCCAACACAGGGGTCCTCAGCCACACAACAGCACTAATGACTCCATTAAACATTATTAAGTGGATCCAGTTAATAATATTTGAGTCATCAGCATGATGAGGCTGATACCAAGCCAACGCTGAACAATCACTACTTCATTCCTTAAGATATCACTGTTAAAACACAAGGCAGCATTTGGTAAATTATTTCAAAATATTCATTCACATTAGCCAAATAATAATCACCAATGCTTTATGTTAGCGCTGAAACAATCAGTGACTTAATTGATTAGTTGATCGGTGTCATTTTACAAGCAGAAATATCAAACATAAGCCTGTTTCAGGTTCTCAGTTGTCAGGACAGTGGGTCGGACATAACGAGGTGTCCGACTGTTTAACTGTGTCTACAACATGAACAGATTTCAACCAGTGAGGCTGGTGGATGCACGGTCATCAAACCTTCCATTAATAAACACATAATTGTTCAGGGAGTGAATCTACTGCTGCATTCATCCAGCCAGAGTGTGTATGTACAGTCCATAGCTCTCAGAGATGAATTTAACGCAGCAAATGAGCGCTCAACATGAAAAAGTGGTTTTCCTGGCACATGAGAGTTTTGGCTGAAACACTCATAGTTCCCTTGATATTATCTACCATACAGTAGTAAACAGGAAGGAGGGTGCGGAGAGACAAATGCTACAAGGCTGGCCCACTCTCTCAACACACTGAATAATGACGATAAAGTTGCTTCTCCCTTTTTTTTTTGGACTTATGACAATGTCATGTCTTGCTGCCAAAAAGAAGGAGAGCCAGATTTGCGAGGCTTGTGAAGGAAACCCAGTGGCAAAGTGGGCACATGCTCCAGTGGCTTTGGGGGTTTTGGTCAGACTGACCTGGACTCAGTGACCTCTGTGTAAGAAGAAGAAGAAGAAGAAGAAGGGGCATCTGCTGATTATTCTGTTTCTCAGAAGCAGCACCCGCTCTGTTTAGTAGCTTTAGTCGCTAGTTGGCTTCACTCCTCATTGTTTGCATCTCACACAGGAACCTGTAACTTAAACTGTGTTGCATATTGTGAGTGCTTCTAAGTGTGCAAACTAAGGATGCTGCCTTGCACCTTGGTTATGAGTCAGGACTGCTTTCAGTCCCAGGAATGTTTATAGATACGGTGCGCAGCAGTTTGCAGATGTCTGAGATGCCTAAGAGAAAGGCCTAAGCCCTGGCAGGTTCTGCTGTGTGTCCACAGTCTTGAGGAGTCACCATATTTGGAGAATGTGCTGCCACCTGTAGCCTTAATTAAGACAAAATGGTGATGCTGGAAACTTGACAAAGCACTCAGCTGTCCAGCAGTGTTTGTGTAGTCTAGTATTTATGCTGTTCAAATATGTGAGCGTAAGCAGGATAATCACAGTGTTGATGTGTGTGTTTGGTCCACGCCGGCTGCTGCGCTTGTTCGTGCTGCGGCCCTGCGACCTCGTAGTGGGAGAGTGACAAGATTCTGTGGAACAGAGACAGGAGAGAAGCAGCTTACTGTGGTGTGTAGCCAGAAAAACAGGAAGTGGCAGCCAGTGACATCTGGAGAAACATCTGGAGAGAGGCCTCGAGGTGTGTGTGTGGGTGTGTGTGCAGATGTGGGTCTTGTGGTGTGACGCCAAAGGCTAAAAGTTGAGCTGCCCCTGTCGTAAGCATGCATTTGTGCTGATGAAACAGAATATTCGAGGTCAGTCGGTCGTTTCTCTGTTTTGGTTGGTGTGTCCTGCTATGAACAGATTATGGAGCATGTCCCTACTCTGCAATGTACAATGTGAATCAAAGATCATTGTCTTTGTCACATGATGGTGTTCATTAGACATACAGAGGTCATCTTAATCTCTGATGTGTAAGTTGCTGTTGCTACATAGCTAACATTAGCATTAACAGCTGTTTAGTTTCCAGTCTAGAGGACACATTTTAATCGCCAAGAGTCGTCGCTAATGGTTGAAAGTGATGCCAATATTTACTTTCTTGTTCTGTTAACTTCTTTTCTTCCACTGAAGTTAGCATGCTAACCAGCTAGCCCCAACCCCAGCACCTAGAACTGGCACTGTTCAGAGGGTGTATTCTAACTTGTGAGTGACCATCACCACCACCTGCTCCTGGAGGCAGAGGAAAGTTACATATAGCCCCTTTAAAGCTTCTATAATCAATATTTCTATATTAATAATGGACCAGATGACTCTGCATGTTTGCCAGATCAGCTTTTTGAGGTAATATGAGGTGAGAGGTGTGTTGACAGTTTGCTGCGTTGCCCACAGGCGGCCTAAAATCAATGAATGCAGGTTTAAGATGTCTCTGGGTGTGAGGGATTCTATAACCTTCTGTATTCTTGACTTCAGTTTGTTTCCGATGTTCCTTTAATGAAAAATCAATCAAGCATCTTGTCCAACTGAAAGACGTACGGCTGATCAGCTCCATTCTGAGATGTTAAATCTTTGAATTAGTGTTGTGCTGTAGCACAGCTGTTACACTGGAAGGCTCAGTGATGATGAGCAGAGACGTGAAGCTATGCGTGTCGAGAATGTGTGAAAACTGTCCGGAGAGCAGCAAAAATCATCCTCAGCGGCGTTTTGTGATTTATAGCACAGATTTCCACGCCAGATCGTCTTTACCCACGAAGATGTAAAGAGATATCAGTGAGAGTCTGGATGAGCCTAATACCCACTGAATTATATGATCAGTGTTTCTCCTACTGCAGTTTTAGGGTTAAGCTTAGTAGCAGCCACCCTGACTAAAAGAATTTAGTACGTGTTGGTTTTAAGGAGTATTAGTGTCACATGGTCTACACGCTGAATCAGATGCTTTTCTGCCCCTGCAAGAAAGAATTCAAGAGCTGAGTTGCAGCATTAGCGTAGCCATGCAAGTCCCATTTTTATAAGATAGCAGTGCAGAGAACATTTACCCACTCATCTTTCAGATTATGTAAGTTTAATGTGTGCACTCAAGAAAGCTGATCTTGTAAAAATTGCTGAGTGTTGAGTTTTATACCCAGCTGTTTGTAAGAGAAAAACCCTGGCCATCAGTCGATCCCTCAGGCTCTTCACTGCTGACGTTATGTCTTTGGTTGCCAGATTTGCTCTGGGTGTGAAGCTGTGGTGACGCTACACTGTGCTTTCAAGCCTATGTTGTCCTAGAGAACCAATGCATGGAGGATCACGACTGAAATACGTTAGGATCGGTTATGGATACTATTAGAAAGAATAAAGTGAATATCACTCCTCCCTCAAACAAATCTCCAGTATCTTAGGTTTTCCTCTTGATTTTCAGATGTTTTCTCCCAAAGCTAAACAGGGTTTTCCTCGCATCTCTCAACCATTTCCCTCATCCCTCCCTCTCTCTCGTGTCTGTCCAAACAGCTCACAGCCATATTTGCTTTTGGAAGCTGTGGTGGATTCTCAGGGAAGAACATCATATCTCTCTTCTGCGGCGACGGCAGGAATGAAACGCTCAGTGCCAACTTTCACTACCCGTTTAGGTGAGAATCTTTTTGTGTGCTTTGAGTGGTTTTCATCGCCTAACTGCTCAGTTAGAAAAGACACTTTTCAAGCTGCTCATGTTAACCTTCCATCCAGGCTAAGCCAAGTCCCGCTCGTCGAGGGAAACACCACTATTTGTAACCACTCTGTCACCACGACACACATGATGGGCGACTCAGCCTCCTCAGCTGAGTTCTTTGTGGGGATCGCCATCGTCTGCTTCCTGTACAGCATGGTCGCTCTGTTGGTTTATTTAGGCTACATGCACGTCTACAAGGACTCTGACTTTGGACCCATTTTTGTGAGTATTGATCTTCCTTTCTTCAATCAAAGCCTAAAATTGCTAACTTATATTAGGACTGTTTCTGCCTGTGGCGCCTGAACGTGTGCGTCTTCGTTTCCAGGACTTTGTGATCACGGCGATCCTGGTCTTCCTGTGGCTGGTGTGTTCGTCTGCCTGGGCGAAGGGCCTGCAGAACGTGAAGGACGCCACGGACACTGACGGCATCAGCGGCACGCTGGCGCTCTGCAAGGGCAGCAACATCACCTGTGAGGTCACGGAGTTCGCCAACATGCGATCCCTCAACATCTCTGTGGTGAGAGGGAACACAGAGACGTTTTCCAAGATGGAGGTTCAAGATTTTGTATGAAGCCTTTTATGGCTCCAGAGGGAGCTGTGTGAAGTCTGATAAATCGCCTCAAGAGACGCCTCTCTTTCTAGTGAAACCCATCCCAATGATGAATTATAGAATTTGTTTTTAGTGTCAATACTTCACAGGCTCCTTGCTCTACTCTGACCTGTGAATCCAAATATTTGGCCAACAGAAATCCTATTTCCTTTTTTTTTTAATCAGTCAGTGATTCTGGCATTGGCCATCACTCCATTTTATATAATACTACGCTAACAGGCGGCAGCATAAGCACCAAGCAGCCTGACTCTTAGTCATGCGACACTGAGCAATAACACTTTCATTTTCTGCAAACACTGTTAGTGTGCTCTGCTCAGTGTTTTCTGTGTCACAAGTCCAAAGGAAATTTGTTGGACTGAATCAGTGAACACAAATGTGACCATAGCGTAAGTCCTTCAACAGTCCTAGAACCTGTGGTTTGTAACTGCTCATTATATCATAATTATTAATTAACCTATACTTCTTTCTGTCTTTATTCTTCCAGGTGTTTGGCTACCTCAACATGTTTGTGTGGGCGGGCAACGCCTGGTTTGTGTACAAGGAGACTCGCTGGCACTCGCAGAAATTCTCCGCCCAGTCTGGACATGGAAGGCAACAGGTCCCTGCACCCATCTAACGTACAGCATGCATAGGGCAGTACATACAGAGTCACATACAGACACCATAACTGACACGCACGCACCACACACAGAACAGAATCAGTCACACACACTCAGATATGCATGCATGTACAGCACATGTGCATGTAGACATGAAGACAACTGCGAAAAATGTTCTGTGAATATGATGAAGACAGACAAAATGAAGGACAAACTGATACATGGTCAATTTAAAAAACTGTTGTCCTACTGGTTTTGATTTCCCACTAAATAAGCGGCTGAGTAACCGTGCAGCAGTAGGATGTATGGGACAAAGGAGGCATCACACCTGTGATTCAATGAAGTCTTCACATGTGCCTTTATTTTTACCACATACCACAGCAACACTAATGCATGTCAAATCCTTTTAAACCTGTCTTCTCACAGCTATTCCAAGATGGTTTCTTATGCTTACATAAGATACACACACACAGTGACCACATGCCATGATTTTTATGGCAGTTTTTTTACTTCTCTGGTTCCATTGTAGAATACTGGTTACATTTATTCTGCTTTAATTACATAACAGATGAATGTAAGGTACTTTGAACTCATCTGTCTGTGACGTAAACCATAGCACATGGGGCTAACATCTGCCACAATAAGGACGATATGATCAAGATTTTCAGGGTAGCACAGAGGCTAATGCTATTAAATATGAGGCATAATATCATAATCCTCTGTGCCATATCACCATTTTAGAAAATTAGCATTCACCGACAAACACTGCATAAATTTGATACAGGCTGTGATATGTAGTCATACATTTTCCTTAGTGTTGAATCGTATTTTTTGTACATGTTGTATATTTGTAGAAACAAAGCACTTGTGTATTCAGAGAGGGACTCACTATGATTCGTTCATTTTGTCTTTCATTCATCGGCTCTCTCGCATTGACTCCATACGCCCCCTAGTGGTGATTATCAAGTGTGGAAATGTCTACACGAGACTAAACTAGGATTTTTTAATTATGAAATTAGTATAAAGATGTCCTCTTTTATTGTAGTGCATTGATGAGGTGAATCCAGAAAAGCTTTTATTCAGATGTTCCTCAGTTGGTTAAATCTGTGTATTCAAGCAGCCAAGTAAAATTTTTAAGCTTTAAAACACTAAAACATATGCTGTGTAAAGTGGCCTCAAATATTAAGGAGGTGGCTTTTACATGGAGTGTATGATTTTCTTATCACACCGTGCACAGTGCACTCTTATGGTGCTTAATATGCTTTTCTGATGTCCTTCAAAGCACTGTGAGAGTGTAAAACCATAAAGAATACTTGATCGAGAGTTGGAGACTTAATTAGCTCTGGAAAATGTTGCTGTGTGGGTGCAGCCAAAGTTTGAAATCTTTCACTTCTTCTGACGGCTTTGATTTATTTAGCGTCTACCAAAGCACCAGCTAAAGGATAAATCCTTCCTTGATTGCGTCCTTTTCAAGCTTTTCTTTGATTATCCTGTTGAATGTAGTGGTAACTTTCTTTACTTTTTAATTCCAGTTTTCCTCCATCATTTTTTTTGTATCACTGTTAAACAGAAACTATTCTGCCAAAGCAATACCTGGTGTGATGTTGAATCAATAATCTGTTATTGTGCAATTGTCTAGTTTTTTTACATGTAGATGCTTAGTTTGAGTAATTTTTGATTTTCTCTTTTGTCTATTGCCTTTATAGTAAAACTGCATGTTGGGTGGTGTTGCTAATTCGTTTAACTTTGCCAAAGGACAAACTTAAATGAAACAACAGCCGTGAATGGTGTACTGGTTATGCCGCTGCGCTCTTGTAATCATCATCCAACACGCTAAAGCTTTGTCAATGATTCCTATGCATTTAACCTGCCAAACTGTCTTATTGAAGAGAGACATGCACTCTGTGACATGAACGATTTCAATGTACCTTTGTTTTTTTCAATAAAAATGAATGAGTTTTCATCAATCTCTGTAGTGAACATCTTATCCACGACAATTTTATAAAAGGTCTTTTCAGCTCCAGCTTTAAACATCTGAAGAAAATCCAGAATTGAATTTTTAGACTCCATCAGGTATCAGGTTCTGAAAACATGGAAGCATCTGTGACCCAAAACCATTATTACGACCCCTGAAGAGACAGAAAAATAGTGCTGTGTGTTTCCTGCTTTGACCCTCTGATTTGTCCTGTGACCTCGGTGATCGCAGTGTGCGAGACAAACACAACGTTGTGGCTGGGTCATCCTTAGTGTGTGTGCGAGAGAGAGAGCAAAAGACAGATAAATAAAAAGACGTGCTGGTGTCTGAGAAAGACAGGAAGCACTGCTTTCAACCACAGAATATCATAAAATGTATGGACTGATGTTGTGTGTGTGTGTGTGTGTGTGTGTGATTTGACCTGGCTTGACACATCAGTATAAACTAATCAGATATAGTCATTTCCCCGCCCTCACTTAAGGCTGTCATTTCCTCTGAGCCTCCACCCTCCTCAGCATCATGCCTCTGTGCCACAGAGCTGCTGTTAAATCAATAACTGCTGTTTTTAAGTGACCAGTTTGTTCAGTATTATCAGTAAATAACTGGAGAAATATTTTGATCTACTTGACATGAAGCTTATTGAAATAGCCTCCACCTAGCATGCGTTTGCAGATGAACTGCAGGTTCTGTTTTCAGCCACAGGAGGTCAGTGTAGTGCCACAGGCCTGACCTGCACAGACACTCAGAGAGGCCCAACATCAATGGACAACTTTCTCTCAATGGAACCAGTTAAGGTGGACTTAATGATCCAGTTTCTTGATTCACAATTCACTACTTTAAAAGGCAAAACATCTGCTGTTAAACAGGCCATTCACTGTCACTTTGAACCCCTGAACGTTCCTAAGTTGTCCCAGGAAACCCCATTTAAAGACGTGTGGACCGGTTGCACCTCTCCCTTGTCGTCCCGTGTCCCGGCCTGGGAACCCCTCGTGGTGTTGTGTAGGTGTTTTTGGTTGCAGTGGTGTCTCACCTCTGACTTGCTACATAACACACTTTATTCATAATCAGAATAAAGTGTTTTGCTATGCACACAGCTAAAGTGTAACCTTAGAATATAATCTGAGCTGCTAACACCATATTATTTAGATAGTTAAGGGGTTTTAGTGTTACTCACAGTTCTGACCTCCTCTTTCAAAAAATCTCTTACAGCTATTACTTTGCAACTTCTTGGCAGGCCCTGAGCGTTCTCCCATTAATTGTAATGAAGCAGAGAGAAGATTTAAATCCAGCTCTGCTATTTTTCTGAGTTAAAACAAGAGACTTTGCTTAATGTTTCCAGCCTGAACCTGCAGAGCGAAGGAGCACAGCGGCGTGTAGTTCTCTAGCATTTTCACTCCAGGTGGGTTTCATTTATTTTTTACATTTGTAAAAAGGCTCAGTTGCTGTCGTATTTTACTGGTGTTATAGCAAAGGCCCTGTGAATGTTAAGTGGGTGCTGTATCATTTATCCTGAGGCCAGACCAATTTAGTCCACATATACTGATTTTGTAACCACAGATAATTAAGGATCACATGTACAGTTATAGCAACAGAGAGATGGTCTGTATTCACAATCCTCTGATGGAGCTTTGGAAAGAATTGCCGAACGTAGAATCTGCACTCATCCCTCATAACCAGAAACTCAGTTACTATCCTCAATCTGTTTTTCTCTTTTTACATTAATCCAGATGGCAGGCAGATATAACAGCCTACATGTCCTTTTGTTAGAGCTGCCAGGTCATCCATTGACCCAGTCAACATTCAATACCTAACATTCTGCTACAAGTGAAATTTAAATCAGATTAAATGCTTTAAATCAAGGAAATGTATGGTTGTTTTGTCTGTTGTTTCAAGCTCATCACTGGTCCTGATTAAGCAGCTGATGCTTACAGATAGAATTACCAGAATTATGAAGCTGCTGCCAAAACTCAGCTCTCAGAAACAAGGAGCGATAAAATGGAGGAAATATTAGTTACGATAAGCAATCTGTTTTGTTTTCAAAATCTTGGCAGGTGAAATGTTCCTGTTCTACTGGCTGATCATTTTGTTTCTTTTAAATAAGATTTCTCCATTTTCTTCTTGTTTTTGAGAGCTGAGTTTCTGCAGTGCGTTGTTACCGTAGCTCAGATTATATTTGTTCTCTTTCGTCACATTATCAACGGGATTTAAATAAAATGTCATTTCTAATGTTTTCCTATGCAACATAATACGACTCTCCGGGCTGTACCAACAAACTGAACTTTTGAACTCATAAATAACTCCCTCAGTAGCCTCCATCTGTGGCTCAACCCCTACACCCTCCGACTGACGCCGGACCGAGCCGAAGCCGCCCGAGAAAGACGTCAGCATATCTCGTTCTTTCGTTTTTCGCCTGCTGCGTGCGAAGGAGAGAGAGGAAAAAACGGCTCTCAGCAAAGCAACAAGAAGGAAGAGCAATGGCGACACTGGATCGCCAAATACCAAGTCCGGATACCTTCCTTTGCGAGCCTTGGTCTTCCTTCGTCAGTGCGGCTAAATTACGTTTTGTTGACAGTAAGTTCGCACGTCGGCAACCGTTGTTGTTTTTGCGGACAAACTGTCGGGAAGTGCGTGGTCCAACTGTCTGTGATTGAGTTGAGTAAGCTCCCTCCACCATGCAGGGTCTGTCAGAGCGCAGCAAAGTAACTGTCAAAAATATTACTACCAAATGCAATATTAACAGGCTGCTTTGACAGGCGTGCACGGGGCGAGCGGGTAAAGCTAACCGTTACCGTGCCGAGTTAGGACCGTTGACGGCGGACGGTTATAATACCCCCTCAACTGTCCAGCTGTAAGTTTGTTAGCTTTGACAGCTCCACTTGATTTAGGAAGCCAGCTCAGGCAGGCGCTAGCGATGCTAATGCTAAAGCAGATAGCCAGCCTCAGAGGCAGCATGGCTCCACGCATGGCCCCAAAGTTTGTTGTGAATGCTGCTGCGTGTTTGTAAAGTGGCTGTTTTCGTCCACTCAGACGCAGACTCGTCCTCGGATCACAGCGACAGAGAGCTTTACTGCCTCGGTGAAGCCGTGAAGCTCGGCAAAGAAGGTGAGGAAGTTACACTCTCTGCCAGGTACACGGTGATGGTTTGTTATTGTTTTGGTGCACATGCTCTGTCGGATTCTGGGTTTACCTGCTGCCACATGCAGACTTTTTAAACAGAGATATTAGCTTCTGCTTTTAGAGGAGGAAAAACATCACCTGCTTTGAGTGTGTTTGCATTACAAATTTCTATTACAGCACGCATCCTGTGCTTACCACATATGAACTGACGAATCCTCCATCCACAGTGTGTCAGAAAACTGTAAAAACTGAAGGTCCATATTTAATAATAACTTTATATCTCAGAGGGAGATGTGTTCATAACACCTAAATAGACCCAAGAAAAATTCACTTTTCTTGCATGACAAAGAAAAGCATCATCTTAGAGGCTGCTGTGGTTCAATCCCTGGCTCCTCCTGTCTGTATGGGGAAGTGTCCTTGGGCAAGGCACTTTTACTTGTTAAATAACTAGAATAGTTGATTTGATAATGCTCATTGCTGTCAGTTAAATGCTGCTTCTTGTTGTGCAGCATCAGGCTCCAGTGTCCAGACAAAGGCAGCAGAAATATCTCAGATATTAAAAAAAGGCTTGGATGGAGCGAGTGTGAGGTGCTGTAGAAGATACCGATAAATAAAATGACACAAGTGGTTGTTGTTCAATTTTGTCTTGATGCTCCCTCAGTTGTCTGGTGGTTTAAAAAAAAAACCTGCCAGCCTTTTGGATGCTGTGTTTGTGAAAAACCTTGTGCTGCCAAGGTGTCATTGTGAGAAGAAAATCCTTTTTCCAACGCTGCCCCATCACTTTCTCTCAAGTAAAAACTATTTCCCGACGGGGGTGATCTGCGGTGTCAGTGTTATTATTTTTAGTTAAGTGCTACGTTATCAGCAGCAGTGGAGTGATAGTGCTGGAGGGTGTTTTGGTATATTTGCGTGTATGTTCCTTAGAGTGATCTCCAGCCATAATTCAGAGGCTGAAATGTGTCTTATTGTGTTAACTGAGTTGCTCTTGCTCAAAAATATCATCTGTATGACGTGGAAGTGTATGTGGGAGGGGGTTGTGGGGTGCCCCAAAGGAGTGAGTGGGTACCTCCACCCCCTCTAGGCTCTCCCTCCCCGCCCCCCGCCTCCAGGGACGGAGCCAGAGGAGTTCCTCCTCACCTCACCACGTATAAATACCCTCAGGAGCACACGCTGCACACTAACACGCCTGAGTCATCGCTGAGAGTTTGAGCGTGCTGCAGCCCTCGTAGGAACGCACTGACGCACACACAGAGCCGGGGAAACTCTTCTCACTCTCACTGGTCAAATACCGACCTCACCCCCGTCCCACACACACACACACACACACACTCACACACTCACACACTCACGCTCACTCACATGCCTCGTCTTCCTCTCTCCCAGCCAAACTGGAGCGGTGTTTCCAGAATTGCTGATCTGCTGGCAACATGACACTTCAGGCCTGCTGAGAGTGATATGCGCACACAAACACACACATCGTCAGACACCTACAAGCCCTGATAAACACACAGGAAAACACGTCCTAAATGCTTTATTTGTAAATTTGTATCTAGCAGAAAGTGTGATTCACTGAAGAGCCACATATAACATGTTTTACTCGCTCCACAACTCGGTGCACACACACATGCACATATTTGTAGATGGCGAGGCCGAGCTAGCAGTAATTGATTTGTGTTGCAGGCCATGATAAGTATCTGTGTCTCTTTCTCACACTCTCACAGTGGAGATGATGACAACCAACAGCAACTCGGGCTGACTCGACTGGCAGCCCACTGTCATCATTCCCACTGGAAACAGGCAGTGCTGCTACGCTGCTGTTTGCTGCTCCCTGTAGAAGGGATGATTTAGATGCTGATTCAGTAAATATTGGTGTGTTTCGAGTGTATTATGACAAACAGCCAGTGGAGGTGACAGTATGTAGCCTGACACACCAGTATGATGAAGGCATCTCTGCTTTGAAAAATGTGCTTGGAGGATGAATATATTTGAATTGCAGGATGCATCAGACACACTGTGCAGGCTATGATAGAATACTGTCAGCAGTACATGTGCTGTTTCCTCTGCTGAGGGTTTAAAAAATCCCTTGTTATCTAGCAGACTACTCAAAATTAGTCATTTAGTAAATGGAGTACTGGTGTCTGCATTTAAATGGCTTGAGCTAAAATTAGCCACATTAGCCTGTCGACCCTGGAATACAGTCGAACAAAATGATATGAATTTGCAGTTTTCTCCATCAGAACCGTTTGGATATGTTACCTCGGGCTTTAGGATTTTAGTGAGTCGAGCAGTAAAGAAAATAATCAGCAAAGGAGTCGATACTGAAAATCATTTATTGGTTCTGCTCTATAAAAACCTCCCCTTATTGTCAGACACAGTTTGAAATAAGGACAGTGTGTGACAAAACAGAAGCGAGTGAGTCTGTGATGTGTCAGTGAAACCAGCCTCGTGGTTTTCATGGAAGAGATCAGTTGTCAGTCTGGCTTTGATATTGAGGCAGAATGGCTGCCTGATGATCAGTTTATTCTGATCATGAAAATATTTAAAAGGAAAAACCTTTAATAACATGACAGTTGATACAGCACTGACTAGGTCTAACTCTCTTAAAAAGACTTGAGACTTGTCTTAATATAAGACGCTGGAAGCATTTTGAACTCTGAAAGTTTAACCCAGATTCGTGTCTGGGACTGTTTTGTAATAAAGGAGTCTAGTTGAGTTTGTAGCCTGGGTTCTGCAGCATTAGCTGCCAGTCACCCGCTGGTGAGCTTGTTTACTTTATCAGACATTTTGGTGCAGTACCAATAATTATCTGATGTGCCTGTTTAAAAAAACAACTTCAGTTGAGGCTGTTGCTGTGGCCCATCCCCTCCCCTACAACTGTAGTAGCAGAATGATTACTGAAAAGTGATACTCCGCTCTAAGATATCCCCATTTAGTGTGCGTTACAGTTGGAGTATTACTGTAGTGTTAGTCAATCAGCAATCTGTTGATTGTCGCTGCGTTCAAACCCCTCTTTTGTTTACCACTAGCTTCGTTTCCAAACACTAATTCATCCCTGGGAAGTTGATTTACTTATTCTGAATGTAATCAGTGTCCAGCGATAGATTGTTTTAGTAGCTCCAAACATGCTTATTCACCAGTGAGTGATTGTTTTTGTAGTTCATTTTCTGGCCTGTCAGTCATTTGGCAGACGCCGGCAGTTGGCTTGACGTGCACACACACACACACACACACACACACACACAGAATTCAGGCTGTAGAAATAGGCGACGCACTTCGTTTGCATTTGACTTGGCAGATGCAGAGGAAATTGCATTCTTGCTTTTTTTTCAGTCCTCCCACTAAAGTCCTTTTCTGTTACTGTAAACCTTGGAATTTGCCATGTGCCAGAAAACAAATTTTTCCCATCGCAATATTTCTTTTTTTTTTCCCTCCTTTTTATTTTTTTGATTCTGGCAGGACCTTGCTGATAGTTTATTATGAAGAAAATGTGCTCGTTTCCTCAGACAGCGATGACAGGAAAGACACAAACTGTGGTGATGCTGCTGAACTGAAACTGCTTGACAGACTGAGCTAACCTGCCAACAGAGTCTCCAGTCCCACTGTTTAACTGCTCTCATGACAAAGTTATCAATCCTTACCACTTAATCAAAAACCTGTTGATTGCTGCGACAATATTAAAAAAATATTTCTCGCACTCTGCCACACCTTTCCATTTGCGTTCTCATAGCCCTGATCAGTTAAAGTCACAAAGACAAACACTGCCGTTTATTTGCCAGTGAAGGAAAAGCAGACGTTGAAATGATGAGTGAGAAATAAGACCTTTTCCTTTACAGTATTAATCAGACTGAATTGATCTTGTGTGTATTGTGTACTAAAACCACTTTATTTGACTGCTTTTGTTAGCACTGTATGTATAGTAGTATGGACTGACCTTGAGTGACCTCACAGATCCTTTTCCTGCTCTATACATAGACACACACTCATTGGCCCAAAGTACAACGCGGTTTCTTTTGCTTTCCAGCTCGCCAGCAATGCCAGGTCATGACGACACGTACTCGCTCCCTGTCAGACACCCACATGTTCTCCAATTCTTTTTTTTTTTTCCCTTTCAGGCTTTCACAAACACACACATCCAAACACATCCCACCTCCCCTCACCGAGTCTGGCTTAAGCCCTGTGCTAATAAGTGCTGTGATTTCTGTCAGCAGAGCTTGTTTGGGTACTGGAAGATTAGGTTCTCAGAGCTTAGCCAAAAGAGATAATAGCTGTTTTCCCAATGGACGTATTGTTTTTCCTCAATATTTGTATAAATCTTCACATTTTCTTGAGTGGGTGCAGTATCTCTTGTAAGTTCTATGCATTATGTAGCCACATGCTTACTAACACACTGTGTACTAGTTAGTGTGTGTGTTTCTTTCTGCCTGATCAGAACACATGGTAATCATAGCAGAACAAGACACTGGAAGTTGTCACAGTGGGTGGTTTGAACATTTTTAACTTTTCTGACATTTGATGGAGCAAATAATTAACCAAGGAAATAATTAGCAGATTAATTGATGATGAAAATATTACTTGGTTGCAGCCTTTAACTGTTAAATCCTTTGAGAAATGTGTGTGTTAAAGACCTGTAGGTAAATGAAGCTGAACTGTTGTGACACGATGTGAATGTGCAGGAGAATGGGAGACTTTACTTCCTGAAATGATGAATGTTTTTCATATTTATTATACATTTATAAATCAGCGAGGTTATTAATACTACGTAGTGTTAAATCTGCTGTGTTCAA
Organism: Lates calcarifer; assembly: GCF_001640805.2. NCBI lineage: Eukaryota > Metazoa > Chordata > Actinopteri > Centropomidae > Lates > Lates calcarifer. The sequence goes on along the minus strand of NC_066850.1, from coordinate 1,329,281 downwards.
CACTGATAATGATTTTCTGTCTTTGTGTCTCCTCCGTAGAATTGTGTTTCCTCGGCCTGATTTGTTTGTTTTTATTTTTTCAGAGATGTTTGTCTACAGCCAGTTTCCAGCACTGGAGGATTTTTCTCTTGTTGTCTGCCATGTCTGCAATAAGGTGGTCACTCCTCAGGGCATACTCACACACTATGGTAAGACACACACAGTTACCCCTCGAGCCACAGTCACACAAAAACCTCAGGGCATAGTCTGACACTTCAGTAAGGTCCACACACACCTCGAGGTATCTCCAGTTGTTACACAAAGGCACAGAACATACACACACACAGCCAATTAGATCAATACAATCATTTCTATTTATCTCTGCACGGCACTTTAAAGCATAAACTCCTCGTTGTCTGCATGAACAAACAGAACACAGTTTTGCCCTCAAATACCCAGCAGGCTCACAAGAGCTGGAAAACACTAAATAATTCACAGAATAATCAACCAGATGTAGCATTGTGCACAGGCCTTTTTATCCAATAAATAAGTATATGGAGAAAGACAATCTCTGCTATTAAGGTAATGATATAGGCAGATTTTTCTTTCCAAGCAGGTGGACGGCAAATGGAAGATTTGATAGGCTGATGGGTCAATTTAAAAAAGTATACACCCGTATGTTAAGCCTCTGCCTGTAGAGGATTCACTTTCCTGATTTGAATCCAGCAGAGTCTCTTGTAAGAGTTGGAAAGGAAAGTTGTTGAAAGGTCAACACATATATGATACATACATTCAGTGCTAAGCTGTAAATGTATGTTTTTTGTTTTTTTTTTACATGTTTGCTCACTCTTATTTCACAAAATGTGATATTTGTTGCCATGGAGACGGCTATCTTCAGCACTTAAACGTAGGTGAGAAGTTGCCGTTCCTTACGTCTAACGTCAAAAACAGTATTAAAATCCAAATTAGCAAAATTGTGTTTTTTTAAAAAAGGGAAATGTGTGGAAACCAGGCAGTATCCATTCATCTTTTGTTGTTGACATGGTAGCACAGTAGAACCGGGCTCTCATTGGTCCTTCACCCCGTCCGTCTACCTCTTGTTTGTTTTTGATTGTGGCTCGGCCGAGCGCGCTCGCATCTGCCCGCGAGCTGCTGCTTCCTTCTGTTGGCGGCACGTGCACCAGCCTGAGTCGTCTGTTTGAGCGAGCAGGAGGGGGGGGGGCCACATGGTCATGCTGAATGAACACACACACACATAAATACACACTCACACTGCTTCTCCCTGAGAGGAAAGAGGCCAGAGGAGTTGCATGCACACACATTCTCACTTTCTGTTTCTCAGCAGAAAGAGGTCAGTGGTATTGTGAGACACACACATGCACACTCTCTCTCTCTCTCTCACACACACACTCACACACACACACACACTCCTGGCAGCCGCTGTTGTTTTGTCCCTGCTCTTGCCCCCCCCCCCCCCCCCCCCCCACCTCCCACCCCCCTTTGTTGGCAGCGTTTCTGCTTGCTGACACGCACACAAAGTCGGGTAACAACAGGTCTAAAACACACTCATGCGCGCACACACACACACACAGAGTCAGGAGTGGGAATCTCTTGAGAGCTCCTCATAAAACAAAACTGTCCTCAGGCTGCAGTGTGATCAGCAGGCGTCGTAGTGAACCAGCCGGGCCAAGTCACATGCTGACTAGTAGAAAAGTTGTGGTTTTGAATGTTTTTCATCTTGTTTCATCATATACTTTTACAGTTACAGTCATTTTAACAGTAGTGCAGTGACAAGTCATACTGTCCCACTACTATAGTTGATTGACTGACCTCACTCTTAAATTTGAAGCACTTATATGCCCAACTGCTCCGTGTCATGGCATGAAAAATGTTCCCCCTGACCTCTGCTGAGTGGATTGCCTCTAGGAACTGCCCCTGTCAAGATACTCCTCTGATGTTTTATGCATTTCCTCCCATTGTTGCACATTCCCATCGTGTCACTGTTGTATCCTCACAAGTATAGCACCATTGTTCCCTGCTGGGAGTTCTACTTTAAATGTTGTGACCCTGAGTTGCAGTTTTATTCATTGCACTGGCCTTGCATTTTGTATTTGTGTGTGTGTGTGTATCCATCATGGGATCTGCGTTCATGCTTGAACTGTGCATCGAATCAGTCACTGGGGCTTTACATATAAAGAAATGCATGCATGCACACACTCATGCATGCACGTACACAGGAGGAGGAGGGGGAGGGGGGCTGGCTGCCTCAGGGGTCAGTGGCTCCTTGTTATACATGCCCAGTTTGCTGCTGAGCTTTGCTGTGTGTGAAGAGGAGTGATCATAACTTGAAGCTAGGTTTAATATATGCTATGTTTCCTGTTAAGAAAGGTGAGGATATACGATGTTTTATACATCAGAGACTCGCTCTATTTAATGGATTTGTTTATTTAAATCTCCTCAGAGTAAGGCAAGCATGTGTATTCTTGGCTTAAGTGGCCCCAGTGGGATATCAAATAAATCCCTCATGGTGGCAGCGCAAAGAAATAGTTTTAAATGCTTGTGAGTGAACTTCAAAGCTTATTACAGACAGACCAGGATGTAATAAAGACATTTTCTCAATGACTTGAGTTGACTTCACTCTGTTAGCAATCTGTGAAATTTATTCAACTTTCTCTCATGTTTGAGTGTTTTATGAGGACTGTTATAATTCATATAAGCTTATTTCAAAGGGCGATTCATATGTTGGTGCGTCCCTGCCCCGAACATCACGACAAACTAGATTTACAAGTGCTGATTAGATTTTTCTGTGTGTTTAAGTCATGGCCTTTGAAGCTGGGTGAATCACTTCTCTGTGGCGTGTTCAGATATTTCAGCGTATTGCTTCCAATTCGCTCATCTGCTATGATCTCGTCTCCCCACTCTCCTCAGCCTGCCTCTCCTAACCTCTCCCTTGCTGGTGGCCTGCTGCGTGTTGTGTGAGGAAATGGAGCGCATGATGAAAGGGTCATGTTGTTGCTGTTGGTGGGAGTGTCTGTCTCCCTCTACTCGCCTTCCAACTTTTCTCTGTAGTGGTGGATTAATTGAGCTCTGAGGCAGGTCAAAAAAAAAAAAAACCCTAGTTTCCTTTTTGGTTTCATTCCACTCCTAACTTAACAAGTGTTTGGGCAGCTCGTGCTTCAGCGGCTTTAGTTTGTTGTTGCTGTAACAGCGCTTTGTGCCTAGGCTGTGGTGTGGCTGTTGTTGGAAAATGTTGCCCTTTAACCACAAAAGTTCTGCTTAGTTTCTCTTTACTGGTGGTGTTGCTCGTTCTACTGTTGTGTTTTTGTTATTGCGGTTTGGTTGTGTGTGAACCATTAGCTGAGGCTCAGACCAATTAAAATGCCAGCTGCTGCTGTACATCAGAGGTAGTGTGCAAGGCAGGAACATCATCTTTACATTTTATATAGAGAGGCAGATGCTTGTACAGGTAGTAGTCAAAAGCTGCTACTGAGGTAGTGACTGAGAACTAAGGAGACCTAATACATAGTGTTCATAAGAATACACAGAATATCTCAGTGTAGACAGTGTAGAGTAACAGATTAGGCTGTACTCACGTCCACAGTTACATCCTACAATGCACTTTATAACATAAAAATGACCAACGTACTCTCCCATATGCAAGAAAGTCCCCACTTTAGTTTGATCATTTATCAATTATCAGTTTCTTTTCTAGACTGTCAGTGCATATCATAACATCTGTGCGAGGTTCCCAAGCCTTTTAAAACCACAGCTCCTCCTCATAGTGATTATTTAAAGCTACTGTTTGGTCATCTCAGCGTTGAGGCCTAAGAAACTTGCCAGAAAGCATGTTGCAACCTGCAGCTGTGAGCTGCTGTTGGCTGTTTTAGCTGCCCTGACATATGACTGCGTACTTCAGGAGTCTTTAGCATAATGATTATAATAGTTGCTTAGTTGCTCTGATTGTGATACGCTGAAATGAATGTTGCTGCAACTTTTATGTGACAAACTGTTACTAAAATGTTCTGTTTTTTAAAAAAAGAAAAACAAGGAGGAAATAAATCTTGCAGCACCTTTGACCTCTCCTCAAGGCGCCCCAGCTGCATAGCAGTTCCCACATGTTTCCAATAGCACTTAGACTAGATTTACTAGAATGTCGCTGCTCTATTGCTTTCAATATACTGTTAGTTTCCCTGCTTGCTTTTTTTGACTTAGTCCTAAGAGATAACATGAGTGTGTGTGAATCTTCACAGACATTTCTCTTAATTTCCTCACGCTTCTTTCTCTTCCTGTCTTGCCTGCTGTCCTCTCGATGTAAACAAACCCAGCTGAAGCTCTGAGAGCCCCTGCTTCCTCATCATGCGATGGCTCCGCCCACAGGATGAGTCAGCAGCCAATTGGCAGCCAGCTGGGCTCTCAGCATTGCCATGACGACAGGCAGGCAGGAGAGCATAGTAGTGAGGGTGCCCTTGTGGTCGAGTGGCTTAGTGACCTTGCCTGGGCATTCGTCCATGTATTGTAAATCAGTACGGTTAGCTCCCAACTGACTCCTTATTCACTGGATGAGTTCTGTTTCAAAACACAATCTATCTGTCTGTTTAGGGGAAAATAAGTCATTTATCATTTTACTGCACAAATAGATATACTAGCTGTAAATGGATTCATCGTTTGTGTTAGCCAAGAATGTAAGCTGCTTTTATTTATGTTGCTTTAATTTTACTTTTGTCAAACAAAAACTTTTTTATTTAGCAGAATTTTTTTTTTTTTTTTTTTAACTCAAATTGTCTTTTTTTAATAATAATTTTCAAAAAAATAGTTTGGCCTTGTGTAGTTGGAATGAAAAACAAAACAAAGACAATAAAGCATGTAGCAGTACTTGTACCCACACAGGCACAAGTACAAGGTGTGTTTTCCCCTGGTCAAATAACCTCAAGGACACTTATGATATCTTCTTTCTTCAGATCTATTATTTACCGTACTCCTGCTCGGTAAAATCAAAAGAAATGCTGAGATCAGAAAAAAAAAAAAAAAAAACTCCAGTCCACACACACAGAAAGTGTACACGCATGCACAGTTTTCCCAGAGTAGAGTTCTACTGTACGGCTTCATTGAACTGTACAGTTGAGTTGACTAAAATGGTGCATGTCTAATGTGTGAACTGTTGTGAATTATTGTGTGATTTAATGGGCGAATTTTGTACTGTTGTAGCTGCATACCTGTGAATGTGGTTCTGGACTTTGATCCTGCTGCTCTGAATACAGCTGCCTCCCCGGTCCTCTGCCTCCACTGGCCTATTTACACACCTGCCACACATGCTCACACACACAAATTATGCTCTAGCATAGCATTTATATATATATATATATACACACACAAACTGCACACTCACACTCTTCCATGCATTCATATTACTGTACACACAGCCTACACCTTGTTCAAAAACAGACACTCGCAGTATATAGGTTGCAAGTGGTATCATACCCACACACAGCTGTTATATACGCGTGCATTGGCTAATCCCTTCAACACACACACACACACTTTGCATTGTACACACACTCTCCCTCAGTCACCTGCAACACACTTTCATGTGCACTCATGCCCTCTGAGCAAACACACACAGTCGCCCGGTCAGTCAGTCCTGTCTCTTGTTCAAACGTGCTGCAGTTAGTAGAATACTACTACACTCATAAATGGGTTTGTATTGTGTACACGCACACACACACACACACACACACACACACACACACACACACACACACACACACACACTGAGTAAAGCATGACATCAGTACTACCTCGGTCAGTAGTTTGCTTTACACTTTCTAAACTTATACTACACGTAATTCATGTCAGCGAATTTGGACGTACTTTCTGTGTGTTAGTCTGCCTGACTCTGTTTGTTAGTCACTGTGTCTGTAGTTGCACTAGGGAGTTGTTTTAATTTGACCTTGGCTTGTACAAATCACTCTCTCTGTCAAGTATTTTAAGGCAGGGCTTGAGAAAAGATGTTTGCAGACCCTTGAGTTTTGGATATTTGCTGTTAGCCTGTGTTATCAGGGCTCTGTGCAGGAGTCTATTTTTATATTTACTTGCAGTTTTGCATGTTTGAGAGTCTATACATCCCACCTGAGCTGAGGTATAGTTCATAATTTCACACTGTTTCACATTAGCATCTTATCACCAGACAGGAAGTTCAGCTATCTGCTGCGGCTGGTCTCATCCCAGAATTAACCGCTGCTTTACACCAACTTATCTGTCAGCTTAATCTCGCTACATCTTGCAGATGTTGGTTGTTTACCTCCTGAAGCAGCTGGTTCAAGAGAGACGAGCTCAGGAGCTACTTGGTTGTTTTGAAGTGTGAACATAACATGATCTTACAGCTAATTTGTACACTCCATTATAAGCAGTCCACAACGCTGTCTTAACTGTGTGTGCAGTGTGTTTTTCCCCACCTCGTTTCTCTGTGTTTATGACGTCTTCACCCCTCTGTTTCCATTCAGGTAGCTGGGGTGTAGTTTCCCTGTGAGACAGACAGAGAGAGACAGACAGTCCTGGACCACACCCCCCTCCCCCCAAATTCCCTCCCCACCCTGCTCCCCACAAAGACATGCATAGCAAAAACCGTAAGTGTGAGCTCCTCTCCTCTCCTACTTTCTCCCCTCAGCCCCTTTACGTTTCCTTCTGTGTCTGAGCATCCTTTCACTTGTGTATTCTGATCAGATCTGGGTCAAAAGGTATTTATAACTGTTGGCTCTTGTTTGAACTTCACATAGTAACAGATTGGTGGAGTTTGCCACACAAGGACACTTCAGATGGTGTCAGGAAGGCTGCTAATTACAGAAAAGCACGCTTAATTGATTTGTAAATACTTGATTCTTTTTGTGCAAAAAAGTTCTGGCACAAATTTGTTCTCTCCTGTGTTACAACACAGCCATCTGGCACCTAAGCAGGGTAAAGATAAAAAATAAAAAGTTGGTGTAAATACCACACTGCAGTGCTCTCAGAACTAGACTAGGTGCTAATCAGATGCAAATCAGATCCAAAAAAGTACCCAGATACAAAAAGCACCTAAGTGCTTTTGTGTCATGTCATGTATCTAAGTGATCTTACACATGTTACAGATCTTTCTCTCAGTTTCTGTCATGAACTGTTTCAGAGAAGCGCCACAGCTCCCCCGTCCCTTCCAGGGGCCCCCTGGTCCCCATGAAGCCCAAAGCCCCCGCAGTGGCCCATGCTGTGGCTCCCAGTCCCGGGGACACGCTGGCTTTCAGGGTGCCTAAAGATTACCCCCACTCCCGCTTCAGCAAGGCGCCACTGGCTGTGTATCCACCAAAGGGAGCACGGAACAAGACGTGGTGGGTGCATGTTTTTGTCTGATTAAATGTTGCACACTGCTCTCACTGCTCGCAGATCATGTATGATACAATCTTTTAACAACATCTTTACTCTCTTCATCTGTCTGCAGTGTATCGCTTCCAGTTGTAAGCCTGGAGAAGATGCCCTGCCTCAGCCGAGCCGATTCAGCGTCCCATGTGCGCCTCACCTCTTCCTCCTCCTCCTCTTCCACCTCCTCCTCCCCTTCCTCGCTCAAACCCCCATCCCTCGCCCCACTGGCATCTCAGCGCCCCGGCGAGAAGCTCACAAACGGCCGTGGCGCCACCAGCGGGCCGTCCACGCCGCGGTCCGCCACGCCCCCCTCCTCTCTGGATGGGCGGCCCAGCCCGGCCCGCTCTCCGCTGGACAGGCGCCCGTCGTCCACGCCCTCTCCCTCCCCGCTGGACCGGAAGCCCTCCCCGTCTCCTTCGCCCTCTCACCGATCCGGCGGCATGCCGTCATTGTCGCCGTCGCTGTCTTCACTGCCGTTGGAAAAGAAGCACCAGAATGGGACTAAGACTTCCTCCAGGTCGCACAAAAGACTCTCAGGTTGGTTTTGACAAATTATGGCCATTCCAGGCTGCACCCACAATCCTTTACTGCTGACTAATGGAGTCTAAAGAAGTGGAGAACATTTAATAATTCATTCATTTTACCTGCCTTCGTTTTCATGGCTAGTTTGAGGTCACAGAACTTGATTCAGTAACTTTTATCCCCCTGACATTCATGTGCTACAGGACTTAAATAATTCTGCCTATGCTACTTAAATTCCTTTCCTAAGCTTTACATAAGAATTCCTACTTCCTTACTGCATGCAGCACTCACTGTTTCTTATCTCTATATCCTTTGGAGAGCTTCCAGCCTGAATGTTGGGCTGCAGTGAGGACGGCGGTGGGACGAGACTGTTTGTTTTGGAAAGGGAGAGACACCTCTCTATAGTTTCTAGTGGCTTTCTCTCTCTTGTTTTCTCAGTCCTCTCACTTTTCTCTCTCACTCTCTCCTTCCCTGTCTGCCACTGTTTTCTGTCTCATTCTAACTTATGAACTTTTTTGAATTAACCCTGAAGCACATGAGTTAACCCAGTGGTCATCTCTGAGTAACAGATGTGAAAACATGCATAAGAATGAAGTCCCACAGATTTGAGGTTTGATGCTTCAGGGTCTGGCTGTTTCTCTGAGCAGCTTTTCCTCTTCCTTCCCCTCCTCATTTCTCTCCTCTTTCTCTTCGTTTGTGCCGTGTCTCGCTGTGCTCCGAGCCTCTGATTTACACCCTCTAATTCACCAGCTCCCGCTGCCAAAAAGCTGCTTGTCTTCTTGAAAGATCTTCCCCACCTCCTGTGTCTCTGTATATTTTTTCATCCTCTCACTCTCCACCTCCTGCCTCGACCTCCTCCTCCTCCTCCTCTCTCTCTCGCACGCTCCTACTCTGTCCTCTTTTTTTTTTTTTCTTTTCACACGCTCCCGTCTCCTGCTTTCTCTCTGGCTGCTCGCCGTGGTCTTGTTTCTCACTCACATTGCTCTTCTGCTTTCTGTGTTTTTCGTGTTGGTTTCCCTCTCTCATCAGTGCCTTCCTTTAGTCTGTCTTCACTCTACCCGCCTTCCTCTCTCCACTTCCTTTTTAACTTTGTGTGTGAACTTCTGTGCGAGCATATGAGTTTGTTTACACTAAGAGCGCGTTTGTTGCTGTTGTGCATTTGTGTGTTTGCCTGTCCACCCGTACCCGTCGCGGCCGTCGTCTCATAATGCAAACACAGAAAGATTACAGGGATTATAGTAAAGGCCAACACAAGATTACAGCCCTCTGACAGCAACACTGTTTAAGATAACCTGCTGACTGGAGGTTGTTGTTGGCTGGCAAGTGCATGTGGAGAAACAAAGGTCCATCTGTGTTGCTGAGTAATACTTTCTCCATTTTTAACAGCATAGAAAATTGAAGTTAGATTTGACATTTATCAGCTGAAGCAGGATGTGAAGTTATTGGCAGGTGCTGTGAAGCTGAAATAATTCATTTATTTATATGTCTGAGTGAAGTGCTGTCTCAAAAAAAGACAAATGAACGCACTCATGGTGCTATGATGCTCCCACTCCCAGGAAATGTGATTTGATACTTTACTAAATTATAGTCTTTCTGTACCAGTCTAATGTGTGTGTGTGTGTGTGTGTTTTACAGGGAGAGTGTTTGATCCTAACAAGCACTGTGGAGTCCAGGACCCAGAGACTAAACGACCCTGCACGCGGTCTCTCACCTGCAAGGTAACACAAATAAACACACACACGCAAACACGCCGTCGCTCTCCGCTCTCTGTGTCATTTCTGTGGAGACAATAATAGTCTCTGACCCCTCTTCCTGCTTCCTCACCAGGAAAGCAGCTTTGTTTGTCTGTGAGAGTAATAATACTGAAGGGTGCGCTAACATTATTACTGCAGGACTCCAACCGCGGCTATGACCCCATCTGCCTCCCTGCCTGTCTCTGTGATACGCCTTCACTTTACACACACATACACATTTCTCAGTTAATGCTGGGTAGCATTGCTTAAGCATTATAGGGCCTACAGTTCTCTTGATGAGGTAATTATAGATGTTGGATGAGGCTACAACATCCTTCAGCTGTAATACTCTTTTTACTGCCCTTTAATTACCTCTAGCAGGCTTTCTTAATCACTTTAAACTGGTTATTAGGTAATTAAAGATGTATCAGTCTAATTTGTTGTTTGTTTTTTGGAGTGGAGATCTCCTTCATGCAGAAACATCTGAGAGTGGAGAGATGTTATAAAAATGCATGCTGACAATACACTTATTGCAAGATGCTGACACTCAAAAAAAAAACTGAGTTGTGACTGAGTTTGTGGTGGATGCAGAGTAGAACACATGCCGTCCCTGTAAGAACGATGTCCTCACAAGTTTATGCTTTCAGTGCAGAATAAAACCTGGATTTCCAACGCAGCCATGTTCCTCCTGCTCGATGCTTACAATCTTATTAGTTTATTCATTTTTATTAATGTCATTATCACTTTCAAGCTGTAACAGTTCTACTATTTATTTCCCAACACTGAGCAACATCACAGAGATCAAAGATCTCCTGCCTGAACATCATTTCAAAATTCAGTTTTCTTCAAGGTGACGTTATTTTCACATTCACATAAAATCTACACATCAAAATATTTCTATATTCTGTATTTAGATAATTATTTGTTCCAATGTCACACAGTCCTTCTCCTTGCTGATTAAGTGTAGGTGTCTCTCAAGAACATGAAGACAAAGTACAGGTGCTGGTCTTGTTTTTGCTTCAGCTTTAAATTGGTGACCTGCCACATTCTTATTCAGCAGTCAGGATATTGATGATGGTGATAAAAGATGCATCTTCTGAGCTGTTAAGTATTTAAAGAGACCCTACCCTTGATGTGACCTTTGAATGAGCGCAGGAAGCATTTTTCTCTCCACGAGCTGCACTACCTGCTCCAACCAGTAATTCAGCAGCCTCAGACACACGCTTTGTAAAGTACTGTTGGAAAACCAAATGTTTGATGGCTGGTTACCTTCCAAAGTAGTTGGAAGGGTAGACAAGCTTACCATGCACAGGCAATATTTACCCATGTCAGTCTGGTATGACGTGGGCAGCAGCATGGCGCAGTAATTATGGAAACTGTTCTGAAACCGGAGAGCCATGATTTAAGCCCCTGTGAATGCAGCCATCAGCTCTGTTTGAGCAGAACTCTGTATTGTTCACAGATCAATACGTTCATTAACAAACTCTCACTGGAAATAAGCCGAACGTCTTTTAACATTTAGTGCATACTAGCCCACAGAAGGAGAGGTATGACATTTCGGTTAACCTCTTTTCTTTTTTTCTTTTTTTTTTAACCCCCCACTGTTTTTCCTTTGTCACAGACTCACTCCTTAACCCACCGCAGAGCCGTCCCCGGCCGGAGGAAAAACTTCGACGTCCTCCTGGCCGAACACAAGGGGCGGGCGAAGGAGAAGGAGGGAGCGAAGGAGAAGGAGAAAGAGGGAGGGAAGGAAGGATGCAGCCAGAGCGTCACGTCGCAAGAGAGCCCCAGCAAGCCTCACTGCCCCAACGGACGACCCCTGTCCACGCTGAAGCTTCGGCTGGCAAACGCACACATACCCAGGTAGGACGGTAACACACACACACACACAATTAATTATGCATGTATATATGGAAGCAAAGAAAGCCTATAAAGTGTCATTTCATAAGCAGCTGAATAACTAACTGAATTTAATCACTATACCTACTGCTGACATTCAAATCCAACTAATTACAAAGCATTGATGCGTTTTATTTTGAAAACCATCTTTTGTTTGGGTTCACAAATTAAAAGATTAAAAAAAAACTAACCTGTTGACTTAAGTTTAATCTGTGATCATAAGAAAGTCATTTTGTTTTGTTTTAATTAAGAACAATTTAGTTATTTAAAATACTTAAGTGCTCATTACAGCCAATAATTGAAGACATTCACTGAAGCATTTTGGTAATCAGTGACTTTTTCTGAATCTTCTCATTCCCCTGTAATGTACTTGTACTTAACTGTTCATTTTAACTGGACAGATGCAAAGGGAATCCTTGTCTGTTCATGTTTTTTTCCACCAGGGGATGCTGTAAACAAGAGTGCAAGGAAGGAGAAACAATAATAAAAGGATGTGAAGTCTGGCCTTGTCATAGTGCTATGAGAAACTCATTTCCTCTTTCCATTTAGAAGATGATCCTCTGTTTGAAAAAGGAAGTTATTTGGGGTTTTGTCACTGAGGCAAACATTTAGAATGACATCGATTGTGGTGTGAGGGCAGATATGACATGAGCTCTTGTGTTGTCTGTAAAGAGGTTTCTGTCATTCTGTCTCTTGATCTTTCTTTCTTTCTCCTCCACTCTGCCTCTCTCAACTCCTTTCCCTTTTTTCCTCTTCTTCTTCTCTCACTCTTTTTGTTTTCTTCTTCTTCTGATCTTCTTCCTCTTTCCCATCAATCTTTTGTTTTCTCTCTCTCCCTTCCCTCCTGTTTACATTTATCTCTCTTCTCTCCCAATCTCTCCCTTCCTCTTTGCTCTGTATTATTCCATTACATTTCTCATTTTCTTCCTCCTCTTCTCATTTTCATTCCCCTCTATCTCCCCCTCCACTTCTGCTTCAATTTGCTTTTATTTACTACCTTGCTCCTTCTTTTATTCTCTGTGATTCGACTTCTTTCCCCACACATCTCCTTGTTTTATTCACCCCTCTGTCTTTCTGATATATCCACTCCAGGGTTCCGGGCGGCTCCACCACCTCCACCTCCAGTCCTCTGCCTCTAGCGCCAGTCCCTCCCACGGCCCCCAACGCGGAGCTGTCCCCTCACGGCTGGGTGACGGCAGCGGGAGACGGCGGGCGGCTCTCCAGCGACGAGGGAGACGCTGAGACTCCGGAGGACACCGACAGACCTGCCTTTCACTACTCCAATCACCACCCACAGCCTTTAGGGGTACAAACTATGACTGCTTACATTTTCATTTCCATTTTCATAGTCTGTAACCTCAGGGCATTAAAAACACATTCACACAACTTTCAGCCAGTATTTTCCACCTTTACCCACAGGGTCTGCTTTTAAATGCTGTTTAGAGGAATTATTTCTGTCGGTGTTCAGCCTCAGCTGTAGCTCTTATCCTGTGTTTTCATTGCAAAACAAAAAAGGTAAGGGCTGAGTGTTAGTTAGATTTCAGAACCAGTGCGTTTGGATGGAGCCTTTTAATGAGAGCAGTTTGACAGTTTGGGAAATTTGCTTATTTGCTTTCTTGCCTGAGAGTTAAATGCAATGACTGAAACCGCTCTAATGTCTGACCCACAGCCAGGAGACTAGCTTAGCAGAAAGAGGGAACGGAAATGTCTTTGACCAAAGTAAGCTCCCTAATTAACTTGTTACATCTTGCTTGTTTAATCCCTACAAAAAACAACAAGTTGTAGTTTTGTTAGGGGTTAAGTGCCAGACTGTTTTTCTGGTTGGGAGCAGTGATTTTCTCAGGTTTTGTCATCACCAAGAGGTTTCCAGGCAACCAGCCGAGAATCCAATTAAGCTTATTTTCAGAACTGTCAAACTATTTCTTTAAGGACGACAAATACGTGCCCATGATATGATCACAATGCATAGACAGTTCTTTTGTAGCAGCTGATACAACCACATTCACACTTTCACTGCTGTGCATTCTGTAGTTAAAGAAATCAGCAGCAAGCAGATGTCTTCCAGACAGATGATCATCAGTGCAGATTTATAGCCTCTGTCCAGAAACACAGGACGAGGAGAGAAGCTGTTTTTCAGAATCCTGAGTCAGAACCTGAAAAGGTGATCACAAGATGGCTGCATGACTCCATTTCCTATCTAAATGTATTATAGCGTACTTTATACGGTGACTCCAGTACCGGTGGATAGTTTTCAGTTTAAACTAAAAAGAGAGTGACTAGTTTGGTATTATCACCTCAGCTTAGGGAATGGTCTGGTTTAGCAGATCATCATCGTAGGTCGTCTTTCCTCTGTCAGTGTTAATTTGGAATTTTCCTGCCTCATCTCTTTTCTCTCTTCGTCATCTGTTCTCTTTCATCTTCCTCTGTTTCTGTCATTTGACACCTCTGTCTCTCCACATCCTGCGCTGCCTCTGCCCACCTCTTTCTCCCTCCCTCTCCTTTTTTCTTGTGTTTCTCTGCCTCCTCCTCATTCATCTGCCCATCTCTTCCTCTTTTACTTCTGTCTCATATCCCTCCTCCCTCGCTCCTCCTTTTTCTCTTCCTTTTTCCTGTCCTCATGTCTCACTTTACTTCCCTTTTGTCCCCCCCTCCAGTTTTGTGTATTCAGCAGCAGGCTCATGGGACGGGGCCACTACGTGTTCGACAGGCGATGGGACAGGATGAGGCTGGCGCTCCAGAACATGGTGGAGAAGCACCTCAATGCACAGATGTGGAGGTGAGTGGCCAACCTCTTGGAATAGAGCTGTTAAAAGCACATGGCGAAATGCACACAGTAATCTTGCTTTACATCTCTAGTCTGCACAGGCAGTAACTGTGAAAGTCTCTGTTTCACATGGACATCATGGGAGCAGCAGCAGTAGCTAAAAGGTTAAAGATGCAGTGTTTGTAAAATCCCACTAAATTTCCCAATTTATGTTAACACAGAAAACCATTGTTCAGTGGAATACAGTGCATTGATTGGTAATAAAGTTTTAACGCTCTGAATTTATACTGGCAATGAAACAACTTTATTACTTTAAAATGTCTCGTCTCGTCTCTTTGTGTTCCAGGAAGGTGCCTCTGGCTGCTGAGAGCCTCTTCTCCTTCTCCTCCTCTGGTACTTCCTCCCTCTCTTCCCAGCAGAGCCCCTCTCCCACCTCCGTCACCTCTCCCCTCCTCCCCTCCCCCTCCAACTCCCTCTCCTACACCGCCACCTTCCCCCAGTCCTCGTCCACGGCCGGGGTGTTCAGCATCCGAGACGCCCCGCAGCCCCTCTCCCTCGTCTCCGCACCGGGCAAAGCTCGCAACGGCACCCACAAAGCCAGCCGCCCTCCCAAAGAGGCGGAGGACTCCACGGTGGGGTCGAAGAAGAGAAAAAACTCTTCCCTCTTTTCCTCATCCCTCTCTTCGCCTTCTTCCTTGTTTTCGACCGTGGATAATCACAAAAGGAACGGCAGCAGCTATCATCCAACGTTACAAAGTTCAGGGGGCACAGCTGCCTCCCCGGCCAAGAAAAAGGGACTCGGGCGCGGGGGCAGCGGGCTTTGGCGCAGCGGAGATGACTGGCTATCTAGATCTGATGGGTCTCAAAGCCACAACTCACAGAGCAGGTGGGTCATGAAAGCAGAGAGTGAATGTGATCTGAAGTCTTATATACAAGAGCACCAGCCTCAGTATAATAAACTCAAATGAAAGACCAAATAAATTTGTATTAGTTTTGATGGCCTAAGACGGGAAATTCTGTTTGTAGCCAGGGTTACAAACGACACAACAAAGGCTCAGTTCAGCACATGATATAGTACAGTATGTAGAGGAACACATGAGAGGCTGATTCATTAAAAGTAGAGCGGTGTGTAAACAGAGCGTACAGTGCCAGCAGTGCAAAGGCTGCGATGACAGGTGTTTGGCTTTCCTCTGAAATATACAGCACTGTAAAATCTGCTGTGATGATTTTATCCTCGTCTGAGTAGATCCAAACTGCACAGCGAAGGTCGAAGTGGAGCTCGCTGTATGTCGTTAACGGCGCTTTTCCTCCTCTTCTGGTTCTCTCCAGTCGTGATCTTGGCACCACCAGCATACCCTACTCACCCTCCAGGGAGCCCGCCTCCACCCCTCATCAGCCCCTGGCTCCCCTCTCAGGACCCTTGGCTTATGGGGGAGGAGCAGAGGGGAGGAAGAGGAGGAGTCCCAGCTCTTACAGAGGGAAGGCCAGCAAGCTGAGCCGGACGGGCGGACTGGAGAGCCTCTTTGGGAAAGGAAACGACATTGGGGGGATACTGGCTTCAGGGCCTGAGTCCCCGAGACAGGTAGGTGTCACACCCCGTCTTTTCATTATCCACAGCGAGGAGTGTCCCAAACTACGGTTTGGTTTTCTCAAATTCATATTCAAGAGAGAGCCCTAAGTAGCTGTTGTTATGTGCTCAACCTTTAGATGCATTGTTGAGAAGAAAGTACTGATCTGTGATCACTTGCTGTTGACTGTATAACTCACTGTAAGTGTGTTTCCTGAGGGTGGATGTACATTGCTGGAACTGGGAGAGCCAGCAAACTGTCAGGACTCTCTGCTGTATCCTGTTACAAGACATCCCCATTTTGTTGCACAAGCCTGAAAATAATGTCCCCAAAATAAGTGTACAGGAAGAGTACAGTCACAAGCCTGGTCTCCTTTGAAAGGATACACTTCAAATTTCACAACCATTTTACAAGCTGCTTTTTTGCATAAAAATTGAATCTAAGTCCTTTAGTGGAGCCTATTGTGTGGAAAACACTGCCATCGCCACAAGTCTGAATCAACTCTGTGTCAACAGCAGTTGTAATTATATTGGGACCCTGAAATGCTTTCCTCAGACACCATCAGGAGACTTAGAGCTTTCAGACAAGGTATAATTTGACAAGGTTGCGTGAGTAGTGAGTCCGGTACCGACCAAAAACACACCACAAGGAGCTTTACTGAAGCCAAACTGTAGGTGACGAGCTACAAGATGGCCGCTAAGATTTGTCACTGTAACTAACTAAGTGTACAGTTTAACAGTTTACAGTTTAATGAAACATTTTGCTGTCTATGGTGTAGAATCCAGGATGACTTGTTGTAAAGACGGTTTGTTAGTTCTCTAGTTTACTGCGACAGGAGGATACAACAGATCAGAGCTACAGTTTATGAGTTGAACTACTTTAGCACAAGGCGACGCCTGTTGCACTTTAAACAGTGAATTTTGAATTTGCATGGATTCTTACAGATTGAAAGGTCGTTTGTTCTCGTTTCTGAAGGGTCAGTCAGCATGTCTCTCTCCTCCTCTCTCTGCAGGCCAAGTTGCATCACTGACAGGAACCTGTTTCATGGACAGAATGTTGGGCAGCTGTGCAGGCCACCACCGTTTGTGACCTTTGACCTCACCACTCTTCCACTGACAGCACCAATCAGACTGCCTCATCTCAGTGATGCCACCCCCGTTTTACCCAATGACTGCTCAGTTCACCCGCTGTGACGTCGGGTTCTCTGGAGTCTTTGCTCACAGTTGGGGCCTGGCAGTTCGCTTCCACTCTCCATCTCTAATTATGGATAGTTTTGATGGGAGGCTGCCCTGCATCACCGCGGTCATGGTCATTTCAGAACAAGATGGTGGGATCCAAAAACTTGGCCTCTGAAAAGGGAATTTGCCTCACGACATTTTCGAGGCGTTATCAATAATACCACCACTGTACAATTTTGGGGAGGCATGATTTCTTTTTTTTAACAATCAGTTTATTTTCTGGTTGCTCTGACCATGTTCCTGGTTGCTGTGTTCAGTCAGCGGACAAGAGAGGAGGTCTGTGATTGTATTTGGGAGTTATATGGTTGAAGGACCTACTGACACGACTACTGCAGGACTACGACTTCAGCTATGTCCCCCCCCCGCATCCTCATCCTTTAGCTCTCCCTCCTCAAAGATGAAGGAGACAGCAGCAGTTTTAGTTGGGTTTTATCCAGCTTTCCCCTCTCTTTCAACCTTATTCTCTCCATCTCTCTTCACCACTCTTCATATGAAACAACTAATCCCACAATTCTAAAATCCTCTTCTTTTTTTACTTCCTGTCCCTCATTCATCCATCCCAGCATGGCCGTGTTCAAAGTGCACTTACTGCCCTCGCTTCCCTCCTCGCTGACTCCAGAGCAGTCTCCAGCAGTGCCACGAAAGGACCTGTTCACAAGGGAAGAAAACAGAAAACGTCTGTGTTACCGACGACGCTGCGTCAAAGCATTGTAATTTCAATATAGGAAGAAATCCGATTTAATTTGAAGATCGTCTTGTTTTTTTCTTCATTCTGGTTTAAATGTTGCAAGAAACACAAACTCCTGTCTGTGTGTCAGGACTTGCACCTATAATGGAATTATTACTACGGTGTTGGATTTTTTTTGTTTTGTTTTTTTTGTATAATAATTTAAATTTCTGTTCTTAAATGATGTTTGTTTTCTAACTGACCATTGAGGTTTCAGCTACAGAGACATTTTGAGCAAAAAATAATTTCTATGGCATTTTGAAGAAATGTTGAAAGTATTATGATAGTTCATATTGTTACAAATGTGTACATATCTGTTATTATTTTTGTATTTATTAATAATTGTCCCCTTTTACTAGATATGAGCTAAAGGGGGGGGTGTTTTTTTTTAACCCTCCTACCTTGGTCTGTGTTTAATAATATAGATGAGAGTGGTCTGGTTTCTCAAAACCTTCAAGAATTTGTTCATTAGCTTTAAGTTTTGAAATTCATGCTAATTAACAGCCACACACACACACAGACTGTGTTTATGTCATTTCCATTCAGCTGTATTTCCAAGTAACAACAACCTGTGGTCAGTTCTATGAATTATTTTATCAGGCAAGTTCTAATGACTAACTTTAGCTAATTCAATTTTCTACATCTCCCATGCTGAGCCCCAAGTCCACACTAACTGTAGTCAGAATACTCTTTACTAGTCATTATAGTGTACTGTTAGTGTACAAGAAAATGTTCTGTACTAACAGGAAATGATCAAATACGTGCACCGACAGATGTCAGTCAAATTGCTACTTTGGACATTAGGCTTTTTTCCCCATAGAGTAAAAATGGTGTCTCGCCACTGCCTGCAGTTTATTTACAGTTTACATTTTACAATTTACATTTTAAGCCAGTTCTGTCCATTAGCAGCACACTTAACAAACAGAATGCTAACTTTTTAATCTTTTACACTACATACTCTAAACCTAGTTAGAATCAGTGTGTAGTTTGGAATTGGGACAAAGCTGCAGTGTTCAGTTCTCAGTTGTCATCACATGACCTTAAGTATTTCAGTCACTGTATTGATTGATTGATTATTATGTGAGATGTTGGTCAGGCCCTGTTATGTGGAGCTAAGTGGACAGTTAGGCTTCTATACTAGTATTTCCTCTTCTCATTTCTAGTGGCTACCACCCCAGTACACACAACATGTATCTGAGGCGCACTAATGAAAAAAAGGTTGGTTTTGTGAAACCAGGCAGTGGTTAGTATTGTCATACAAAGGGCCCCACATTCCTGTCTGCCTGTGGTTCTACCCTTTTTCTTCCCATGTTCAAAACTGTATTTTCAAGCCGTCTTTATCTTTAAAGGCCGATGGGGGAGATCGTCTAACAGCTCTCAGATCAGTTCAACAATACCAGCTCAGTGGTCTTTTATTTTACTGTAGATACACGTGGTTTATCTGGGTACTCGCAGTGTACAGTTAACATACCTACAATTACAATATTAGCATTTTGTTTTTCACAGTTTTCTCTGTTTTGCAGCCTGTTGCCACCTGCCGTGCTTGTTAAAGTCAACAAACTCACTATGAAAGACCAACAGATACACTAGTATGTAGATGGTTCATATTGCTTTACCAGCTGAAAATCATAGTGTGGTTGGAGAGCTCAGTGTCTTCTCACTTGTATCTACAGATCAAAGATGACAGAGATGTTTTTGGGAAATGCCACCCTGACTTACTGTTTATAGTAATAGAAATGAAAGGTTACAGTTTGTTGCAGCTAAAATTAAGACGAAGCTCATGGATGTTGATTTCAGAGCAGTTGTATATTGTCTTTGCTGTTAAATTCTATGGAGGTATTAATAGTTTTTTAAACCCTCCCTGTTCCTTTTTTTGCACTTTGTCATAATGCCCAGATCTTTAATCAACTTCTATTTATATAAATATTTGAGATATTAAAAAAAAATCTATATATATTTGTAAAAGTGTTTCTGGCAACTACAGTGAAAGATGATGAAGAGTATATTCTTGGTGAGTTGGCTCCTGAACCAGCACACTGTTGTTTTTTTTATCTGATCCAAACTGTGGTGAATGTTGAATGTCTGAAAAATGCCTTGTTAAATTTGGGGTTTATTCAATCTCACTGCGGTTGGACCAGAAAATGAATTTCCCATCAAAACAGTTTAACACTTGCTGTAAAAAACGGTCTTATATCCGAGCTTTTATTAAATGATTGAACGTGAATGTTGTGTTATTTGTAAATCAGAGCTTTTATATTGGAAGGAAAAGCCCCACTTGCTGATGAATGTTTGTTTTTGTATATTCGACTTGTCGTTATCGCAACTCTCTGTTGAATGTTTTCTGTCGTAGCAACTCATCCCTGCTGTTTGACGAGATATGTTTGTATTGCTGGAGAAGTGGCAAAAAATGAGCTTCCATGGTTGTTTCACAACGAAGCTTCGTTTATGTTTTGTAACATTTTGACACGTTTCTAAATTATAGCAGATGCATGTGTGAATTATGATCTTCATTATTGAACTGTGCTGAACTGTGCTGAGTCCTGTGTGCCTCTAAGCCAAAATCTGACAACAGTTCTGACATTTGTGTCAACTTTTGTTGTCATGTGTTTTTTCTTTCCCCCTGGCAGCCTGCTTCCAGTGACGGCGATGTCGGTCGTGTCCAGACTGAAACATCCCAGCAGCTACTGGATGAGGCGGATCAATCTGACCGAGTGCAGTAATCCCCTGACCTTTCCTCTGGAGCCACGAGCCACATGACATTTTGGGAAACGTCTTGAAACTGATGATGTGGTACAGATATTCATGGTGCACAGAGGATGAACCCTAAACCCTTTGGTGATCTCCCGACGACTGACTTAAAACATGACGCCTAAGGCCCTGCAGCTAAATCACCTATGTTGGCAAAGAAATTAAGCCAGAAACAAATTTTGTAGAGCACATAATTAAGATCTTTGAGGAAGCTGATTCTTTATTCCACTGAAAAGTAGCTTACTAGTTTCAAATCTAACGTTTTAATCACAGAACACAGGTTCACACACCCGTCTACCTGTCGACACGATGTCGAGTCCCAGACCAGTTTCCAGCAGTGCTGCAGCCGTCCTTGACATTTGACCTTCGAGTAAGACGGTGAGAGAATTTCCCTTTTTGATTGACAGCTCTTTCATGATGCAACTTCCACACAAGACGAGACCATCTTTCAAAACACTGATCTTGTGCACAGCTGAGATAAAATGTTACCCCGTGGTTGAACACTAGGTCAGATTGCTCTGTTGTGACATTTTACGGCCCTTTCAGTCTTTACAGCACTGATTTTATGTTGTTATCATTTACAGTTGGAAAAAATCCTACTGAGACTTCATCTCTGCTGCAGCCGCTCATTCAACAAAATTCCCACTCAGCCTGAAAAAAGGACATTGTGGGCAGTAATCAGACATGTGCTCAGCGCTGAGCACTCACTTTCTCCTCTGCGTTTGACTTATCCTCACTATACCTGTGAAACTTGACACAGAAAAAGGGTCAAAAAATGAAATACAAACATACCGACAGCAGCTGTCTTGGATTCTTTCTGTTGATCTTCATTTAGACATTAAACCAAAGCATCGGGGTGAATGTCGTTCTGTAAGTGCACACAGTCACTCTGGCATCCAGTTCATTTTTACAGCATGTTTTCTAAATCAAACACTTCAAGATGACCGTGTGAGTGAGGCAGAGCGCAGAGATCTTTCACAGCTAAGCAGGTAAAGGGGAAAAATCAATTACATTTAACATGAGTAGTTAGGCTAGTTTTGAACATTTTACAGATTAAGAAAAGGGCTGATAGAGCCTTATCCACTTGCTTAATTTTCTGTCTATTACATTTAATGGTCATTAGATTAATTCAGAAAGAGCAGATCATTTAACAGGATTCTTCTGCTTAGCCATTTTTAGTAAAGGAAAAAAGAAAACGAGGTGTTCCAAATGTCTTGTCCATCCAGTTTGTATCATCGTTTATGACACTTAAAGCCACAAAAATGTCAAAAATGTTTTGTTTTTTTAAGGCATCTGTGTGATTTTACATCTGCAGATTTGCCATAGTGATGACTGAGAATTGTCTTCTGTTCAGGCCTTACAAGTGCTCTTTGTCACTGTTGTGGAGAGCGGCTAATTTGTCCTCAAGACTGAGTCAGATGTGACTGTAGATCCCCAGAGAGCAGTTATTAGAGACTGAGTTTAAATAAGAAAGAATGAAGAGACTGCTGGAAAACTTGGTGCAGCTGCTTTTTTGGAACAAGTCAGAGTCAGTAGAAGGCTCCAGACTTTGTTCAGACTCTCAGTGTAGCTCCAGAGTTTATGAGTTTCTCCCACAAAAAGGAGCTGCTTCATTATTTTTTCATGATCATTGTTAAACACCGTAATCTCCCTCATATGCATACCCCACTTCCAAACATTATTTTTCCTTTAAAAGGACCCATTCAGCCCAAAACATACTGGATGTATTTGTCCTGTTCCTTGTAGTCCAAAGCTTATCTCGCTAAGTGAGGGGTAAAAACTGTGATTAGCCACATATCGGCTTTTTAAAAACTGCGGGAGAGGTTTTAGGGCATTCGAGGAGGTGTTGAGCTGTTGTTTGAATATAAACAATTCTCTTACAATGAGAAAATTAGACTAGAAAATGCAAGAAACTAATTATGATTAGATTGTGATAGAGAGCTACAGAGTCCTACGGCTGTAACCTAGTGTGTGTAAACTGCCACAAAAAAGCTGCTTTGGCAAAAAATATTGAAACAGCACTGAAGCAATGGCTGTAGTTTCATGTACAGATGGCTCTACTGCCATCTATTACTGCTCTCCAGACAAATCGCTACATCCAATTAGATTTATTTGAGCATGACATCCAGCAGGCATTTTCTACCCGCTGCTTTCCTCAGTGCTTTTTACACTGATGGACTGAAAATGACAGACAGGAAAAAAAAAGGCTTTCCCAACAACATTGACACCTTGTGGCCAGTTACCTCTAACACGACCCTGAATCTCATCAGCTGCAGTATCAGATCTGAAGCACTCAGGGAGAAATGTAATGCAGAAGACATGAACTAAGTAAGGGACTGCTCTTATTTAATCTGCATTTATTCAGATGCTCCTACAGGAATGAACTATTACTGCACAGGTCGTCTTCTGAATTCATAATTACTACTAAGGAGCCTGATTCATCGGTGAGTAAAAACTATTTGTAAAAGACTTCAATCATCCATTAATTTGCAAAAAAAGATGAATACAAATCTATTTATATCCTTTACACATTTGCCAATCATGATATTTTCCTCTATTGGAAAGTGTGAGAGGAGAAAACAAAAGATTCAATCAGTCTAATCTTGATCTTGTTTGTCTTTTACTAAGTGGATCCCACTGGAATCAAGTCGTACCCTCCAGTCCACCCCTCCTCACCATACAAAGCCCCCCTTGTGGCCCCATGCTATAATTTAAAAGCCGGGCTATTTAAATTACCAGCGTAAACAAATTATTTGTCATGCACAGAAAGTGTCCCAACATGTCAGTATGCGGTGTGATGAATGCAGCCTGCATGTAACTAAGAAGATAAAAGCTCTCGGCTCCATTCGGCCACATCCATGAATGCCGAGGAGTCCCCCCCCCCCATAGCAAACAGCATTCTTATGATAATGGAATAATGCTGGTGCTTTGGTTAATTGTGTATAGGCGATAGTGGTGGGCACCTTTTGTTGGGAGCTCTCATGAGCCTAAAGGAAAGAGCTGGCAGGGATTATTATAAATTCACCCCCCAGCAACCACACTTTATACCCACTTTGTCTTGAATGTGCTGAGTGTCTTTGTCTTGATTTGATTTGGTTTAAGATTTTTTATCGTGATCAGAGCTAGAGCATTGATGTATTATTTTACACACGTGATATCGATCAAATGCTGCCTAACCTGGTGGATACACAGAATATTTTATGAATAGCTCAAGATATTGCCAGAATAAGAAGGATCCTGCACAACAGGTGGAACACATCAGTTTGTTCACAGTGTGTCCAAATCAACATTTCATCCAGTACTGGGTAAAGTAGGACAACAGCTTTGCTTAAAAGGGACATTTTAAGTCAAGCTCTGACATTTACTGGATTTGCTTTTTTTTCCCAAAGCAATGTGCTGATACTGTTTCCTCACTGAAAGGAATAACCAGGCACAGGTTGACTGCGGTTTGACAGGACTTACCTAGTTAGACCCTGTTGATGGCCTCACCAAACGCTGGGCACCTAAATCAGTACTGATGAGCCCATATCCTTGAGTTCCCAAAACTAATAGCAGAGCACACTATAGGAGTATAACAACAGTATAATAGTGATACTGTATGACTGATAGATTGCACCAAAATATTAAGTTCCGGAGTATAAGTATGAATAATAACACTCTAATACTTCTTTTCTACAAACTGTAATTCAGAGTGAGCCAAGTCAAACTTTTAAAGTACTATTGATTCCTGTTTAACTACTGTGCCATGCTGAGCCGTATTACAGCTCAATATCTTAATACTTATGTTAATGCTTAATAATTGTGTAAGAGATTATTTGTTTTTAGTTATTTGAGTAGGAGTCCATGACAGTTGTTGTTTTACACATTGCACTAATGTAATGTTCATTATATTTCCTCCTCCTCCTCTCATCTACCATTCAAAGCCCCCAGTCCCTCCACTGATTCAGCCAGTCTTCATCTGTACCGTCACACAGGTACTGTTACTGTGCAGCATGTTATGAACCACCTGGAGCCAATTAGCTTTAATTACTCTGATACTTCTTCATAATAATAACAGTGAGTGGATGCATCAGTGAGCTAGCTAAGTTAGGTTTGTGAGTCCGTTTAATTCAGGTGATTAATTCAGGTGTCATTCAGCTGATATGAAGTGATGGCCTGAACAATCTGGAAACAAGGTACGAATTTGCTGTGGCTTATCTTAGAAAATATTATCATATCTTTAAAAAACAGCTAAACTGTTGTAGCACGTCTCAGTGAGAACTGAACACCAGCTTAGCTGCGGTTAAGCTAACTTAGCTTTGGTAAGAAATGGTACAAAGTCGAATTTGTCAGCAAAAATATCCCCACACCTGTCATTTAATGAAGATAAAATAATGGTGTTTGGCTGTGAGCAAGTTTAACGTGGGTAAAGTTAAAGTAAGTGAGGCTAAACAGTTATTTTATACGAATAGCTTAGCTAACCCTGCTACTGCTAACTGCTAAACTGAGTTAGCAACTCTTTAAATTAGCATAACGAGAGCCCAGTAAATCAGACTGGACTGTTTTCTCTTCTCAAGAACTAATAGAAAACATTTGAATACGTTTTTGAAAGCTTCTGCTTCTGTTTGCTGGGAGTTGGAGGATTTATTAACATGCAGCCCTAAAACAAATAGTAATAATTGTTGTCATTCACAGTAAACAAAGTGGGTCTGTTATGGATTGACTCAGTGACACCTGCACCAGCCTTCAGTCTGATTTGGAAATCAGACCAAAATCCACTGGAATCATCATTATATGAAGATGAATTTCTCTTGACTTGTTGCCCAGAGTTTTGTTCAGGGGTCCTGACGGGGACTTCAGTGGACCCCCAGCCAAATGCAGGGTAGGTCATTAACATTAATTTCCATATAGCCTACTCATTTGCACAGTGCAGGAAGTGATGTTTGACAAGTTTAGTAGAATAAATCTATTACGTCTGTCCTGTTTAATGCATCTAAACAAGAAAACTAAACTTGTCAGATGTGGTTCCTGGGAGGGAAATTTACCCAGTGTAGAATGTCCTTGTAAATCCTCTTCATTATAACGTTATAATACAGAAACGTGTATGTTTTGAAACTGTAAAAAAAACATCTAATTTTGGCTACGCATTTCTGAATAACACTTATTGTTTAGTCTTCTAATCTTTACTCGTGTGTAGCAGTAAGTATTTTATTAAATGGTTTAATTTTTTAAAATGTATTTTTCCTGTTTCTCTAAGTTTTGGAGGGTGTACCCATCCCCTGTTTTATTTTGCGTTTGCGTCGTGGACTCTTGTGGAGAGCTGTGTCCTCAAAAGGTTGCGCGTTTTGGGGCTAAATCAGCGCTACAACCGTGGCCTTTGGAAAAAAGTTGTAAAATTATACAACTTTTCTTAATGAAAAAATGCCAAATTCTTTCCTTTTTTCGCAGTGTCGCCCTAAAGTGCCGGCATTTCCAGCTGAAATTGGACGTAGAGGGTGCACCTTTGCGCAGAGACTGGTTCAATGCTGAGAGGCTCCTCTGGGTGCACAAAGACAGCGGCTCGCAGAGGAACTTGTTTCAGAGTGAACCGGGGACGCTGGGAGGCGAAATCAACAATCTCCGGACTCGAAGTAGCCACGGCCGCGCAGTTTTACCCCTTTAAACACGCGATCCCACCACCCATCCAAGAAATAGAAGGTAAGGACTTGTTTTTAGTCCGTTTCAGCGGGACCGGAGGGCTGCGGAGCGGGTTAAACCTCCTTCGCTCTGGCTTCCCGAGCATGGTTGTTTTTGCAGAAAATGGCGTCATCGCCCTCTTGTTTCTGCCTGGCCGCGGTGGGGAGAGGAATAGTTTCAGGGACTTGTAGCAGCATCTACGTACCGCGTTTACCCCCTCAAACATCAAATCACTTACTACGATGTGTTCTATTCAATAGTAAACCGTCAAAATACGAGATAGTTCACGATTTCGCTCGGTAGAAGGACGCGCAAAGATGGAAGGGTCACCGGTCCTGTGCGCCAAGCTGCTTCTTGGAAAAGGTGGCACGGAGCCGCAAAACGCAGCGTTTTACATTCATAATAATGCCATCCTCGCCGGCTCTAGGCTAATCGAAATGACCGAGGGTGGTTTGGTGTTATTACCAGAGTGGTGATGGACGTATTTCTGGGAGTGCTGCACCTTGTCTTTGTGTGTATTTTATTCGGGTTAGCTCGTTTTTACGCCGCACTCCCCTGCCATGCTGCAATCGTTATGAGGGGCCTCTCTTTTAACGCCTTGAAAGGTGCATTTTCTACTTGGCTTTTCCTTTGATCAAGTTAAGCTGCCCCTTTGTTGCTCAAAATAGTGGCGTTTTTTAGGCTGACAATATAACCGTGTAAAAAGAGATTTTCGGGGATAATGGGGGCGATGCAAATCGTGCCATGAGAACGAGCGACTGCCCTGCGCTCTGGTTCGCTGCTTGCCAGACGAGGACAGACTGAATGAGATAAAAATAAAAGTCTTTTGGACGAACCACATAGTTTGCACAAAACTGGGGAAGTCCGGCGCTGCGCAATGATTGTGCTGCTGCTTTGCGCAGAGCACAGTGGCAGCTGCTGTAACCGCCGCCACCATTTCGCCGCGATATTTTTTGTGTGTGTTGGCCAACCTTTTGTAAATAGTTGGGGACTCTTGGATAAAAGAGCACAATAGTATTCATGCGGGCCCTTTATGGCCTGTGAATGCGGTCCTAAGTCCCACTCCGGCTGTCCTGTCTCTCCCCGTCAGCTACGTGCATGCGTCCTAGCACTGGCCACCACACATCCACCATAGCGAGGCCACTCGGTTCCCTGTGTACACGCTCTGCTTGGTTCCTCCTGTGACCAAAAGTCGAGGAACGATCGTGAGCTGAGTGTTACGGCACAGGCCGTCACGATCAAATCGAAACAACAGCGAAACATCAGCCACGGAGACAGCACATCGCTCGCTCCGTGCACATTTTTATTAAGTTTCCTGAGTTATGCAACCGCATCCCCGTAGAGCGAACCGCTCATCCGCCTTTATTTACCCGTCACCCACCATCGGATGGATATTTCTGTGTGTAATATCTGGTGAATTGGACCAGTCTCTGTGGCGACGACACTGAATTAGGAAGATATGTCATTTGCAAATCACCCAGTGCCATTTGCGTCACAGCCCGCGGCCTCGCACGCCCATGGGGGGCGATGGAGTTGCAAATGGAGACTGTGTGTGTGTGTGCTGACGCTGCCCCAGCTGAAAGGGAACCAATAGACACGGACTCGGGCGCTTCCACTCTCCAGTACTGCACCGACTTGGGATTCCGTATCAACGCGGAAGATCGTGCAGTTTATACGGGATGGTTATGTTTCCATCGCACCGCCTGGGATGCGTAAGTGGATGCGTACACACACTGGTTAAACCTGCTCAAGGGCTCGACAGGCCAGTCGGAGAGGAGTGTATCCGTCCAGTCCGTCCCTCATGGTGCTTGGTCCATGTGGCTATTGTGGAGTCGCTCATGTGTGGATAAACGTCTCTCCGTCGGATTGCGATGTTACGACCGTAAAACCTTTATTAACAGCGCAGAGAATAAGGTTGGATTATGATTCGGACTCTGGATACACACTCGCGACGTTTTTTTTTTGTTACATCTACAGCGCGCCACGCGTTTGTGGTTTGGAGACGAGCAGGGCGTTTTTATCCAGGAACGTTTTATTTGTTGCTATTGCGCTTTTGGGCACTGCGCATGGTTTCATCCAGCAGAGCTCAGAGGACTTACTCCCTGACAGAAAGTCCTGAAATTCTCAAACTAGGAAGTGAATAAACAGTCAGCATGGAAATCGTGAATATGACCATGTTGTAGTCTATATATATATATATATATAAATATACTATATACATATCTACACCAGCATGGCCACTTCCTGTACTTTGTTAGTTGTTATTGTTATTGCATTGTTATACTTGTAGTTAAAATACCACGTCAACCAACAGAGATCACCACTTGCACTCTGACACATATTCCCTAGGCTAGAGATTGAACCCAATAGGTAGCAGGTAGCCCTGCTGCTACACTATTTTTATCTTTGATAATTTAAGGTTCCCAAATTACTGCACAGCTTGGTGCAACTTTGAACCTGCGTGTGGCTGTTATTTTAGTATGTGATTGTTTGATTGGAAACTTACTTTGCATTGCATATTGACAGAGAACCTGGCTCAGTCTAAGTTCAGACGTTGAGATGGTTCTACTGTGCATGTGTTAAAAGTTAATTAATCCGTTCAGGCCAACGAACCCACTAAAAGCTGTAACACAGCACACGGGCGACTGACACAATGGAGATGACCAGTCTAACCTTGAAGAGGAATATGAATGGATAACTAGGACATGAGTGTAGATAACAAAGTGGGTTATAGGGAACTAAAATAAAATTGGAAAAAAAGAGGAGATCGTCCTGCATATTTCAAACACATCACAGTCGTCGTTCCAGTGTTATTTGCATTCATCCCATTTACATGTCTTATGCCAGCCTCCTGTTATCTCATGAGACTTGGGGTTATAGCACCTTTAGATTAGTCTTCCCATATCACAACAGCAGCTAAGTCTGCCTGGATCTCTACCTTGATGAGGAGCGGATGCTAGCTGCAACAGTGTAATGATGTCAGTGTGTGATTCAGTCAGTGTGATGATGTACTGTTGTGTTCAGTCACTGAGTCAGCTCGTCAAACCAATGCGCAAGTTACGTCAGTCAACAAACCCATTAACCTGCCAGTCATATAACCAGTCAGTAAGGCAAGACAGGGACACTGACAGGAGGACAACTAGGAAATCAGTGTCAGTCAGTCAGTCAACGGATGATCTAGTAAGGCTGTTAGTCAGTCTTATTACCTGCATGCCAGGAAGCTGTGGGCAGATATTTTGAGAGCCCACAAACCAGTTAGGCAGTGCACGACCCTAACCTAAACGGATGCCTTACTGTGTCAGCGGTGAAGGTGAGGGCTGTGAGTTTCCAGCACAGCTCCACCTGTCAACTAAGACCTACTTTTTGCCCACTGTGATAGAGAATGCTCCAACCACTCTCGTAGGATTTACTTATCATTACAGACTTTCCTCCTTTAGATATCTTGCTTTGCCATTTCATTTTGACATCACCATGCACTGCACAGCACTTGTGCTTAATTGTACATTTACATGTCATTTTAGAGGCTGATTTCAAAGATCATGGGCTGTGCTTGCACACCTGGCCTGAAAATGCCCATTATGCACATCCCATAGCTATATTTATTTAAATCTGTGTCCACCTCCCTTCTCCACACTCTGCTGCTACGCTCTCTTTACATTGCTGCGTGCCTGCTGTGGATCAAGGCTACACAGTGTATCATGCAGGCTTTCCCTTCATGTCTAGTTTTGAAGATTCAGAAGCATTTTTTTTTCTTGTGTACCTGCTGTCCTGACACAAAGTGTGTCCTGGATTGATGAAAGTTATCACAGGAAAACAATTGGAGCTTACAGCAGCTTTTAAAAACAGCACATGTTTCAGTCCAATAACTTTGTTGAGCAATGAAATCTAGGTAGAAACTGAAATGTTGCTGTTTGGGAGCCTGAATGCTATTTCTGTAGTTAGGGGTGATGATGGTGTGTATGTGTGTGCGCACCCATGTGTACTGTATGTGTGCAGTTCTTATGTGTGCACCTCTCAGGTATTTTCCCATTTGCAAAGAAATCTCTGTAGGGAATTATCTGTCGCTACAGTGAGTAATGTTTGGGAGTTTCCTAATACAGTCGCATGATATTTCTACACTCAGGACCAGCTGGTGTGTGTGTTTGCATGTTAGCACGTAGGACATTACACTCACCAGCAGTAAGATCATATGTGAAAGTCAGTATAATGTTTATTTTGTGCCACCGACGATTTTCCTGAAGTGGTTTGCTTTTCCCATTTTGTTGATGTATAATTTATTTTTACAGCTGTCAAATACATTGCTCCGCTAAATTAAGCATGTTTAACTTTTTCTGGTGTTGTTTGAGATTTGTGTGTTACTCTCAGTAGCATATAGCTTCAATTCTGTCAGATGAGTTCTATTAGATTGAGGTCTGGATATGCAGTATTGCAGAACAACTTCATCTTGCCCCATTTAAATGTTGAGTTGAATAATGTACCTTTACTTGGTAAAGCTTTACATGGTTTTAAACATATACCATCTATTTTATATTTCATTTTAGATATAGATATTTGTTTGTTTGTGTGGCATTTTACCTAACATACCCACAATGAGAAGCAGACAGACCACAGCAGGACAATTAGCTCCATTTCTGAGATTGCCAACAATTGGAGAACCAAAAGAAGTGCAGTGAAAGGTCAGAGCTACAGAGTATGACCTCTGCTATTCAGTAATATGATGCTGTGTAGGAAATGCTCAGCAAAAAAGGTGTATTTTTTAGTACTGGGGAAACTCTGTCAGTAGGCCACATCATTGTTCCCATCCTCTCTTGTGGTCAGGTGGTATCACTGGTGTGTCTGCTAGCAGTCAGCACTATGTCAGAGTGTGTGGAGTCCCTCCATTAGGAGGAAGTCCTGTCAGACCGCCTCCACACAGCCATTGGTAATAACTATGAGAAGAAATGGACTGCTGCCACACACCAGTTGGCTCTGGAACCACGCAAGCATTTAAATATATACATACAGATATATGCATACATACATAACATACAGCATAGAAGCTGTACAAGATGAAAAGCTAATGTTTCTTTATTCAGTAGACAGTGAAGAAGCTGGGGTTTCACAGAAGCAGAAGTTGGGCTTTTCTGACACGGATTTATCTCATTTGTTGCCTCTGAAAGGGCAAATGAGGATTTGTCTCCCAAAATAAGACGTTCCCAAATGGGAAACGCTTTAACAAATTGATTTCTGTCTGGTATAAACAGAATTCACTATGGATTATCGCTGGAGATGAAACTTAAACATATTTGAAAAAATATGTAGATGGTGCATTTGTGAAATATTGAACAGTGGATGTCAGATGTAGCTTGGTTTGCTGAACGTAGCTGGTGAGCGAAAATAACTTTAAATGTGTCTGGATCATGTGAATTTTGCAACTGGAAATTGTAGGTTTAGAGAAATGGCTACTGATGGAGTGAGTCATGAGTCTGGGTCACTAAGCAGGTAGTTGGTGATTTATTCAGGGCTGCCATTTGCACAGAAATAGAATAAAACCCGATCTGCTCTGCCAACATTACAAACATCCAGTAGTAAGGAGTAAGTGGAGATGCCGACCATCCTCAGATTCTCAGCCTGAGCCCAGGACACCTTCACTCTCATTACCTGAGTCAGAACAGGAGTCACTACTTCACAACCACGTCTGTCTGTTGCCACGGAAACGGGAGAGTCCCTCGTGTTAGCGTGCAGAGTGTATTATTGGCACGCGTGTGTGTGTGTGGCTGGATGTGTTTGTTTTAAACCTTTGTAGTGTATCTAACCCCCTTTTTAAAGTGAGTTAAGGAAATAGTGTGTATGTTCTCAGGTGATTGTCCACACTGGGGTTTTGTAAGCCTGGGTCAGCTCCAGCACACTGCTGCTTGTCAGGTTTTTATGAAACACTTCTCAACACAAGTAATTAGGCTGCTGTTGGTTTTGGGGTTGGGATTTGCAACCTCCCTGATGCTATGGTACACTTAAATGAGACTTAGAATCCCAAGATAAACTTATCTGTTGATTACCATATAAACCTGGTGCAGTAGATGTAAATTAAAGATGTAATGTTTTGGTTTTGACTTGTGTGAAAGCTCAGTTTTACAGAGATGCCCCCTGATGCACAGAGGTTTTAATTCCCATTTGTTTTTGTGTTTTTCCCCATAACGTCTTATTCCTATTCAGGATGACGGGGTGCTAGAGCGCATCCCAGCATGCATTAGGTGAAACACTGAGAAACACCTTCAGCAGGTCACCAGGGGCCACAGAGCCGACAGACTAACACATGATAGTCACTTTCACTCACAACTAAGACCAGAGCTCAGTGTCTGTAGACTGTGGAGGAAAAATCCCACCAACATGGGAAGAACATGACGGAAGAGTCCACTTGAGTTTGAAATTTATCAGTGCTTTTAAGTATTATGTCAACTAAAATTAACTTTTTAAAATGAAGGAATGGGACCTTTTAAATGAGGTTGTTTTTCTGACTTGAGTAGTCAGTAGGGTCCTGATTTCCCATTATAGTTAATGGCTGGTGTTAATCTCCCTCCCTGATATAAATAGAACATGGGAAGGTGCATAATGCATTAATGTGCCTGCTCTTAATTTTGCTAGAATATAAATAATTTTTATCTAATAGTTCTGTTTGAAATGAACCATCTTCATTACAGTTAAATATCACCATACTCTACTTGTAGCATCTCTCCTGTGTCTTCACCTTATACACAGATTTGGTGTTTTACTGCACCTGTGGTTTGTGGCTCCCACAGAGGCCTGTGTAGAATATGCCACTAAATTCAGGTAATATGACACTGGCTAATAGCAACTTTAATTAGCCACATTTGTTTTGGACTGGTGCTGCAGTCCAGTTTCTGACAGGCTGATGTTTCCTTGTATACTCCCCTTTAATTGAGGCTCAGCTCCAGTTGTGCTCATGTCATCATAATGTAACAGCTCCATCATTATAACTAGCCTCTTTTGTCATGTTATTGCATTGTTCCTCATTGGTAATTCTACACCGCTGAATGAATTGGTACAGAAATGTCTCCAACCTGAATTTGGAAGAAAAAAAAGCTCTAGGAACAAAGTATGCAGTTTAAAGTCTGATTGCAACCCTGATTTGTCTACACCGTCTGCACTGGTCTGTGCAAAACAGGAAAAGCAGCTACAGAGCCGTGGCTTACATCTGGTAGTGTGCAGATCTTTGTGGTCTTGCCTTAAACCGACTAATGTCAAGATTATTTGAAACTTTGGTTTGAAATGTGGGCAAATGTTTTCATGATCCTGTGGAGTTGGATGACCAGGTGT
This sequence comes from Lates calcarifer, assembly GCF_001640805.2. Taxonomy (NCBI): domain Eukaryota; kingdom Metazoa; phylum Chordata; class Actinopteri; family Centropomidae; genus Lates; species Lates calcarifer. The sequence goes on along the minus strand of NC_066850.1, from coordinate 1,295,748 downwards.
TCCTTACTGTGACTGTGTTCTGCAAAGTCATGCATTACATGTGATAGTTAGTGTAAATGTAATAGACATAACTGCACAAAATTTGCAAAATAAACATAAAGCAAAATGACTGAGATCTTGTTAAACTGGCTAAAAACATCAGACCCAGTCAATAGAGAGGGAATGAAAAACTCTGGATTCAGATGCAGGAACGGTGTCATCTGCACTCTCAGTGTTTAGCAATTTTATGTCCTCAAAGTGGATTTGCTGAAAAAGATGTCGTACCCATAGTCTGGACACGGGGTCATGAATTACAGGTGCAGAGGCCTCATTTTTGTTTTAAAGTTCACCCAAAGCTTCCCCTGATTACAGTGATACTTCTGTTTCCAGGACCATACCTGTGTGATAACATGATTTACACAGCTGTTACATAGCAAAGTTTTTAATTTCCCCGCACGAGGCCATAACAGTAACCTGACCTTTGTCTTTTCATATATACAGTGCTTTCTTGTTGACACTGTCCTGGCAGATAAATTGATTTGTGAAGTTGTGTAGTTGTTTTGTTTAATCATCTTACCGCTCCTCTTTGCTTCACCTACTAATCTGGACTCATCTGTGTGCATGCTCTCGTATGGTGGCACAGCTAAATCACAGCCTTCATGTTCTGATACATGTTGAGTTTGGGCGACTCCTCTGTGGGCCCTCGTCTGTGTTGCTTGGTACTCGGTGTCTTGTCTTTTTGGGGACATCACAAGACTACAAAACTTTTTAACTAGAAACATTCAAATGCAAGCTTTGTCTCCCTCTGCTGGAGTTTAAGTGGAAATACAAATACACCCATGTGAGGATATGTCTGTGCACATATTATGGAAGCATGAGAGACCACATTCACTTTTCACCATCAGTATTATTAACTCTATAGTTCAGTTAGTTAAAGTATGAGCTTAAATGGAGCCAATTTTCCTTTTCTGTCTAGTTTCCTTATTATTTTGAATGTTTGTTTCCCCATAGTTTTAGCTTAAAAAACGGTTTCCCTTTCTCATAGTCTGTGCAGTTGTTTTGTGTTGTTTTTGCTGTCTGCTTGCCTTTTATTTTTTTTTCCAAATTTCCAGAAGTCTGGGACACCTGCAGCTCATGTAATCAATCCACCAGTCAGTTCTTGGGGTGTGTAAAGCTTATCCACTGACAAAAATAAGTCTAGACTTACCAGTTGGTTTGCTAACCTTGGTGACAAATAAGACTGCACTTCCTGTAGCCAGGAAGTCCCACAAACGATAAGAGATCAGAAAACGATGAGGCAGCTCGGCGTGCCGTGGTGCTGCTAAAGCATGTTATACAGGTGGCTGTGGCTGAGTTGGATTAAACAGTTTTAACTTAGACCGCCACTAGAGGGCAGCAAACAAATGAATAAATAAATAATATGTGGAGGCTCATGAGCTATTTTTCATATCAAGAAAGGTGAATATGTCCAGGGAAGTGTAATTTATTGCACAGTGGGAGATGCAACATAATGAAAACTGACTATATATATATATATATATATATCTAATGTGCCACTGATAGATTTTATACCAGAGCAGTATACCAACGTGTTGATCCCAGCTCCCAAATATTCCTAGTAGAAATGCTTTGTGTACTTCATATATATGTGTTTGTTGACTACAGTACTTTGCATGAAATTTCTCATTATAAATGTTTTTGTAATGCATAGCTTTACACACACACACACACACATATATATATATATATATATATATATATATATAGTAACAATGTTCCAAGCACTGTAATGTGCTCTGGGAAATGCATGTATACTCATAAGCATAAGCTCTGTGAAGGCCAGAGTATTCATTTTAAATGCACGCAGAGATGATGTGCCTCGTGCAGAGTAATGGTGTAAGTAACATGGGTTTAATTGTCCTGCCAGCAATATGACGTGCTGCCAAATAAGAATTGCGGGAAACTATTACTGTGACCTTAAAATATTCAGTTCTGTTTTATATTTAGATCCAGTTTGTGGCGTGGTGGTTTCTAAGCACTCTACAGCCAGAGAACATATAATGTTTGCTGTGTGTTTCCTAATACATCATTCATGAGTTTCACCAGAAAATATCAGCATGGAAATGTGCTGAGGGTGTGCATTTTGGCAATGTTCTAATGATAACTACTTTGCTTTTGTGTGTAACCTATTAATTTTGTATTTAAAATAAACTGGATCTGCTTATTTTTGCATATGAGAGTATCAGAATATAATAAATACAGCAGATCATAGAACAGCACTGTTTCTGAATATGAAGAACATGAACAACATGCATTTCTACCATGATTACTGTTGTTATGTTTTAGTATTTCCATTATTTTTAAAGCGTAAAAAGCACCTAGTAAAGAGGAATTAGTCCTTTGTTGCTGTATATGAACATTATTATTCTCTTATTCCTAAATGTTTAAGATGTTGCAGCAGGTACATGCTGGCAGTCATTAGCACTGCTGCAGGTAACAGCTGGATTTTAGGAGTAAATCCACACATAACAGTGTAAAGGTGAGATATAAGAAACTGCTGTAATTTCTTATCTGTTTATATATTTTGATAAACTAAGCTGAGATACAGATGTGCACTAGTATTTTCTCTTTTAGAACTCCAGCAGCAGTGCTGTTAATGAAGTGCAGTCCTTGGCTCATGTGGGGTGTTGTTGCAGGTCACAGGTGTGTGCTGGTAGTGAACGTGTGGTGCAGCAGGCCAGTCTTGGCAGCATGGTGAAGGCCCAGAAGTCAACTGGGAGGAAGAGCACTCACTGTCTACGCAGACAGGTACTGAAAAAAAAAAACAAGAGACAACAATGCCTGGATGTTATTGTCCAGTCTTTTTCCCTTCAGATTGTGGAAAACACACCTCTGTTATTTTTTCATGTGTAACACTTTCTGATGTGTTTAGGGTTAATTACAGTATGCACTCAAGATGACACCGTTTTACCTGCATGACAGACAGATATTGTGCTCTAACACCAGGCAAAACAATTAAAGTGATTGTGATAAATCCACATAATTACATTCAGACCATATCTTCCTCACAATCTGCCATTTACTATGATCACAGTAGGATCATAATGAAAGTAACAGATGAGATCATACCTTGATGTGTGCCATATGCCTATTAATATGAGTTATGTTAAATAATAATTGTAATCCACTCTGCTTAATCCAGGTTTCACTTGTCCATTATATTGTTAATTCCCCCATTTTCTAAGAGGAAATTCAGGGCTGGTCCACCTACTCTAATCATTAGCCTTTCTCATGCTTTGTGCTCAGAGCTCTCCAGTGAACAATGGAAAATTAGTCATGATCAGCTGATTGATTGACTGACTGGCACATTAATATGCTAACTGAATGGTGGCACTCCCTGGTGTTTTCCTTTTACTTTTTTCCACTGAGCAGTCATGATGTTTTCTTGCTAGCTGTCTCTTCACACTTTCCTACAGGCCACAACCCGCTAGTTGAGAGAAAACTGTTTGTGTTCAGTGATTATAAGAGGTTGTGTTTGTGTTGCACTGCACAGATGGCTTCACTGAGCATGTGTAACATACTGTTTTATACTATTTTGTGGTTATTTGATTACGCTGTGGCATTCGCAGCGTTTGTGCCTGTTTGCGCGGGGGGTGACACAGTGTCCGAGTGGCCCACTTGTCCCGCGGCGACGGTGCTGTAACGCGCCTCAACAGTGGAGTCATTTATCCCTCTTCAAGGGCAGCAGGGACACCAGGAGTGAGACGGACAGACACAGACAGACAGAGAAAATGAGGACAAATTGGTGGGTGGGAAGAGGAGAAAAGATTGGGGACTTAGAGGAAAAAGAGGTCTGGATAAGACACACACACACACACACACGCTTGCACGTACAGATGACTGTGTGCACAGTGAAGAGTTGATGTGAAGTCACTTATCTGCTGGAGGGTGACTGTGTGCGACAAGGTTAATGTTCCCCTACAAAATCTCTCCATGCTCAGGAGACATGACAGCAACACACACACACACACACACCTACAGTGTGCTGTGGTGACCCCTCTTTTTGTCAGCAAGATGTGTTTTTTCCCCTCTCATTTTTCAAGGACAGATAACTAATCTTTATTAATGACAGACACTCTTTCTGCTGTTGGGTTTATTTCAATATGTCTGATTGTAAAGTATTTAGTTTGGGTGATAGTGTCCTTGTCTGTCCAAGAAAACTGGAAATGATCTGCAGCATTAAACTTGTGTTTATGTTTTATTGACTTACCTACAATCATTTTTCATCCCCTTTTTAATGACTTTTGTTCCTCTGTTTTTGTGGCTCATGTTTTTTATATCTGGTTTCGTTCCCACAGAGTGGCGGTCAGACGGAGATGGAGGAAGGCCAGCTCCAGTCAGACACCCAGCATCAGCCTCAGGCGCAGACCTGTGGAGGGGACCAGTCCTCTGATCAAGCCCAACTCCAGACCTCTGCCTCAGCCGAGGCGCCGTCTGAAAACTGGGACCAGAAGGAAGCTCCGATAGACATCCAGGAAAAGGGCGACTCCGCCACCCAGGCCAAGCCTCTGTGGAAGCCCATTCCCCCACTGCTGCCTGAGCCAGAGAACCACAGGAGCGCCACCTCTGAGACCAGGGACCAGAGCTGCCAGACCGAGGAGCAGCTTCAGCAAACTGGCGCTGGCAGCCACGCTCACATCACAGGTTGGTAAAGTTTCCTCCTGCTGCTTTGGTTCATCCACCTACAGGCTAAAACTGTCAGCCAGGCCTCTGTGCAGCTTCACTGCCAGAGCATTTCAATAAGGCTGGATGTGCAGTCAAATTATAATTAAATGGTTTGTTCTCACAGAGAAAATGGCAGCTGAAAAAAAGAGCTGCCTTTGGCTTTGATCACCACAGTGTGCCCCACTGGTTAGCCTACATTGTCAAATATTTATGAAAGTTTTATTTGGAACATGATTTATTACAGCAGTTTTTTTGTATCACTGTTGTGTTGTTTTGATGGACTTGGAAGTCCATGTCTGCTGGTGTGGAGGCCAAAAAACATTAACACAGCAGGAAATTGGTCCTGACTGACCCAAACGTTTTCAGAAAAATGCTCCTCATTCTAGCACAAGAATGAGAATAAAATCATGACGGTCATTCAGGTCATTCAGGATCAATTTAAAAATTCCATTGTGATCTCTCTCCCTGAAAACTCACTACTGCCACTGCCTGATATAAAGGTTGTTGCTTGCTAATTTCAGCCTACTCATCTCACCTGCTTCTTTCTGAGGTCTCCTTTAAAAACCGCTGTAAATGTCTTCATTCACATGTAAATCCTGCTACTGTGAGTTCATTTGTAACTCTGCTGCTCAGAAAACAGCCGCACCACTCGTAGGAAAAGGAAGCTGTTTGTGCCGACTGCCGTTTTTGATTGGATGATCTTTGACCCTCTTTTGGGAGGGGGGGTTTAGAGGTCTGTCGGTCACTGACCTGCCCCGATGGGATTATAGCAGTTTGCCTGGGAGAGGTGTGGAGGGGGATGGGGACCAGGAAAACACATTCTGTCACACATTAATACATAATCTCCATCTCGCTCTGTGCCAGAACCCCTTACACAGATGTCATTCACATTTCTAGCTCTCTTTCTGTCAGCGTCTTTCTGGGTGTGTCAGTCTGTCTGCTGGGTCTTTTTGTCTTCTGTCTGTCTGTCACTCACACACACACAGACCCACAAACACACACATGGACTGGCGACGTCGCACTGCTCACCATGCAGTGTGGGTTTGCGTACATGTGTATGTACATTCAAACTTTAAAACACGCAAGGTCTCAACTTCTAGTCTTGTTTTCTGAGCAGAAGTAATTTAATCTTGGAAATAAGAAAACCACCAAATATAAAGAAATTCTGTCTGGTTAAAAAAGAAGCAGACAATAATCATTTGATTTATACTTATATACTGTCATAAATGGACAAAACACGGTCGTGTCCAGATTGACAATAGTGCATCTTTGGTAACATAAATTGCAGTTTACAGGCTGTAATTGAAGTCTGTGCTTCAGCACCGAACAAACAGTGGATATTTGTCACAGCTTTGTCACATTGATGATGTTTTTATTTGGAGCTTTGTCCCAGTCATCGCTGTTACAAAGTGCTCTTCTCGTTGCAGAAATGATGTTCTCCCTGTCACCTCCTTTCACATCAATACAATGTGAGAAATGAGACTTAGACACTGAAGGTGATTACAGGGTCTGTGGTGGTGTTTATGAGTTATAATTGCTCTGCTCTTTTTGGCTCTTTACCCGTCTTTCTTTTTACGCCCATCTCTATGAAAAGTGTGTTGTCTGTTTTATAGTGTTGATATAAAAAAAGAAAAAAGAATGGAATCAGGTAGAGTGTGAGCACTTTACCTCCCCACAATCCATCTCAGTAGCCCATTGTGGGTCATGGAGCCACAGTCAGCTTGCATCAATAATGCAGGAGCCAAAGCCCCACTCCTGTTATTTTATATTTAAAGCTTTATACAAAGGAAGAATAAAGTTGTTTGGCCCTGAGATCAATAAGTAAAATAACACTTCTAAAAGAGCATTTGTTCATATTTTTTCAGCCCAAATGTTTTGGACAGTCTGACAAAAACAGAATGAGTCTCCTCTCTGCAGTATTTTAATCCTGATTGTTAAAGATTTGGCAGAAAACAAACCAACCTGTTCTGTTGAGAAAATAAACATCATGCAGGTTTTTGAAGCTAAAATACACCTGACCAAAAAACTGCATGTTTTTATTTAAGTGATGCTTGTATTCACAGTTAGTTCAGAGGACAGTAGTATTGTGATAATTGAATGCTTATAAGTAATAAAGTGAAGATAGTAAAACACACACACACACAACATAACATTAAATCCCTGCCATCATCAGCTGACCCTGCACCCTCCTGTGATTGAGGTCGAGCAAAGGCAAAACCATTTTCCAATACACATCAATAAATGTCCTCCTGGTCACATTCCTGATAAAACAGCATTGTGTATCAGATGCTGCGCTGGCTCTGAACGCTGTTGGACTAAGCACAAAAAAATTGTCATCAGCATGCCTCTGCCCCACACCCCCACCCCCACTGCATGCGTTTCCCAACAGTCCCACTTGATCTTTAGCCGTCTGAACAAGCATCACCGAGAGATTTGATTTGTGAGGATTGTTTTTCATTCTCGCTTTATCGTCTGCTCCCTGCATTTCCCTTCTGTTCACATCAGTGATACAGCCCAAGGAACACCGATCTTAGAAGCAAAAGATAGATGGCCTGCTTTCTTGCAGAATGTGTATGTGAATGTGTGTGTTTGTACTGTGTGTGTGCAACAAGGTATTGAGGTCAGGGTGAATCACTGTCCCATACAGACCTCATTGTCTGGCTGATTGTGCATACACTTTAAGCACACACTTTGTGTCTTACCAGGCCTCCAGAATTCCCAGGTGATGCTGTATTTCACAAAGACTGTCATACTCTGATGTAATTATATGCTGGCTACAATGCAATCTCTCTCCCTCCATCTCTGCATCTAGGTCTCTGTGTTGAGCCTGGAGATCCTCCTCTGCTCCAGCAGCCTCTGCAGACCTCCAAGTCTGGGATTCAGCAGATAATTGAATGCTTCCGTTCAGGTTTGTGTTTGTGTTTTTTTTATTCACAGCTTTCATTTCTTCTTTTTTTAAAAACATATTTGTTGACTCACTGCTTTTACATGTGAGAGGAATGATGCAGTTGCTTGTTGCTTAGATTGATGACATGTTGGAGGTTTGTGTCTGTTGTGAGCAGTCCATCACCTATATCACTTATTCATAATAACAGATTAACAGCAGAAGTGACGTAAAGCACAACATAGCAGTTTTGAAACTGCTGCTTTTTTCTCTTGTTGCTGATGTGACCACACTTGTTTTGAAGCAGCTATGTTAAGCTTAGTGAGACAACCAAAGCTCCTTCAATGGTTGGCACTGCTCCCAGGAAAGGCCACAGTATTGTGGGTCAGCGTGGATATTCCCCTGCTGCTGTGGTCTACAATAATGCTATCTTTACTGAGCCTGTGGCAAGAAAGGGGGCAACAGATACCAGGGGTGTGCAACTCTGAGAGAGGAAGAAAGTGACGTGAGGGGGACACAACAATGTGTGTGTGGCGGCAAATTGCGCAGGTGCTGTCATGTGTGTGAGTCATAGTAACAGTGTGTGCTCATTTCACACACACACAAGCAAAATGTCTAAGAGAGTGTACAATTCATGCTGCTACCGAGGCAGAGGAGTTGTCCTTTTGTGAACAAATATGAGTCAGGTATGGGACAAAGCGCTGAATATCTTCATATGGACTGAACACACGAGTCAGCGTGTTGACGACAGTGATGGAGAGTGAAGTCAGTGACAGCAGGGATGCAAAAGTAGCACTGAATGTAAAGAGAACATCTGGGATTAGGAAAATTTACCCATGATGCCTGTTAGACTGGAAGTTATCAGCACCTCCTCTCTGTTTAACTCCTGTTATCTGCTCCTACCTTACAGAGAGACTTTTTTCCCATTTGAGGCTTTTCATGAAGATATTGTTGCTTAAACATTTCTGTGTACTGATAGAAATCTTGTTTTTTATACTTTTTAAGCCTGAGACTGGGCTCACTGCCAAGACACAGTGTTGCCGACTCCTTCCTAGAAACTACAAGACTAGAAATATAAACAAATGACCAAGGAAACCTGGAGCCATCAGGTCTTGGTGGAATATGACAGGAATTTGTTGCGAGCGCTCCCTTTAGCAAAGGCTTCTTTGTAACACTACAGTGATCAGGGGGTTTGATGACGTTCTACGATATTCTGTGTGTACATGGTGTTTGTCTTCTAATCCTCCCTGAAATCGCTGGAGGTAATCCTCGCCGCTTCTCTTTGTCCCGCAGGCACCAGCCAGCTGAGACACATGCTGCTGAGGGAGGTGGACACCATCTTTGAGTGTAAACTGTGTCGCAGCCTGTTCAGAGGCCTGCCCAACCTCATCACGCATAAAGAGTACTACTGCCTGTCACGGCTGCCCGAATCTGACGGTTAGCGACACAGCACATCAGCATGCGGACACATACGCACATAAAAACATGTCCAGAATATTTTTACTTAGAACCACAGCCCCGGTTCTCAAAGCAAGAAAAAAGATTTAAAAAACACAATAAACCTGATCATAAAATCAACAGGCAGAACAGGTGGAATACAAACACCAGAGCTTTTGTGCATGCTGGGGACATCAAAATACAAACTCACACACACACACACTCTGTGAACAAGCCAGGGATCAAACTTGACTTCACTTAGGTTAGTTTACACACACACACACACACACAAAAACTTAGGAAAAGAATCACTGATTAGCTCAACGTTTCCTGAGGTGTTTCCACATTTTACATTCTCATTCTGCCTCTCCAGGGTTTCTTCTCCCTCTTTCACACCATCTGTCTTCTACTCATCATTCCTCTCTTATCTCCTCTGTCTGTGCACAGCTCTTTTTCTTTCCCTCACACACGTTCACACACAATCTCTCGTGCACGCTGTAACATCTTCAATCTGTCAATCATTTCCCTTACCCAGAGTGCAGTTCCTGCTCTGCTCTTCCCTCGTATCACTAAGGAAATTGACTTTGATCTTGTGCCATTAGTGTTTTATCTACCACTCATTAGCCACAGTATGTGTCCTTGTCTCTATTCTTTGCTCCTTAGAAGTGATAGGAGGCATCGAGAGAGGCTGAAGCATAGGAGACTCTTGAAGTAATTTCTCTGTTAACTTGCTCCTCCTCTGTTCTCCTCCTAAGAAAAATCAATCTCAACACAAACGGTCAATTATATTTTGCTCAGTTTATCCGCTGTAATGATCACTGTTAAAAAAAAGAACTTTGTTTCATCTGCTTGTGGTTTAATTAAGTTGTTCCTTGCATCTGTGACTTAATTTTTCTCAATCAAGATCTCATTACTAGTGGCCGAATGAGCACTGTATTGTTATTTTGATTAATGACTTAATTGGCATCTGTTTTTCACCGTTGAGGCTCTGGGCATTCATTGTGAGGTTACTGGATAAACAAAATGTTTTTTCTTTGAAACACTCAGTATTTCACCGGCCGACCCTGACAGTGGATTTATACAGTCTCCAGTGATGATTTGTGGCCCGCTTTTAAAGTGCCTCAATTTCAAATCTGTCTCTCTCCTGCTTTAAAGAATTCTCTAAAAGATACTTTCACATTTACTAAGAGAGGAATATCCACAGCAAGGAGGCTGCAGAAGGGAGAAATAATTGAATTCACAATAAATTCTCTAAAATCACTAAAAGCTCTGTGCAGATAAACGTATGTGCCGAACTAAAAGCGCACAAAATGTTTTGTAGCGCTCTACCCTCGTCTCTTCAGTGCATAAGTGAAGTTACAGAAACCCGCACACATTCTAACGGTAGCAGACTTTTTCTTTCATTTGGCCGTCTTTGGTGGCTTTTTTAATTCTTTCAGCGACACAAAAGGAAATTGGCGAAAAGAGGTTGTCTGCCCTTTGTGAGATGATGCTGTGTTGTTAGGTTTTGGAGTTTTTATCCGAGGCCTGTGCACAGGTTGGGCTTCAGTGTCCTGCTCAAAGACATTTTGAGAGGATCCACTGGCTGTTGATGCACGTTTGTATCTTACAAACCATCAGACTACGTGTCAAATGAAGAGTTCACAGCTAAATGAATTACTAACACGCTGTATGATCAGGATAACTTTCCTCTAATTAAAATCTATTTCAGGTTCACTCGTTTATTATCTGCTCCCTAAAGACTAAACGTAACCTTTTGACAGATGTTATCAGTAAAACATGGCTGGAAGGAAACCTGTAACCTGTTTCTAGGGTCGCCAGGTGACGACAGGCAGAGTGTAGCCATGAAGGATTTACTGGACGCCATATATCCCAGAGCTGACCGACCTGACTACGTGGTCCGACTGGAGCCCATTCAGACCACTAATAAGGCAGTGTTCCAGTACCTCACCACGGAAGAGGAGCTGGCTAGATATCCATCACACACTCCCAGGTCAGTGGTGAGGGAGAAAGAGGCATTATACCTTTTAAAATGTACAGGACAAACTGCTCCCATGACTCTGACATTATGTTTCCACGTCCTGCACAGTGCCAGAGAGAGTCCAGTAGCATGGGAGGGAGAAGCAGTGGAGGGTGTGGACAACAGCCAGGCGAACCAGCGAGGTGGACCAGAGAGCCACAGCAGCCCGGGACACAACCAGGGACAGAGGAGGTGGGAGGCCGAGGAGGAGGCTAAAGAGGAGCAGCCGCCGCCTGAAGACGAGGGGTCCACCAGTGGGGTAGGTGCCTGGACACGTCACGAGTAAACAGAGTCAGTGCAGAAACACCCATCACTGCTGAGACCTGTTGTGGTCAGTCAAACCCCTCTCCTCTTTGTTCTCTCTTCAGGTGGAGGATGTGACAATCTCCTGTTGTCTGTGTGGTCAGGACTTTAACTCGCGCCGCAGCATCAGGCGTCACTGCCGCAAAATGCACCAGACCAAACTGGAGGAGCTCCGAAAGTTCACAGAGACGCGAACAGTTCCCACAAGCCTGCTCTCTATGGTGAAAGGTAAATGTTAACACAGCATTCAGAATCAGCTCTATAGAAGTGTTAGTATTGTCAGTCGTATTCCCGAGTGAATTATCATAACGACTATGATTATTCTTGATGCTGGAGGTCGGCCGAGGACTCTCAGCACACCTACTGGAAAATCCTGCCCAGTGTGCCTCAAAACCTTTGCTACCAAAGCCAACGTGCGGCGTCACTTTGACGAGGTGCACCGCGGCCTGCGGAGGGACACCAACACGCCCAGCATCGCCTCGCGGCCCGGACAGCCCTTCTCCCTGGAGGTCACGCCTCCCAGGAAGAGCAACAATTCCTCTCCAACCCGTGGCCACAGCTCCAAGTCCGCCCCCGTGAACTCTAAAACGACGCCTTCAAACCAAAACCAAGCCAAACCTCAGACTCCGCTCCCAGCCTCTTCGCAGGCCAACCAGGCCTCATGTCGCTGCACGCTCTGCAAGAGGAACTACAGCTCTCAGGTTGGTTTGTTGCACTGCTGGAATTCAGGAGCTTTTCTAGCCTTTGTTCTCTTCACTGTCTAATTTTATCTGTGTATTTCAGCTCATGTTGAAGAGGCACATGCGTATTGTCCACAAAATATACAGCATCAAAAGTAACAGGTCTGCTGCCACGCCCTCCGCTGCCACCACAGCAGCTACTCCTAACAGCAGCAGCAGCGCCAACTTAGGCCCAAGCAACAACATCCGAGTGAAAGAGGAAGCAGTGGAGCCGTCAGACGAAGACGACGACGAGGATATGGACAGCAGTCCGGCCCCGTCTCCGAGTGACAGCACCGGGACAGCTAAAGCTGCATCTGTGGCACACAATGCCATGAAGGTGAAGGAGGAGGAAGCCCCATCGAGCCCAAAGATGATGTCATCCTTATCTTCATCATCTTCCCGCGGAGGCAGCATGTGCAGCGGGAGCGTCGCCGCCAAAATGACCAAGCTGTCGGTGGGTTTTGACTTCAAGCAGCTGTTCTGCAAACTGTGCAAGCGACAGTTCAGCTCACGCCAGAACTTAACGAAGCACATCGAGCTGCACACGGACGGGAACGACATCTTCATTAAGTTTTACCGCTGCCCCCTCTGTCGCTACGAGTCGCGGCGCAAACGTGACGTCCTGCGCCACGTGACCGTAGTCCACAAGAAGTCGTCGGCGTATCTAGCTAAGATCATGCCCAAACTGGAGAGCAGGGCGGTGAAGAGGCTGGCCGAGGTCGTCCTCAACAGCACGAGTCCCAACAAGAGGACAAGCAGCAGCGTCAAAGAGGAGCTGAACGGACGTCACGCCTCTTCGTCCTCCTCCTCCTCCCCTTCGCCTCCCGTCACACGTAAACAGGAGTGCTCCACGCCCGCCCCACCCCCATCTTCAGCCTCCTCCTCCTCCTCTGCATCTTCCTCCGCCCCGCCCCCCGCCCCCGTCACTCGTAAACAGCAGGAGCTCTCGTCAGCAGCGTTCACCCCGTCCCCTCCCGTCACCCGCAAGCAGGAGAGACAGCAGACCCACCAGCACCGCCCCGTCAGCCCGCCGCTGACCCGCCGCAGCGAAAAACACACACACCAACGCAACTCCTCCTCCTCCACCACCACCTCGCCCAGCAACCAGGCGCCACACACCCGCCGGCACGACGCCCAGTCGGAGAGCAGCAGCACGGGGACGTCGTCCACCGAAGTCAGAGTGACCAAGAATTTCTCCCTCCACGCTTGTGACCAGTGTGGACGAGCTTTTGCCAAGAAGGTATTTGGTTTTCAGTTTCTCACACAGCATTAAATCCTAAACTGTCCTGAGCAGTCGTTTCCATTCCTCTAACCAAGCAGTGAAATGAAAAGTCAAATAGCTGATTGAAATTGAGTTGAAAATCAGTCAGGATTGATGATAAATGAATCATTAAAAGTCATTTTCAAGCAAAAACTGAAATAGTCTCTGTTTCCAGTGTCCTCAATGTGAAGATTGACTGCTTCTCTGCTTCATATCTTTTTAAATACGATCAGAGGGGTATTATTCACTCAGTATCTGTGTTCTGCCTGCAGTGTGATATTAAAGAGATGTAAACCAGCAGTGTAACTTCATGTAATGCAAAAAAAACAAACAAAAAAATCCATTTGCATACATCTGCATACATCTGCATACTGTATGGATTATTCCTCAGATGATGATGTCTGTGAATTGTTTTTGTCAGTTGTACCTGGAGTCTCACAAGCGAAGCCATCGTAACGCAGCGACAGCAGCAGCCAGCAGGAGGAAAGGAGTCAGCACCCGCTCCAAATCCCTGGTCTGGTGAAAGACACAGCGTAAGAATAAAGAGGGTTTACCTGCATTACAAGGACTCTGCCTCGTCATCGCCGTCTGTCTCTCCTCTCACTGTTTGCTTTTTCTTTTCTTTCGCCTCTGAGCTGCACTGAATTTCTTCCTGTCTTGTTTTCTCTCTCGCTGTGTATTCAGAACAGAAAAAGACACGCTGCCTTATGGTGTGTACCTCAGCAAGTTTGTGAATGTGTGTGTGTGTGTGCTGGTGTTTGTGTTGTGATACGAGTTTCCTTAGTGTATGTTTGTGTTTGTGTAGAGGACCATTTCCTATGGCAGAGATGAGGAGCCACAATCATTCTCCAGCCTTTAATCGTCCACTCAGCACATTTACTGTAAATCTGTGCTCATTAGAAATCTTCCTCATTGTCTGACTCTCGCTGTTTTCTTTGCATCTTTCTTGATAATTACCCCCCCCCTTTTATCTCTCTTGATCCTTCCCCTCATGGTCTGTATTCTCTTCTTTCTTTTCGTCCCCTCTTGTCCTCATGTTGTTCTTCTCTCTGCTCACAGTCTGCCGGGGATAATAGACGAGCGAGCCGCTAACAACGAAGAAGCCAATCAAAACTTTCAGTTGGAAAAATAATGGACGAGTGGAAGGAGCACAGAGCAGAGATGAAGGAAACGAGAGAAAGAATGGAGCACGACAGGAGCGAAGTACAAAGGATTTTCCTCCTTTTGCTCAAGAACCAAATATGTTGTTGGAATCTGACATTTTTTGTATAGTGTCATTATGAAGCCAGCCAGCTCGCTGGATGGTGGCGCTGCTATCGACGGAGAAACTGCTCACTACTGCTGCATTTATCTGTGTTTATATACTACAGTATGTAAATATAGGTCATATGCAGATGACTGATTTGTACTGCTTTGCTCTCAGTAAGCCGCCTTTAGCAAAAGGATGAAGGTACAGTAAACTATGGAAGAGTGTGTGTGTGTGTGTGAGTGTGTGTGTGTGAGGGAGGGAGTCAGAACTGGATCCTCCACAGGAAACTGACTGGAAACTTTTTTTTTAAGAAGAAGAAGCAGAATTTGATTTGACCCTTAACAGTCTCACAGAATCTATTTGACTCCCTCACTATTAGCATTTCAAATCATCTCCTCGTTATATTCAGACCTGATGAATGATGTTTAGGATGGTAACAATCTGATATACTCAAAACCACCCAGCAGATGATCAGAAAATACATTTTCATCCCCTGCCTTTCTCTGCACTGTTTCACTGTGTAACAGAAAACAGCTGAAGTCGAGCTGCCTGCCTTTATCTTCTCATGTAAATGTTTCCTCACACATCTCTGTTTGTAATGTTCCTCATGCTCGCAGCCCACAGTCTTATTTAACAACCTGTTGTATCTGATTAGCAGTGACCAACAGCAGGCTCCCAAGTCTTGCATTAATTACAGGAGGTACGGTCAGAATAAGGGAGAGCTCAAACTGTATTTGCAGTAGAATTGTGTGTGGACTATTTCTATCAAGTTCCAGTTTGCTCACATTTCACTGTTATTTTCTGCCTCTGTCTTGTTTTACCTCTGTGTATGAGCTAACTCAGAAACCTGGTTATAAGAGACCCATCAGTCTGTGAAGTGTGCAGTGAGGCAGCCTTAAGGAAAACAGTGACACCTTCACTCACATAATAATGAAAATCACTCACATGGGACTTCTTATGATAAAAACACCATAAGGTGACACAGTGATAATATGACACTAACAGGTACTTAACAGATTAAATAACATTGGCTGTTCGTTCATTCATTTTCCTCCAAATATAGATTATTTTATAACCTCAGCTGTTAACAGGCAAAACACACGTGATGAATTTCCTGAAAGCAGAAACGACCCCAGATATCACCAGGATGATGTCCAGAGAGACGTCAGTGTTACTGTTCTGTGTTTCCCACCTCTCACGCCTTTAGTCACTTTCTGGCCAATCAGAGCAACAGTGCAGCATCGTAGCGTCTTGGATGTTAGTGAGTCTCACCTGTGAGCAGCAGCAGGTTTGAGCTGGTTGGGAGTCTTCTGAGGGCCAAAACGTTAGAATAGGAAGGCTACATGCTTCTTTGGAGCTGGAAACTTTGCTTCTCCTGACTTGAAAGTTTACATTTAACATTTTGTTCCATAAACAAAAAAACTGCAAGGGCGTGTTTAAATAAACTCTGTGAACTTTTCTTTTTATCCTTACCAATATAATAACCATTTTTTAGACTAAATGCTGCATCAGTTCCTTTTAAAATGGGCTTTCATGTACTCAAACTTAACGGGGCTGCAGTCGTTTGATCACAGCTCCCAGAGGTAGTCTTTGAAACACTGGCATATGCAGAGAGTTGGACAGGAAGGATTCAGGAAGACCAAATGTAGATTTGTCTTAATGTTCAAACAGAAAGCCATGAAATGGAACAAAACCAGAAGAAAGGAAAGACCAAACTTTATTTTTATAACTGAAAACGCTAACGCGACAAGGTCTTGAAACATGTATATATTCATCCTACATGGATGGTATAAATAATAGTTATAATATAGTTGTACTTAACTGTTGGTTGACCATATGCTTCAAACATGTCTGACTAGTTACCACTCTGTCACTGTTTAATATGGAGGCGAGTTTGCGTTGTTCCACGATTAGTTGTCGTCTTTTTTTTGTATCATTCCTTTTCAAAGAGGACGTGTCGTGAAGAAAACAGGAATCAAACCTCAAGAGACTCTTAGGACTTTTTTAAAATTTTGTCATTTTCTTTCATCATTAGTTGTAACATGTTACGCTCACATTCTAGAGAACCAGAGAAGAGTTAGAGAAACCTTTCAGATGTGACAAGAATGTTTAAACCAACCACTTAATAAATAAAAATGTACTGCTCCAAACCTCAGAGGCCAGTTTTGTGTCGCTTTGTTTTTTTGTCGTTGGACATGAGTCATATGCTTCCATCAGTCATGTTTGTTTACTGCGTTTGCAGAGAGGAGATTTCATTTGCTTTCACAGGAATGACTTATTCAGACGTTTACATTTTCACTCATTTTTTGAGATTTCTAGTTTCTTCCCACGTGATTTCCTGTGCTGCAGTACGTCATTGCATTTGATATCTCAAAGAGTGACAGGAGGATTTGTGTCTGTGACGTCAGTAAGAGACATTGGATATTGACTTGCCTGTAGAGAAAGGAATCAATGCAGAATATCCTCTGGTAGCATGAGTGAAGTATGAATTCAGAAACAGCTTAAAACCACATATTTGTATTGCATTTTAATGTGTTGGAGAATGATGACGCAGTCAGGATTATTCATGCCTCATCTCTGACTCAAAGGTCCTCTTACTGTCTTTTTTACTTCAATCTCCATAAGAGTCTTCATCAATCGCTGTGCTAACTTCAAAGGAGCCCAGTGTTTGAAAGAAGCTTTGCTGGAGACCATGTGGACCAGGGATCATCAGGGGCCAGTGTCATCTGCTATCTAAGCCTCAGGTCCTTCACTTAACCCACACTGTAAGGATACTCCATTACATGGATTCACAATGTTACATAAGTAAAAGTATATTACTGAGCTCATTCTGTAATAATGCATTATATTATGTAATTTTAAAAAGTATAAAGTACCATGAAATGAAGTTAGTGTTCAGCTCCTCCTCTGTGCCTTTAAGGACAACAAGCTGTTGCAATTACATGACTTCCGCCACGAGATGGCGCCATTGCACCGCGTCGCCTTTCCTCCCCCACCTCCCTCTCCCTCTCTCCCTCTCCCTCTCCCTCTCCCTCTCTCTCTCTCCCTCTCCCTCTCTCTCTGCAGCGGCCAAAGCCACAAATTGGACATGTTGCGCACAATCTTCCACATTGTCACATGAGAGAACACCCGGGTCTGTTTCGATTGCCTGGTTTCTCACTCCACACGGCTTATCAAATTGTTATTACACAGCAGATGGGATGCGGTTCATTTATTTAATTCCATTCAGCACCAAAAGCCACGGCGCTCTGGTTTTACGGGGGGGGGTCAATGGGCGCAGTAAAAATGGATTGAAGTTTAGGAAATTAAAGAGTGTGGCGCAACGCCTGTGTGAGCATATTTTGATGACTTATTAATGTGTTCAAACATCCAAAGCCCTCTATTGTGGAAACTATCGATCCGATTGATTGGTAATAAACTTGATTGAATGGGTGGAGGTGCAATTAGACGATGATTTGGTGACGGCGCGTGTAAATACATATGTTTCATGTGGAGTGTGTGTGTGTGTGTGTGTGCGCGTGCTTCCTTTGGCTGTGGTGGAGTCGTGCCGCTGTCCCTTTCAGCACCGACAACCGGAGGAGCCGGAGAGGAGCGTGGGCGCGCGCGTCCGTGGGGCAAGAGCGGCGCGTCAGAGCGGACACTTCGCGGGAAGGGTTTATGCGCAAAGTGCGGAGAGCTCCGAGATGACTGTGGATGTATTAGAGAAAAAAATCAGGTGGGTTTTACCAACATTATTGATAATGAGTGACAGAGTCCGCGTGTGATGAATTCCTCTGCTCTCTCTCTCTCTCTCTCTCTCTCTCTCTCTCTCTCTCTCTCTCTCTCTCTCTGTATCGGAGACTCATTCTTGGGTATCGACTTCATTACAGGCAGCCTCCCTCTATTGTCTCCTTAAACAAGTGCGGGCTTAAAAATTGCATTTTCACCAGTCAAAGCAGCTGCTGATCACGACGGAGCACTTTTTAAACATCGACTATTTCCATCTTTCTTTCTTTTCCTCTGTCTCTGATTTGCGGATGGTCTAAATCCCCCTTTTTTGCTGCTGTGTGTGGGGAAGGAAAAAAGAAAAACCTCACTCCAAGAGGAGGACTGATATTTTTATTTTTTATTTTTTATTTTTTTGGAGAGGGGGGAGGAAAACTGCTGAGCTCCGCAAGGAAGTTGCCTGAGGCGGACAGGGACCCTGAGGAGTCCGCGGGAGGAAGCTGGAGACGGATCTTCTCACCCCTTCACACACTGTCGGATGAATTAGATTTTTCAGAGGTATTTCATATTTCATTTCATATTTTTCCCCTCTCCATTCTGACTAAACGCTCATGCACTGGCAAAATCTCTCTCTCCTCTGTGGCACCTTCACATTCCTCTAGTGATGGATTCTGGGGCATGTCTCTCTTATGTATTGTCTCTTGCTGCCTGTTTCTTGCTGGATTTTATTGATTCTTACTCATAATTTTGATTCCACCTGATTCTGTGCAGTAGAGGGAAGGTGAGTAGATGTCTTACCAACACATGGAAAAGATGTACGTCTCAGGAAGTAACTCAATGTTGCCTGAAAATTCAAAAAGAAAGAGATATGAGGAAACAGGCTCCCTAATTTTCCCTCTCTAAAGATATGACTGCTGGTGTTTCTCTGCGTTTACAGTGGATGGCACTGTCTTAATTAGGGTGCAATCAGAATATCACCACCACCACCACCGCTGCTGCTGCTGCTGCTGTACAGAGAGAAGCCTATGGGGCTGCATAATGAGCATACACCCTTCGACTTTGATCTCCACACAGTCTTATTTCTGAACCTGTTGGTTGTGTTTCATCTCCAGACACATGACTTAATCATGTCAGAGGCATGTGTGTTTAAAAAATGATGGGTGAGCCGCAGCACCACTGTCTCTTAGCAATGTATGGTTTTTTTCATGTGTTCATCCTTTTATGGAAACAATGAAAAATGACGTAGAAAATGGTGAAAAAGTGTTTTCACCTGCAGGAAACATTCGATGGAAAACAGAAAATGTGTTTGCAGATGAGTCCAAGAGGGAGAGAATGATAAACTGCATGGATGTCATCGACATGTAACGCACTTTATTTATTTATTTGCAGTCTGGGTAAGCCCATAACACACTGAGCGGATGATGAACGAGGTGTGTGTGGGAAAAGAGGAGGGGTGTACTGAGGGAGGATCAGCATTTGAGGGCATCTTTGGACCAGGATCATGCCACAAAAAAAAAAATTATAGGGAAAAAAATGCTGCTGGAAGACGTGAGAGGTGGTTGAGATCGCAGCAAGGGAGGGAACAGGAGGGAAGGATGGGGAGAGGACAGGGTGGCAGAAAAGCTATCACTTTTCTGAAAAGAGCAGTGCAGGGACGAGGAGGCCTGCAGGAGGCGATGTGATAGAGGGAGGAGAGGATGGTGGAGATGAGAAAGGGAGAGGAGTGGGGGAGAGAAAGATGGAGGAGGAAAGGCAAGGAGGACAGGTGTGGAGTAGGGAGGAGGGAAGAGAAAAGTAAAAATGGCAGGAAGGAGGAGAGGAGAGGAGGTAGAAGAAGAACAAGAACAAGGAGTGGTTAACACTCACCTATACGGCAGCTGTTGTGGGTGTGAATTAAGGAGTGATGAACCAGCTGCAGCCTCTCTGGGTTTCACCCTCTTCATCTTTGAGTCACTAACCATCACAGCAGAGGAAACCTCCGTCTTCATGATGCCTGCTGCCGTCCTCTTTCCAGCTGCCACACGGGAGCAGGAGTCGAGTTTTTGTAAAGCATCATAAAGTGCAAGTACTCCCCCGGGAGCACGGGGCTCCCGTTAAGACTGACAGATTCATAGGGTTATTAAGATACAGTCTGGGATCAGGTGTGTCGTGCTGATACGTGAACACGCAGACAAAGATGTCACTGGTTTTTAGCCCCGTGGAAATATGATAATCCTCAATGAACGAGAGTGTAAATGAGACATGAAACTTTTAATAACCTCTGGGCCACAGTTCAGTCACACACAACCCTGATCTGATTCTTTTTTGGCTCCACTCTCGAGACGTTTGTGTGTGTATCTACATCTTTAAAGAATGTAATTGTTTTTCCACTGTGATTAAAGACGTCCATTAGGTCAGCTTAAGTCACTGTGGTGGATCTGTGTTTGGGAAAGATCCCATTTCTGAGCTGAGAAGATGAAATAAGCAGCAAAAGCAGAGATCAGCAGAGTCTGTGAGCTACATCAGACCCTATTAGTGTCTCGTCAGTAGCTGATATTAATTGCAGTCAGATAATTGCATGTATAAGGCTTAATAACAGGGACCCCGAGCCACAGTTGAACCACTTACGTGCCTGAGCCTGAATCCAAGGAAAAAAGTGTTGAATAAACAATATCGCGCGGCGAGTAGAACGCATGGCAGATGAATCAGAGCTAACCTATATAAAGCAGGGTTTTTAATCATAGTTGGGGCCTCGGCTGTGTATGAGTGGCTTTGACCTAATTCCATTTAGAGTGGAGAGAAACTGATGAATTAATTGGGACAGAATCGAATTATAAATGGATTCATCGAGAGAGGGCGGCTCACGCTGCGATCAGATCTGAGCCCCCGAAACCTGTTAGGGGGCCCTTGTCGGTGAAATTAGGCAGGGCCTGCTGAATGTTTCCAAAGTCTAGGCTTTGTATATAAAGCTTTTCTTTCAGTATGGAAAGTCTTTCTCTACCCTGAGTCAGCGGGGAAGCTTCTGGAATAATAGTGTAGCATTTAATGGAATAGATGCAGTTCAAGATTATGAATAGGATCTCTATAGGCAGGGCTGGATTAACCCAGTAGGTGGACCCCGGGCAAAAATGAGCTGGGGGCCTCTCCTGACCCTCTATATACAAGATGGGGCCTCAAGATTGGGTAATAAGGCGGGTGCTGCCTTTAGGCCCTGTATCAACAAACACATTTAGAATGAACTTTATTACCACTAACTAATCACCACAAGGTGAATTTGGAGTCTTCGAGGCCCCTGAGGGTCCAGGGCCTCGGGCTAGTTACCTGCTTTACCGAGCCTTGAATATAGCCTCACACACACATACACATTACACCTTTGACTGGTTGATATGTTGATATGTAGGAACGTCGGGCGTAGTGGATTTGTGCTTGGAAATTATTCTCCAAAGGAAAATAAGCGATGGAATGAGCAACAAGGCTAATTAATAGGCTAAACTGTGTGAAATAGGCCAATCTCATTAGCTAAGCTTGTGTGTGCTGAGGTAAGCAGAGTACCTATAATGAAACATATTCCAGAGTGTGGCCTGAACAATGTAATGAGATGAACAGCCGTGAACAGCACTGAATGGTGCTGAACTCAGTGCAATATCTGGTGTAATACTCCATTCAAATGTAATTTCTATGAGCATTACATCTCTGCTAAGAACTAGATCTCCCTTGCTAGCAGTATAATGAATGCTATGTCTGAAGAATAACAGTTAACCCACCTTTAAATGCTTGTTTAGGGATCAAAATGTGGGAAAAAAAAAGGTTCCTCACTCGACACAGTCTCCAACAAAATCAAGTAAAATCAGGGATTTTTGGATCAGAGGAGGCAAATGAGAAAATAAATCCCCAGGGCCTCAGCTAATGAAAGTACATTAGCGCTTGTATCATGTAGGAAGCAACCAGTTTGTCACAACCAATTTACAGACGCAGGCCCAAACCAACCTGATAGCACTTCTCGAGGATATGGCTGCTTAATGTGCAGCTCAGTGGGAAGAGCGTGACATTATTTCTGCCAGAGGATAGAGGTGCGATCTCCCTGCGGTGGCTGAAAGCAGAAATGGCGTATCACTATTTAGTTCTGTTAATGCCAAGGAACAACACTCAGCGTTAAGTCTACCTGTTGTGATGTCAGGCCTGTGTGTGTGTGTGTGTGTGTGTGTGTGGAGGAGGGCGTACTGGATGTAATGTGTTCATTTAGCTGCAGCAGAACCAGCAGGTGTTTGAATGATGCAGCGCTCTTGCTCCGAGGCAGAGCTCTGTCTTTTCACTGCCGTCTCTGTCTCTCTCACATCTCACTTCTCTTTCTGTCTCGCCTCCCTCTCCTCCTGTCTGTCTGTCTGTCTATCTGTCTCACCCATCTCTCTTCCTCCCTCCCTCCTTTCCCTCCCTCCATCATCTCTGCTGCAGCAGGTAGCCTGCACCTTTGTGTGAATAGCCCCGAGGAGCTCGCCAAGTTTCTCTGCTGTCGTTTTAACAGCTGTTCCACTCATCGATAGGCCAAGAGATGAGTGTGTGTCTGTGCATGTGAGTGTGTGTAGGGGTGTTTACAAACTGGCAGGCAGTGGGTTTTCAATTATGGAACGGCAGTGCAAATTTTGACAGGTCTTGTGGAAAGCCTGTGCCCATGTGAGTGTGTTTAGGCGGCTGAGCGTGTGTGTATCTGTGACTCTGTTTTTTGGTTCGCTCGACTGCATCTTCGCCTCGCCCATGGGTGGTTTACGCTTGTTTGTCAGGTGGACTGTACTTCCCTGTAGCAGCTTAATGTTCTCATCACATTAGCACTTAGACATCCTCTCTGTCTCTCTTCAACAGGCTCTACTGAAGATGTGACTTGTGGATTACAGGCTCTACTCCCCAGATAGATTCCTCCGACACTGGTGCCGCATTTCTACTCTACCGCTCTTTTTATCTCGCCATCTCTTCTGGAATATGATTCGCTCATGGGGCTCGGTTAGCTCCACACCTGGGGTCCATCACCCCTCCTTTTTTGACAAATAGGAAGTCCCTCCTCTTTAATATTCCTGAAAGCACACCCTCGTTTTTGGAATACCTACCAGGAAAAGCCTCCCCCAAGATCACCTTTGCTCTCGTCTGTCTCCTTCGCCGATCATGGAACCGCTGTGGCGCCCGGCCTCCCACCCACAGCCTCCCCCCTTCGTCCTCCTGCTCGTGGCTACCACCTACGTTTGGCTCCTTCCCGTCGCCTCCCCTCAGCGAATCCCCACAGACCCCCAGGCGGCACCAGAGTACGCCCACTCCATCCGGCTGGACGGGGACATCATCCTCGGCGGATTGTTCCCCGTCCACTCCCGGGGAGACCGCGGCACGCCCTGCGGGGAGCTGAAAAAGGAGAAGGGTATCCACCGTCTGGAGGCCATGATGTTCGCCATCGACCTGATCAACAAGGATCCCGAGCTGCTGCCCAACATCACGCTGGGGGCCCGGATCTTGGATACCTGCTCCAGGGACACGTACGCTCTGGAGCAGTCCCTGACTTTTGTGCAGGCCTTGATCGAGAGGGACGGCTCCGACGTCCGCTGCGCTAACGGAGACCCTCCGATCTTCACCAAGCCGGATAAAATCGTTGGCGTGATCGGAGCCGCGGCCAGCTCAGTGTCCATCATGGTGGCCAACATCCTGCGTCTGTTCAAGGTAAGATTTGACTCCTAAATCTCTCCTCTCTTCTCCTCTCACTTATTTGCCATGAATTTGATCTGCACCGCGGCCTTCTTGGCAACTATTCTTCCTCCTGAATGATTTGCACGGCGGGCACGTTCACATCCCTCCCCTCACTCATCATCATTGGCGAGATAAAGTTCAATGATGACAACCAATTAAAGCGTAGTCAGCCTTCCTGGAGCAGCAGCGCCACCTCTTCCTTTTACCAATCAGACACACACACACACACACATTTGAACACAACAGATGTGTGTGTGTGTGTGTGTGTGAGAAGAGATGTGTCAAGTGATGCTTGTAAGGAAGGGCTTTGTGTGTGTGTGTGTGTGTGTGTGTGTGTGTGTACGCGCTGCGGAGTTTAGATCATTCCTGGCTTGTGGTTGGGCCAAATAAAAATGGCTGCCAAACACGGGTATCAATTACTGCTGAAATCTGTCAACAGCCACTTCATTCACTGTGGCGTGCGTTTGTGCTTGTGTGTGTGTGTGTGTGTGTGTTGCCTGATAGGACATCTCTTTGTCTTAGTGTGTTTTCTGGCCTAATTGAGCATCTTCATGTGTACGCGGCGCGTCCTGCGTGTCCTCTCTTTGTGCTGCTGTGTTTGTGTCCTTGCAGAAGCTCTCGTATCTGTGGTGGAGAGCACTTCTCTCTAGGTGTGCTTTAGGATGGGCGTGCTTATGTGTGTATGTGCGTGTGTTGGCGTTGTCATCATTAGCTGAACAGGGGCTGATGGATAGCCGTATGATTATGAAATATGAGTCCAGTAATGACGCCCATGGCATTTCACATCCACATCTATCCCACGCTTTTTTCCCTCAGCGTGTGTCTAAGTGTGTGTGTGTGTTTGTGTATCTGTGGCCACACATTTTGTGCCTGCCTTCTTTTGGAAATCCATACTGCACATGTGCGTGAGAATGTGTGTGTGTGTGTTTGAACGCACTTGTTAACAACAGGCTTGTGCTTTGAATGGAAGATTTGCATATTAAACAACAACAACAACTAAACATGATTTATGCCAGGATCTGTCACATCAGCATCAGCAGCCCTCGAACAGAGTGCCTCTCTGGCTCCGCGCTGCCTCGTTCTCATTTGCCTAATACGATTTAGTGCATTGTGTGTGTCCGTGTACATGCGTGTGTATATTGTATGTCGCTGTGGGAGAAAATCTTTTGTGTGTCCAGCGATATACAGCAGTATGTTTGGATAAGTGTGCCAGGGATTGTTTGTATGTGTGTGTGGAGGTCTTAAGTATTTAGTGAATTGATCCGTGTGTGTGTGTGTGTGTGTGTGTGTGTGTGTGAGTGTGTGTGTGTGATATGATATCAACCAGAGGCCTGTGGCAGTGGTGTTATATGACACAAGACTGTATCTCCCCCTACATGGTTTAACATGAATAATGCAGCATGCGTCACAGTCTGAAAATAGTATGGAGGACACACACACACACACACACACACACACACACACACACACACACACATGCTGCAATAAACATATGTCTTTTTTAAATGGGCTAATCTGACAGTGCCAGTCACAGCTAGTCGCCCACTCAACACAAGGGGCTCAGCAAGCAAATACAGCAGAGAGAGAGGGAGAGAGTGTGTCTTTTAATCTCGCAGCAGACAAAAGAGATTCAAACAACAGATTGTGTAAAAAATTCCATATCCAAATCCCCAAGAAAACCGCCGCTTTTCTCTCTCGTCTTCATTTTTCTGTCTTCACCGTGCTCAGCCACAGAGGGAGCCGCGCGCTGACAGTCACGGCCCGAGATGAAATCAAAAGTTGTTGTTGGTGTTTCTTTTGTTTGGGTTTCTCTTTTGAAGATTATCTTTAAAACCCGATCCTGCTCTGTGGAATGACACGGAGCGGAGAGAGAGGACGACATAAGATATAATAAGATGAAACTTTGTTAATCCTCGTGCAGGGGAAGCCAGGCGGTCGCAGGAGCGTGTTTTCAGAGGAAGTTTACATATAAAAAAAGAGCAGAGCATTTAAACACACTGAGCTGACAACTTCAACACTTGGGATCTTATTGTCTTTGTTTTGGCCTCCATTTCTAAATCACTAAAGTAAAGAGAGGAAAGACATTTCCTCTACACAAATGATGCTCTTCTAAAATGATTCAAACACATGAGGAAAAGGAATCAGTCAAGTGGTGATGAGGGTTAGAAATGTAGATGTTTTATTTGTTTACAACCTGAAAAGATTTGGCAGCTACTTTCCAAAGATATGAAGCCAAAGAGAGTGTAGCTGATCATTCCTCACTGTATAGGAAAAGTGTGTATATGACCAGAGTGGTGCAGTCTAAATGAAACCAGGAAGCTGGTCTGCTTTAGTTTAGTTTTACTGTTTATAACACGTCGACGTGTTTATTTAAATCCTTCCTTTTAGTGATGTTGCCGAGGTTAATACTGATGCAAATGACAGCCATAACTACAATAACACAGCCCAAGTTGTTTTGTAATAAACTCTGCTTTAAATAGTCATGGTTACAGCTGTTTCAGGGTGTGTGAACCAGCAGCTGTATTTGCGTCTAATGAGTTCTCAGCCAAGCTCTGTTTTGTTTTCAGCGTGCATTGTTCCCTGGGTCTATGTGGAACAGAATTAATGAGGACACTATTGATTCATATGATGAAGACAAGATAGCTGCTGCTCTGGGGTTCCACAAATTGAAAGTCTGACATGGAGGGCACATAACCTGGAGCCCGAAACGTTCACTAACCTGCACGTTTTTGTTTTTTTTAATCTTTTCTCTCATATTTTGTCTTTGTTTTTCTCTCAGAAACTAACTGCTTCATCCTTGGCTATTGATTGTGTTTGTGCATGGTTGGTAATTACAGCAGCACTATGGATCGGTGAGCCCCTGAGACTTTTGGTCACCTCTGAAACCACCTTGAGGCAAACCTTGGCTACAGCTAATGGAGCATTAGCCAGTGTTTGCACTGGAGAACCTAATGACACCTATAAACACCAAAAACATTATCAGTTATAGATATGATAAAGTGTGCTACTTTTAAAGGGTAAGGAGGTGATAGCTGCCTTCACATCAGTGCTATCGCTAATGGACTCTGCGTGTGTGTGTGTGTGTGTGTGTGTGTGTGAGTGTGTGAGTGTGTGTGTGGGTGGCTTTGTCAGTCCCAGCCCTCACTATCTTACAATGAAGTGAAAGGCGCCTTTCACTCAGTGACACAAGCACGCTGTGTGTCGGAAGCCGAAAATGAAATTCAATTCATAAATTGATAAGTGGTGGCTGTCCCCCGGTGAGTGCAAATGGAATGGCTTTGCCTCGGGGAATTTAGGAAACACTGCTATTATGCACACACACACAACACACACACGCGCGCGCGCACACATACTGAAGTCTCTACCCTTCATTCAATCAGCGTCAGTTCCACTTGATTCTGCTTGAGGCTTTCAAACACATGCAAACACACAAACACACACACACTCAGGCTCTTGTTTCCTTTGAGGAGACAATTTATTATCTGTGTCTCTGCTGGTGTTTTTTCTTCTTCTTTTTTATATGAAGTTGTGTGTTTCAAGGCCAAGGTCAGAAGCAAGAGGAAGCTTTCCCACGCTCTCCCATCCTTCCTCACTGGCACCCAGCTGTGCATGAGCAGTATGTGAGTGTGTGTGTGTGTGTGTGTGTGCCATTACTCAAGGTTCTTCATCGCAGTAAAGTATGTTTTACATATGCACATGTACTCATCCGTATGTGTGTGCAGGTATTAGGAGGAATCGCGGTGGAAGAGCCTTCCAATTGCTTCCATAATTCAGCTGCTGCCTCCTGTCCTCTCTGTCTGTCTGGGGAATTAACTGCTGCACTGTGTGATATTGCTGATATATTCATCTGCCTGTGTATTACCACCACCATGATTGCTTTCCTGAGCACTGTGCTCTCCGTTGTTTGATTTCTGCACCATACATTGCGTGACGCGAACCTCCCTGCTCCCAGGAGGCAGAGTGAATCTACAGCACACACATATGTGAAACTTCTTTTGTCTTATGTGTCTCTTAACACAGTGTACACATGCACATGCAAATAAATTTGCACACTTTCTGCTGTAAGGCAAATTAGCGAGAGCAAATGTTTGCTCAAACCCTTAGAACGTTACAGCAGGCTGGGGCCTTTGTGCACCTAAAAGCCATACTAGAACAATCTCCTTTTCAGGCTCAGCGACACCCTCTGAATTACAAATCAATTTGGCGTTCAGCTTCGCAACATGATGACAACAGCTGCATTAAAATGCAATTAACAGGAAAACGTGGTAATTTTATTCAGATGCCGATTCGGATGCCATTCCTGGTGGATTTGACCATTATTCTCAAGGTCAGGCAGAGTTTGGCTTACGGGCTCGTCCTAATCCTGCAGAGTGTTTGATGAAATAATGACAGCAAAGACAGCAGAGAGCGGAGGGAAAGAGTGTGAAGGAGACTTTACAAGACAGAGAGAAAGACAGGAAAGAAAGAGGCAGAGCAGGAGAGAAAGGGATTAATGAGGGACAGGCAGAAGTAAAGACGAAAGGATGCAGAAGGAAAAAGACACACGAGAACGATAAAAAGACAAAGAGCACGAGAGCATCCTCTAGAGTGTAATGATGTGGTGTTGATTTCTTTCATGGAGACTTTATGCATTAAGAGGGTGATGATAATGAAGCCAGAGAGCACGCTGAACAGCAAGCAGGAAAACTCATTAGGACATGAGTGGGTCTCCGTTTAGCGCCGACTGAATCGTGCACGCGAGCCTTTCCTTGCTTGTGTCTGAGTAGGAGTGTGTGTGTGTGTGTGTGTGTGTGATTGCACAATGCTTCACTCTGAATCAAATGCAACGAGGAAATATCACAGTCGCTATAGACGGGCGGGACATGATCATCCAACCTCTGCTAACGAAGCCAGACTTAATGAGCAAATGGTTAATGAAGGGAGAGTTAATTGTCCTTCTGAAATTATTTATTACTTTCATTTGTTAAGTGTTGCCTGGAGATGATTCATTTATAAGAGCCATATGTACCGTGTGAACTCAGATTAAATTGGATTTGTTAGCGGCTGAATGGTGCAGAATCCTTTGTTTTGGATTTGAAAATGACAAGCAGGAAAGTTTTTCTAGATATGTATGTGCTTTAAAACACATTAGTGCGAAGCTCAAAGGGCTTTACAATCTGAATAACATTGATTGTGTTTAGTAAAAAAGGGGCAAAAATTCAGTCTCTCTCTTAAAGTCACACAGACAGAAACAACATATGGAAACGTGTATACACACTTATGGTATTGGATGAGATAGGAAGGTAATTTAAAGTTTAATCTAGATCTCTGATGGAAAACAAGACGTCATTAGAAATGTGTTTAATGAAACTGCTGACTGTGTTAACGTGTGCATTTATTTGTGTCCACTTGGCTGTGAACGTGTTCACGCTTTGGAGAGAGGGTTTAGGCATTAACTGAGTATATGTGTGTGTATTTATGTGTCAGAGAGAAAGAGATAGAAAGATAGAAAGACTGAAAACGATAGTGTGTGTCTGTGGGTATTATCTACATGTGTGTGTGTGTGTGTGTGTGGAGAGAGCCAGTGTATAGAGTGCATTAAAGTGGAGTCAGATTCTATCTCTTCCCTTCCTTTCATCAGGTTTGTGGCTGAATAGAAGCTCAGATAAGGGATAAGTGAAGCCATTACGCAACAGTTTCACAAATCACAGCTGGACAATAAAGATCATTTTGACTTGTCACAGCAGAGAAAGCACAGGTGTAGCTAATAACATTAATGATGGCTCCGTCACATTTGTGTTATGTAATACAGTACTTTACAGACCTTTATTACAGAGGGCATTTGGGCGAGTCGCACACAGGTCTAACTGTAAAGTGAATGAGATCTATGGCTCAAAATGAAACGTAACCAACATTAATGTTATTAGTTACACCTGTGCTTTTCCTCTTACGCCAGGGCCGCTGTGAGAAAGGCCTGTTCGCTCCTCTCTAGTAATATTTTCTCTGCTTTGATCCATCCTAACTATTAAGGAGCAGTCGGCAGCCCCAGTGCAGCACCTAGGGATCAACTCCATTTCTTATTTTGCATCTCCAGGTAGGAGCACTCTTAATGCCCAACATGCATGTGTTCGGGGGTGAGGTTGATGTCACCCTGGTGTTGCAAGTGCTAACTATAAAGCCAAGACTCATGGCTGATTGTGTTGTGCCAGGGAGCCATGCCAGTGAGCCAGCATGCACAATACCAGGACCCTGGCACACTATAATGGAACATTATTAGTGCTATTAGTCACACCCCTGTTTGAGAAGACAACATATCCACTGTGAAAAAGAGAAATGGACTATAACAGAAACAACACAAAAAGTGTAGGTAATTATTGCCTATATATCATATCATAGTTGGTACAATTGCACATCTATTAAGGACTTAATCACCATGCAAACAGTGTGCCTAGTTCTATGAAAGGATAGCATGGTTCAAGCACTTGGCTTGTCATTCCAACATGAATTTCTGTTGTAACTTTGGTTCCCTGATGAAGTGTTTTCAGCATGCATGATTTCACCACTCGCTCTGTGGACAGTGGATCTGCATCGGAATGATGCCGCAGTAATGGATTCTCTCATTTGAAATAAATGAACTCGACAAGGAGAGAAAATGAGACTGAGGGAGGACTCACACAGTGAGAATGTGTTTTCTAGGGCTGAGGAGTATCATTCCATAATGATATTTGCCTACTTCATAATGCAAACCTGATGCCTGGTCTTAGGAAATGGTTGCAGTCACGTAAGTAAACT
Organism: Lates calcarifer; assembly: GCF_001640805.2. Classification (NCBI taxonomy): domain Eukaryota; kingdom Metazoa; phylum Chordata; class Actinopteri; family Centropomidae; genus Lates; species Lates calcarifer. The sequence continues at coordinate 1,264,989 of NC_066850.1, read as the reverse complement.
CATTTCAAATTACTGTTTAAGTTATATGTGAGTGTAGATTATGTAGGGGAAGTGGACTGTGGTGGGGTAAACTAGGATTCACTCTAGTCTCATTTTGGTAAAAAGATTTCATATTTTTTCACTTTTTGTCCCTCAGATGAATGAAATAGCAGCCCTCTGGGTTGTAATGGCTGACTAATGTCAGTCAGCTTTTGTGGCCCAAGGCAATTTTGCAGCATTACAGTTGAAGCCAGTGTTTTTCTGTCAGTGGGCAGGTTTTTATAACTTTGGTAAATCATAGACACAATAGGCCAAATAGTGCAAAGTTTGCTTGAGAATATTCAAGTGTAAAGGTTTTCTGTAATAGCAAAGTAATTCATTGATAGCTGTGAGCACATCCCACTGTACAACGCAAACAGGAAGTGCTTGTAGAACATTCGGCGTACGTTATTTTTCAAAATGCAAACATATGCTCCAAAAAATAAAACAAAACAACAAAAAACAAAAACAACGATAAAAAACCGAACAACAACAAACAAACAAATAAAAAAATAAAATAATGATTAAAAAAAAAAAAAATAAAAACAAAGAAACAAGAAAACAAACAGAACAGGGCTCTGATTGGTCAGTTAACCACACCTGATGACGTAGTTTTCTCGAATCTACTGAGCGGAAGCAAATGTCCAATTTTTAGATGCGTAGTTGACAAATGTCGGACTAAACAGGAAACTTTGAAGTGAATTTTGCAGTTTTTTGTCGTCTGGCGACACAACAAATGACGAAAAGTTAACAACATCAATTACAATGTAATAATAAAGTCGTAGGAGTAGTAGTAGCGGTAGTTTCCCAGTGTTGCTGATGATATTAGCTAGCTTTGCAGTTAGCTAGCTAGCAGCGATGGAGGTCTGTAAACAAACAAACAAAACACAATGATCATAGCAGCAACAAACACCGCGCTACAGTGCTGGATAATGGACATTAACAATTTCATCTCCGTGAAAGAGACGGGAATGGACTTCGACTTCAAATAACGTGAGTTAAATACTCCCTCTGTTTTTTTCACTTGTTAGCTTGTTTCTTTCCCTGGTAGTAAATGTCTATCAGCGCCTGTCGGTGTGTATTTAACTTCTTGCTGTGCAGTTATTATAGTAGGTTCTGTCATGTATTGTTATATATTATAGTATTTTGGTGTTTCTTGATTGTCACCTATTGTTGGTGTGATATGTGAATAAACCTGTACTGTGGCTCTGCTAGTTGCATGTAGTTGCATTTCATTTTACCATCGGTCAATGACTCTGTGTGAGTTTATTAGACAGGTGAGCCTCTCAAAACACAAACCTGTGATGAGTAAAGATGAGTGTGCCATATTTGCTCCGTGAGAGTGCTGTGTGTTAAATCTGACAAAAGTATTTGGGTCATCTTTCAGTCCTGTTAGAGCAGCCTCAGCAGACACACACACACACACACACACACACATACATATACACTGGACCTACACAGCTACACGGGTGTGAAATTTGGTGGCAGCCTGAAAATTACAATGGAAGATGTTTGAAATAGGAAAACGGAGATTGTGTTGAATGTGTTACCTCCAGTCCAAGTGTATTGGCTTGCTGTTGTGTCTGCTAGTTGTGTCTTGTCTGTTTTTGGAAAAGATCAAACATTCTTGTTGGCTGTTAGAGCGTCTGCTATGACTGAAAAAACAAGAAACAGATCTGTTGATCTGCTCCTGCTGTCATGAATTATCTGATTGGTTGCTCGCTCGCTGTTCAGTTGCTACATGATCTTATTACTTTACTTTACCTATGGTTGCTGCCATAACAGAATGAACACCTGGGTGTTAAGTTCAGCACTGTGCTGTGGAGCGACATGGGTGGAGACAGTGTCCATTAAAGTTCAAACTGTGTCTCACCTTTAACTAAGTTTTGTTTTCTCAGAAGGAAAATACATTGAGATTTAATTACAGTTCCCAATGTAAATCAAAAATAAAGAAGAAGGTGTTTAAAATTGCATGACACATGATTCATTGATTATTTCTCAAGCCTGTTACTGGGATGTAGACAGGAAGTTGACATGAATAAATACAGCATTTGAATACATTTTTAATGTTTTGGAGGGGAAGTGCCTCTATTAGTTCTGCCTTATCTTTCCAGCAGCATTTACAGTGTCGAGGCTGGTGAAGCCCCCCAAATACATATCCCAGTGTGCAGTATTTTTTAATAAATGTGAGTAAAAGCAGAATAGATAAGGCAAGAAGATGAGAGTAGGGGGAAAACACACAGGGGGAAAGAAAATAAGAAAATAAGAGGCCATTTTTAATAAGTGACTGCTGGATGATACCATGGGTATGTTTGATAAGAGTACTCGTGATGTTTGGCAATGAAAAGAGCAGATATAACACAGTGTTGTGCTGCTTTTTCCATTTTCCTCTTTTTTATTCAGATTCACCTCTTAATCTGTTTTTACTCCACTGTAGTGTCATCATGCTGTTTCCTCTCATGCATGATCTTTTTTTTTATTTTATTTTTGTTGCCTTTGCGTCTTTTCTACCCCCTGAATGAGGAGGCAAGTAAAAAGTGACAGACAGAAAGAAGCAGGGCAGTAAAGGTGATAGATAAGGAGAGTGAAGGCAGTAAAATGGTAATCGTCAGAGGAGAAGAGTTCAGTAAAAGAGCAGTGGAAGACTTGAGGGAAAAAGATGGGTTACGGGAGGTGTTTTTACATCTTGCTGTGATGTTACATTAGATCAGAGAGAGAGCAGGTGGGAGGAGGAAGAAATAAAGAGGTTAAGTGTTCGGCATTTCTACATCCCTGCTCTCCACTCTTGGCGTGCCTCAATCTATCTCTCCTCTTCTTCTGCTGCTGCTTCCATGTGTGAGCTCGCCGTCTCCTGCAGCCTTTTCTGAGCATGTTAATAACAGCGGCGTATTATTTATGTAAGAAAAGACAGAGGACATGGAAAGAACATTAGCAGAAAGCCACTGTCTTCTTTCAAGAAACAATATCTGTGAGGGGACATTGACTGGAGCCGTGCAGGCTTGAGCATGTGTGTTTAAAATAGATGTCCTCCTTTGGAGATTTATATAGAACATGACATATGCTGGAAATGACAAAGTTTCTCATTCTGTCTATCTTACACACACTTATAGACTGTATTTCTACACCTTCTACACCATATTCAAATGGCAGAAATCAATATAATTGATTTGTTGATTGATGGAGAGTAAAATGGGAGCTTATTTATGGCATAATGGTTTGTGTTCTCTTGTTTATGTTGGTGTGTGTTGGACTGGTATTTCTGTGTGAGATTGGTTTACTGAGAGTTGGGAGTAGTAGCATCGTGTTTGTGTGTGTGTGTGTGTGTGTGTGTGTGTGTGTGTGAGAGAGAGAGAGAGAGAGAGAGAGAGTGTATTACTTGCAGGGTTTTGCCAATTACCCCCCCTAAGCTTGAGGTCAAGGAGGAGACAGAGAGAAAATATTTCTTTCTTATTCCCTCTCCCTCTTAATCCACATTTATTCCCTGCCAGGAATAGTCTCTCCTCTCCAGCAATGTCTCCTCCTCTTTCTTCCTTCTCTCCTCTCCTCCTTTTTACCTTGCAACTTTTTCTAGAAACCCTTATGTTGTGAAACACATGAAAAACATAGCCCCTTCATTAATCTCAGGGAACAGGGCTGTCCAGGAAAACAAAACAGTCATTCCTGGTAGGTAAGGTAACACGAATGGTGTAATTCTGCCATTTACCTCACGTAGGTCAGGATGATTGTTGTTTTAATTATTTAAAGTTGTTGTGAATTCCTGTCTGGGTATTATAAATCAGAATCAGAATCCTTTATTAATCCCTTGCAGGAAATTGTTGAGCACTATTCAGTGTTTTTGGTGTCTTATAAGACCCTGAACTCCAGCTCTTTTTACTCAAACTAGACTTCCAACATCATATTTTATCCTCTTAGTGGTGCCTGAAACAACATGCCCAACCACTGCAGCTTTTTACATGCTTGAATAGCCCATTAGCCTTCTCTTTTCACAAAACGGCCCCACAGAGTGGATGACAAATACTATACTTAATCACAACGGTGCTACTAACCAAGAGAGAAGACAACACTCAATGAAAAACACATAACATATTCAAGTGTGATATGCTGTAAAAATAATATTGCACATTGTGTTTAAGCCTGATTTGTTGGCAGTGTTACAGAGTTGAGATTACTGGGTAAAGTGTCTGGAAAATGTTTGATTTGTCTTTTGGGATATCTGTGCATTTTTCACACGGTTCCCACATTAAGCCAGGAGCTGATGGATAAATGAGTTCTGTCTTCTCAGCTGAGTGATGTTGTCCTCTTGGCTATTGTTGAAGCAATTAAAAAAATGAAGGGTTTAAGCTGCTGTGTGATGTGAAGTGCGGAGAGATCACCCAGAACGCAGACGGACAGGCAGAGAGAGATGCTGAGGCAGAGGATCTCGCACAGCTTGTACGTGACCTCTGAGCGAAAGGACTGAAGTCGAGCACAGAGCCAGAAATTGGTTGAGAAACGTGTTGTTTTGAAAACTAATGCGGTGCAATTGTGTGGGCAGTGATATGAGCTCTGTGCAGGACTTTGTCCTGTATTGAGTTTTTGGATTGCAAGTCGTGGAAGATATGCTGTTTCATAATGATTTGGTAATTAATGTTATATTCTGGTTTAAACCAGCTGTCTGTGTGTCCTTTGGAAGTCCTGGATCTAGGTGGAGAAAACACCCAAACAAGAACCACATGCTCCAATTTGTTGGTCTTAAGGGTTCCAGTTGAAGTGAATGGGAGATAAAGTGAATATTGGCAGAAGGAAAGTATGCCTTTTCTCCCTCTCTCTCTCTTCTCTTTTCCTCTTATGTATCTCCATCTCACCATCCACCCTCCCTCTCTCTCCCTCCCTCTCTCTCCCTCCCTCGCTCTATGCCCTTGCTGGCCTAGCCGGTGGTGCTCCTCCTCCAACGTAAGGCAGCACTAAACGGCCCCGGCGCAGCCTCCCCATGTATTTTTAATGGCCACGCCCGTCACGCTGGAATCTCAGCTTGAATTATGCATTGAGGGTGAGCGAGAGAGAGGAAAAAGAGAGAGGGAAAGGAGCGAGGGAGGACACAGGGAGGAGAGAGAGGCAGTATGAAATGGAACGAAAGATGAGGATAAAAGACGTCAGGGGATAGGAGATCATTGAGGACAAAAAACACTCCGGGAGAGTAAAATAAAAAAGGAATGAGACTGATGCACAGTGAAAGAGAGACAGAGGTGTGTATTCAGGAATAATCACAGCTCTGACAGAGGAGAGGAGAGTGCGACCTCTCACCTCCCTCCATCAAGCCCTCATTTTATCTCTCTCCACCCCTGGATCTAACTTCACCTCCACACCCCACATCCCTTCATCTCTCTCTCTTTCTCTCCAGGGTTGCCTTTCTTCTCTGTCTCACTATTTCATCACCTCCTCCCCTCCCTCTGTTGCGATTCTCTCTTTTTACATCCCTCTCTCCCTAAACTTAATGCTCTTCTCAACTCTCTCTCTCTTCTTCTCTTTGCTTTTTTTTGTACTGTTTTGCCCTTTTCATCTCTCTGACTCTGCCTCTTTCCACCTTCCCAAATTATCAGCTTTTTTTTTTTTTGGTAGTACATAGCTGTGGTAATGGAGTGCTGGAGGGAGGGAGATGTGAACAGAGAGGGGAAAAGTGCCGGTGTGGCTAAGACTTTAGACTATTGATTAGCCTCATGTACTCTTCTTTTCCTTTGCACACCTCTTCCCAAAAACACACACACACATCTTTCTTGGTAATGGACATTGGAGGGTGGCCGACATGCTCACCATGAGATAATGGAGCAGATCTGTGACTTGCCTATTCCTCTCCTTTATTACGCTCTCCCTCTTATTTAAATAACTATCTGTACGGGTGAATTTGGAGCCTCCTGTGACCAACCAAGGGTGTGTGTTTGTGTGTTTCCGTGCGCAGAGCTCCCTAATCCAGAGAAAGAATAGTTCTGTCATTAGAGAATCCAACAGAAGCCATTAAAGTCCACACAGTTTGTCTTCCTGCCTCCACAGTCTGAGGGAAGGTCAGATGCAGTGCTGGTAGGTGGTGCATTTAACTGAGCAGTGCAGCCAGTTACACAGTGCTATTATTTTATGTACATTCATATTAGTTTTATTAAGACAATATACCATTATATGGCCTAGAGCTATATCAGTGGTAGTAAATGTGTATGAAGGAATAGATCACCATGGAATAAAAAAGTCTGTCATTAGCTGCTCTCTCTTTGTAGAAAAATGAACCACACAGTGAGTTAACCCCACACTTGCATTGCAGTTTTCTCACACACTGCTGTTTTAATGAGGCTGTCTTTCAGAAGAAAATCAACTTTTTTCCAAACAGTTCATGCAGCACAATCCAGCAGTTTTATTGCTGAATTATTGCACTTCAAAAGTTCACATATTTACCTCATTATTCCCTCTCTGACTGTTCATGTTTTGTAGAACACGTCAGCAGTGCTGTAGATACAGCTACAGCTAATTTTCTTTTTCTATTTGGGAAGAAGAAGTACAGCACTGACAACCTCTCCTTAGTTTTAGGCAAATAATTCTAAATTACATTTTTATTCACTCATGGAATTGAAGGATTTGACCTGTTACATTCATAGGTTTACAGACATCAGTGATTACAAACATTATTAACTATTCACACATACTCAGATCACAACTCTTCTTAAATTTGCCTTCTTTCTCTGTCTGCACAATACATGATGGTGATTAGCTCTCAGTTGGTGGCTATAGATTTTACTACTTTTATTATGAATTGTGGGATAATTTAAGTTCACTAGAGGGTATAATAAATTCTTGCTAGACATGCACAACACATACTCATTGTACATGACATACTCACTATAGATTATTGTGGAGTGTCACACAAATGTCCAGTAGCCACTTTGGCCACTTTTCAACAGCGTAAGTCAGGAATAGAGAGAGTGTGCCCATATTTCCTGCAACAATCGAGAGGCGGTAGTTCTAGTTTTTTAACCATGCCATAACCGTACCATAAAACCATAAAAGCCTCGCTCCATCTGTGAAGGCAAGTGCCACACAATGTGAGCAAAAACAAAGCCTCTGGGAGATATCAATCAATGACAGTGTGAACACACAATCCTGGGAAGAAGTCTAATCAGGCAGATTAAGTGAAAACACCTGTGGGGAAGAGATGAGCCTTAGTGGCTTTAAATGTGTTAGTGAATTAGTGGGTGAGGGCAGCTTGAAATCACTTGTTTTGTTAAAGCACTTTGGTTTGTATCACAGATTAAAGAAAAGTCTTTTTCTAAGGAGGAGCAGTTTAGTACTAGCAGTAAGCCCATAATGGTGGCACCAGTACTAAAATACTTTCAAAGCAGGTCTACTTGTTATAACTGTGGTAGCAGTCATATATTACTACTTCTAGGACAAGTAAACCTAGAGGTATTTATTCTTTGAAGTCAGCAAAGTTAATTTTGGTCATCACTGCTGTCTCTTTGTCAGATGTGACTCACAGTGAATCACACACACACAGCCTGACTTGCTGTTGACCCTCCCCTCCCCATACTGATATGGCATTGAGAGCTGAAGATACATTTTTAAAGGGTTACACTATGAGACAGACCTTGAGGCTTTGGTATTTTGGTATATTTTTGATATTTCAGCCCAATGTCTGTGATAATTAGGATGACATTTAGAAAAGCTTTGATGTGTTTCCTCTCGTCTGTCAGGGAGCAGCGACTCCAGTGTTTTCTCTCTGTACGATTTGTGCTTTGCTTTGGCTAATCCAAAACGTTTCCCGGCTGTATCTGTGAAATCAGGTTTATGGAGCTGAATGCTGGGCTGGTTATTAATTAATGATTTACATGATTGATTATGCAGTGTTTTGACAATGCAAAATATCGAAGGCCCACAAATAAATCTGTGAAGTGCCTTATGCAGTGTGAACCACAGAGTCTGACTGTCTGTAGGGAAACATTAGCAAACATAAACAACATCTGCTTCTGCTGTTTTGATTTGTTGTCTAATTTGAATTAAATGAGCTAAATAACTTATCCAAACCAGAGGTACAAAGTACCTAGTGTCAACTATTGATGTGGAGAATCTCACAACCGTGACTGCGAATTGGAAAGCATTTAGCTCCCTCATACGACCTAATGTAATTAATTACAATTTGTACTATTAGTTAACGCAGACCTGTGTGTAGAGAGGAGGGGAAAGCAGAGGAAAGGAGAGAGGCAAGCACTGAGAGAAAACAGGAAAGGACTGGAATGGAGATGCAGATAATGCAAACTTTGTAAAACACAAACAATTTAGAACAGCAACTTTTCTAAATTTGGCGATGTATCATCTGTGCTTCCACCCACATACGCATGTGTACACGAGGAGGCTGGACTGCTGTTAACGAACGCACCAACAGTCACACCCTATTAATACACAGTTATCACACCTATTAATATGCACTTTCAGCCAGTCAACACCATTTCCATTTTTAAAAAAACCTCTGCAAATGGACCCGGTGTTAAGTTTTCTCCTCTGTGTTTACACCCACAACCACTTTCGCACTGAATGTGGAAATTGTGTCCCTGTGCTCCACCATGTTAAAGAAAGGAGGAAATAGATGATAAAGGTAGGAAATTACAGTGTGTACTGCACTGGCATAAAAGCAGGAATGGTGGCTGTAGGAACACGGTGTTCTAAAGGCATCGTCCAGAGTTATTAAAAGGTGGCTTTAGATCAAGGTCTGTTTTTAGCTACACTAGCTGCGTGGCCCTAATTAGGGCTGAACGATTTTGGGAAAAAAATCTAATATCTGACCGATATTGTGATTGCCATTTGATGAAGGTCAAGCTTCAGTCCAGGATTCACTGTATATATGTAAAACGTGATGGAGCATTAAGATATCACTGAAATATTACCTGCTCTGTGTACTAACCCAAGGATCTCTCTGAAGCTTGTTTGTTCCTCTCCCCTCTAGAATCCTCTATGGTTGTGGCACTCCGGTGTCCATGTTTTTTTTTCTGCAAAGTTCCATAATATAATGCAGCATGGCAGAGATTTCAGTGCCTTGCTCAGTGGGATTTGATTATAATTCAGTGTTGCTTTCTTCCCTCTGCCTTGACTTCAGTTCACTGTACACTGAATGCCATCACTCTTTAAGGCCTTTTCTGACGGTCTGGTTTTCTCAGTTTCCTCCTCCAACCGTTTTACTCTGATATTATGGCACATCATGTCCTTTCAAGCCGCATGCTACCAGTTGCTCAGAGACTGTGGTCTGGTGACATTATGATTACAAGCTCACTCTTGAAACCACTAAGATACTGACCCCCCCCTCCCGTTAACCATTGTTAAATATGAGTGTTTCCTGTTGTGACTGTTAGTTTCAAATCCCTCTTGTGCCCCAGCCTCTCCTTTAGTCAGCCTTGACCTTCAAAGAGCATCATTCACAGTGACGACTCCCTGCTAAACACCTGCTTTCTCTCTTTCACACACACACACAGCCTGAAAGTAGAACCTTTTACACATACCCAGGTGTCTGTAGGGCTATTTATTTATTGTTAAATACATTTTTTTACCTTTAAATTACTTTTGTTGCCCTCAACCTACCTGTAGCGACGACTCTTTATCTATTATACTATTAGAGAATTATCGTCAAAAGTGTTCTGTTTCTTCAGCAAACTAAACCCTGAGCCCTTTCCCCAGTTCTCATATAGATTAGGTCTGTATAGTGCTGGGGACGTGTTGTTTGAAGGTCCAAAAAGGTGAGCGTTAAATCGCTCCAGACATCTTGTGCAGCACGACAGAAAACTTCTGGGTTCATGTTCAGTAGTTATTTCACCAGCTCATGGATTTTCCCTCGTCACAAGTCGCCCTCTGGGGATCTGCTGGTGGAGCCACGCTGTTTGCACACACTCCTTGTAAGCTTTTACTTCAATGCTTTGAAGTCTAAAATGCAGATCGCCACGTCATCAGCTACTTAGTCATAAATAACAAAATAGACCCTTCAAGCTATTTTGGTTGCGAGCCTCTGGTAGCTTTTTGCAGACTTTTTTTTTTTTTTTTCAAGAAAAGAAGTGGCATAGAGTAAGTTTGTGCTGCAGTGACAGAGAGAAGAAAACATCTCTTACCTTTACTGATATTTTCTACATTGGGCAGGATTTGGGCTTCAGTTAATTATGGATTTGTAAGGAGAAATGATGTGAAATGAACACAGTCACACGGCACAACCTAAAGCTGGAAAAACACGGAAAACTTTATCATGTGGCAACATGTAAATACACAATACCTGTCTTTATTTGTCTTATTGTTAAACAATATAAACAGATCACCAGAGAGCTTGGATTATGTCAAACAAACATATTTATATTTTCTATGAGCTACTCCTTTCGGTTAGGAAATCCTCATGGAAAGATTACATAGGACAACAAGGCTATACTGTGGCATTATTTATTGCTGTGTCATATTTATGTCCTGCATAAACAATATGTGTTTCAGTAAAAAAAAAAGAAAAGAAAAAGCAAAAAACTGAATGATGAATGAATCAAATCTGAGTGATTAGTTTGTGATGTAGTAAAAATGTTATTCATGCAGTGTAAAATGTATTTACTTAACTGGAATTGAAATTTACATAATTATGTACTAATAATTGAATTTGCATACAACTCTTGTGGATAGAGAAAAGATCTTTTTAACGTAATTTATTGAGAGTTTTGTGTCACCTCTAATGTAGGATACATGATTTAGTTTAATGGTAATAGCCTCTGCAAACACTTGACATAGCTTTTTCTTCTGATGGTCTGTCACTGAACCTAAGCCTGTGTATCATAATACCTGTTGGCGAGGCGATTGAGAAAACCTTTGGGGGGTGCTTACCACTGCTTAACTCCATAAAAAGGCAGCTTCGCAACAATACATAAAACTCTCGGAGCGTGTTTCATTCGCCGTCTCAGAGGGGATTTAACCGCTAAGACAAGACAAGTCTTTTCCCTACTCTCACTGAGCTCCGTCCAAGTGGAGCTGGACACCTGCCAAGGTTTATGCACGGAAAAATGAGTTTCATTCGCGCACACACACACACACATGGGCGCACATGGGCGCACACTCAGGCATGGAGGCGCACATGGTACACATTCACACTGCTGTTTTGTTGTGGTTAGGGGATAGTTTTATAGACAAGTAAAACCTCTTGGTCCTGCTCCAGCATCTTTACCAGGCTTATTACTACATAGCCCAACTTGTAATTCAAAACATCGTAGGTGTCACTTTACAAAAACCTCCTTTAAGATAAAATTGCAGCTCAGGAGTGAAGAATCTCAAACTTTGAAGGACTTAAAGAACAATGAGCGCTTCTTGCTCAGGAGCCATAAACTCATTAATTCAGTCAAGGTTAAATGTTCAGTGTTATCTCACTAGATAAGAACTCTGCTCATCTAAGCCCAATATTCTGAGAGAAAGTTGCTGCGATATGCTCAGCAATAACGCACATAAAACAAACACAGCTGAATGAAAGGCTTGCTGAGATTTGGGACTAATGCGTTCTAAGATAAAGGTCAAAAAGTCAAAGCTAATATGAGAACTTAAAAGAAAGACATGTTTTTTTTTTAACAACACAATTGGCAGTGCCTGCTATATTTAAGTCTGTTTCCATGTCTGCAGCATTTTCTTCCTCTACAGCTCTGTGCTGCTGCTGTGAACGCTGTCAGCTAAACATCATTTATTTTGTGGGTGAAAGCAGGTTTATTTCTGTTAGCATGCCTAAATGGTTAAACAGTTAAACAGGCTGTGGAAATTGTAGCAAACACACAAATAAAACTCATAATTTGGGTTTGGGGATTTCAAGGTGCTGCTCAATGCCAGCTTAAGTGTCCTATTTAAAACTGGTTAAAGAGTAAAGAAAAAAAAAGTTCAAAGCAATCAAAAGACACAGACACGTGCTGTGAACTGTTGTGTGTCCCAGTGGGACAGCTCAGTTGGCTAGCTAAAGGAGAATTCATGCTTCAAAAAGAAGAGGTTTGTTTGTTGGTGGTGTGGTGGAGTCTCGTTTCAGTTTGGGGATGTTGATATGTCATTTGTCTGCTATGAGGCTGCATATTCAGACTCTCTCACTTCTCACCGCAGTCACTTTGTTCTCCACCACAATGTAAACATGATAAACTCTTCCTGTTAATACTTGCAAAGGGCTGAGGCTGTGCTGTGTCCTGCTGTCCTGCCAAGCTGTCCATCTTACTGCCTCCTTGTAATGAACGAACTTCTTCACCGCCATAGTCTAACTAAGGCAAAGTTGCTACAGCCTGGTAAACAAGGCTGTGTTAAAGCTTCGTCCCTGCATATGGATATGTATGTCTGTTGTGCTGCTAATGGCCTAAGCCCATTACGCCTAAGTGAAGAGTTGGTTTTAACAATTCCAAACCACATGGCCGTTGTAAACAACAGGGTGTTGCGGTGAAGTGTACTGTGAATAATGTCTGCTATTAGCACAGAGGAAAATGAAGAGAAATAGTGTGTGGGGTGGTTTTCTGTACAAAGGCACACATTTAAAAACAAAGGTAGAGGCGGCACATAATAGGGCATCTAGAGACCAGATACAGACGTATCCATCCACCATAAAAGTACATTATGATAATATATGGCACTGAATTCTACCAGTGGAAAGTACAGTTACTAAAGGCACTTAAGGATTCACTAAAAACCTCCAAAAAATTAGGGACTGCCCACATCAAACACATTTGCTGTGGATGGTTAGAAAGCTTGTTTGTATACCTACACTGTCACATCTGTCTTCACACTCAGCTCGTGAAGGCATTAATCGTTATTTAAGTTGTTAACATGCGGTTAAATTACTGTAGCTGCTGCAGCTTGGTGATATGGCGGCTGTGTATCTGTGAGCTTGGTCTTCCCTCATCTGATTCCCAGAAATAGATAAATGCAGCTTTAAAGTTATATTCTGGTCACTTTTGATCACAAAAGATCTTCCTGTGTATGTGTGCATTGGGATTGTAGGGTTTTTTGTGTGCATGTGATACTAAACAATGTATTTTATAGGGATGAGGATGTCTGAATAGGTTTTGACTCTTTGGGGGGAAATATAGGTGTGTGCTTTCATATATCTGTGTGTGTGTGTGTGAGGGGTGGGGTGGTGTTTGTGTGTAGGTGTCAAAGAGAGACAGCCACAGAGTGAGAGGGAACAGGAATAGGCATTCCTCAGTTGGAGGTGCCATTATGGAAATGGGAATTAGATTTACACTGCTGCAGTGCGCGGGCACACACACACACACACACACACACACACACACACACACACATGCACACATACACAGGGATTTCACCATCCCAACCCCCTGTATGCCGGCAGCACTGGTAATGTATTCATAACTAACCTAGTGATGTGTATTTCTGTTCTGCACACAGACACACACAGTAACACAAAAACACAGCTTAACGTTCCTCATGCGCTTGCACATTGTTCGTTCTTATATTTCTCTCTCGCTTTCTTGCTCAACATTTCACAGCAAAATAACAACAATAAGACTATTTTTACTTTGGACGCATGCGTGTGTGTGTTTGTTTCTGTGTGTGTTTGTTTGTGTATTTGTATATGAGCGTGTGTGCTGTATATCTCTCACCTGGCCTCAGTATTTCTCCATGGGGTGCTGTTAGGTCTGTTTGACTCAGTGAGTGATGCCTCTGCAATATTGTGAACATATGACTTTGTGTGTGTGTGTGTGTGTGTGTGTGTGTGTGTGTGTGTGTCGGGGGTCTGGTCAAGAGGCCTGAGGGGCACTGATTAATTTAGCAGGCTATTGGTGATAACAGACTGCCGCAAGGTATGACTCTCTGGGTATAACACAAACACACACACACATACACACACTGTACTCAAGCTGATGAACTGTTCTAATATTTATTTCAGCCAGAGATGTTAAAATGTGTGTTTGTATACACACATTTGAGAAACAGGCAGGAAGACACACACCTTTGGTGGGCAGTTCAGTGCACACACGTGCATATTCCTTTGAGAGAAACATGGTGAACAACAGAGAGAAAGCGAGAGAGGAAGATGTGTCAAGTTGAGCCCTTGTCAGGTTTCTGCTGCCATAGCAGGTTTTTGGCAGCCAGAGACAGCGAGGGGTTGCGTGTGCACGTGCGTGTGTTTGATATCGTGTGAGTGTGTGGTGCAGCAGGAGGTGTAGCAGGTTGCCATAACCAACATATTTCATCGCGTTAACAGTTTCACATTAGCTGCCACCTCAGTCTCACCTCTGCCTGGAAAGTTTGAGAGAGTATAAAACAAGTGAATTCTCCGAGCCCTGAGAGGTTTCAGGGTCAGTTCAGTTTTAATTAAACTCATTCTTGTACTTTCAGTTTCAGCTCAGACACATGCAGTTAAACACATCAGTATTTAAAGCAACATTATATTACTATTTTACCTTAAAATAACAGTTTCCCAATCATTTTGATGGAACACTGACTTGAAATAAGGAGAACGATGCTTCTTTAATTCCCACTCTGCGCCCTGAACCCATTTTCCTGTGCTATATAACTTTATTGAGTGGGTACAGTCTCCCTTGAGAAGTGTCTTAAACTGCTGGAATCAGGCTCAGCAAGTTTAAGAGTAATGCCGAACTGTAGGTCAGTTAAAAAGACTTAGAAGTCATTTAAAATTCTAAATGGAGTTTGGTGTGACAGCACTTCCAGCTCATGAAATAAGGGATCATGAGGAATATACAGTGTTTGGCGGTGTTTCAGTTCACTGAGGGGGACCATACAGACGGAGCTCTGGTCAAGGGATTGATGAGCTTTATTTTCTGTACACGAAAGCTCAGATGGCACAACAGAATTAACCCTTGAGGCTGCAGAGGCTGCTGCTGCTCAGCTGCTTTAAGAGTATAACTTACCTCTTATATCCACCAGTAACCTGTCATACACATGTTCCACCAAGCACTGATAGTACAGTACTCCAGTAAAATATTCACTTTTAAAATCGATTTGTAATTCTTCCACTATCGTCCACATGTTGTATTTTGGTGGAAGAAGACCGCACAAGTAACAGGCAACCCACTGATACGAGCTGACATTCTGCTGAAATGAGTGCTACCTGATGGATCGTACCCACTGAATGCTGAATTTACCTCAGCCATTCAGAGAAAATCTTGAGTCATGTAATGTGAGGCAGGGCAGCATTCATCTGCAGTATTTCACAGTAAAAGTTTAGCATGACATCTTCTCATGTATAAAGAAAGACAGGGAGAGGCTTGTGCTGTAAGGGGTAATATTTAACCCATATTACATATTCCCATGCATCATAAGTTGGTCTGCTTCTTGCTGCAGGACGCTGATCGCAGCAGGCAACAGCAAACGAGGTCAGGCTCATAATAAACACTGTAGAGAAAATGCAAAACAGCAGCTGATTATGCTGCAGTCATGGACCCTCCAAATAATTAAAAGAGGTAAATTAGAGAAGTTTTCACCAAACATTTAATTACATAGAATCTGATATTCATCCAGGCTTTAGTCTTAATGTTTTTTTTTCTATTTCACCTGTTTTTCAGTGTTAAAAATAACGTGATTCATTGCTTTATTGTACTAAAACATCAACTTAAATGAAAATGATGAGCCCTACACATAGGCCAAGTGATTCTTAAATCCCTCAGTGAAATAAGCGGTAATTGAAAGTCCTTCAGTCACATTGATGGGTCTAGAGAGCAGGAGAAAGAGCAGCAGTAGAAATACTGTCATAACATCAAGGTGACAGGACGGTGTGGACTTTTTATAGCTCTGAGAAGCTGGAATGTCAAAGTGCTAATTGCATAAAATGCGCCTGCTCAAGGACACTTTGACAAGACGTACTGCTATTGATAGACACATTGACCATAACTGTGGTTAATCTATGACCTTCCAGTTTCAGGGCTGTCACTCCAACCACTTAACCAGCCTGCCACGCTGTCTAAAATGCACAGAAAATAAAGAAGGAAGTAGTTTACAGTGTTGATGCGGTTTCCTCTGTTTTCCCACGTTGATGTGGTGCTTGGATATTTTTACATTTGGCTCCACATCTGTCCCTGTCTCAGCTAAATGTTTTTCTGTAGACACTTATCATCGTAGAAACAGCCGTTATACACATTAGCACTACATTTGGTTTGATCATTGTAAATGATGCTGTTTTAAAATCACCCATTTGCTGAGGAGTAGTCTTTTTTAAGTGTTTTCTGTTGACTCCTTCCATCCATCCATCTGTGGCGTTTCACATGCACTGACATTAGGCCTGAGGTTTACTCATAATATTTCTGTTTTATGTGTGTGCCGTTAAGTTGCCTTTGCTAAATTAACCAACTTAACCACCACTCTTTCCTCTCTCTGTCACACATCTCTAATATCTCCACTCTTTCTTCCTCTTGTCTCTACATTTCCTCCTCTTCTGCTTTCATCTCCTCTGTCGTCTCCTCTCCGCTCACTGTCATGTTTATGGACATTAATGGAATGAAATATCTACACTGGGGTGAAAAAAATTTATGCTGTGTTCTATTCCATCCTCTCATTCCTGTCTGGCAGTAATTATGGCTGTCTAATTGGGCCTATGGAGGCTTTGAGAGAATGTGTGTGTGAGAGACTAACAGAGAGTGTCTGTGCTTATGTATGGAGGAGAGGTTGTGCATGACTTGAGGTGAATACAAAGTGAAGCTGCCTCACGACCACAGAGAGGGTTTCTTTAGAATCAAAAGGGTCTCATATGAACATATGCACACTGAGAATGAGATTCAATGAGCAGTCAATGGACAATGAGTAACAGACTGTACTGTGAGCTCTCGCTGATAAATGTCTTCTTCTTCTCTTCGTCCAGATACAGTAGACTGTTACGCTTTTGTGACATAGATGAAACGCTGAAAAGTTCCTTTTGTGTTTTCGCAAATTGGTCCCTGACTTCAGGGAGGTCATTAATTGGCACAGACTGTAACATCAGGTTTCCACTGTAACTGTGATTCCCGGCCTCTAGCATTACTCAAGCCTCCTCTGCTATTTATAGTTGGATGGGTGGATGATTGAATGGATGGAGGGGTAGTAGGAAAATGGCAATACATCCCCTTAAAAAATTCATCAGTAATTCCTGAGTACAGTTAACCTCATGAAAAGGCAAAGACACTTTCCATATTGCTCCAGGCTTTCACATTCACTGGTGTGCAGATATGTGTCGCTTCTAAAAGCACGGACCAAGTTGGATCCGTTTTATTTAAAAAATCAAATGACGACAACATTGATCACAAAAAACACCAACCAGTGTCTTCAGTGTTATTTGTTAGCATGTAAGTCAGACCAACATCAGCCATAATGGAAAAAAGACATTTTAGCAGTTGCAGGACAGCTCAGCTGTTACCTCCAACTTTCAGGTGATGTCCCAAACTTCAAAAAATATCTGGCACTTAAGTTTTCGTGGATCTTCTTCTCAAATTTGTCATCACATTTATTTACTAATTTCAGGGGGTTTTGGATTTGCTTTAATACGGGAGAAAATTTCAAAACGTGGTGATTCTCAAGCAAGTTCTGGAGTTATAAAGAACGTCTTATTTCTGTGATTTCTCAGCAGATATGTGGATATATTTATTATTTGGGGATAATATCTTTGAAACATGCTAATTTTTTTTAATGTGTCAGAATTTAAAAATAGGTTTTATCAATAAGAGAACGGGAGAAACAAGCAGAACCTAAACCACGTTTTTGACATTTCACACACACGCACACACACACACACACACACAATATGTTGTTGGAGAGAAAGAGTAGGAAAGTAAAGTATGTGGGGGTGGTTTGGTAAGAGAAGAGCATGTTGTAATAGAGTTGGCATGCACACACACAAACACACACCTACACACACACACTCTCACATTTAAACTCTCTCCCAGACGGTTGTGTACGTTGCCCATAGGCCTCCATAAAGCCAAAGGGCTGGTACCAAAACCAACCGTCTGTGACACTAGTCTGGAGAGAAGGTCACTCTCTACAGACGCACACCCACACACACACACACACACACACACACACACACACACACACACACACACACACACACACACACACTGCATTGGTATGTGAGAAGGTCTCTCAGCGCCTACGGCTTTTAATTCTCTCCTCCTGTCATGCCTGACTGGCACCGCCGAGGCCAACACACAAACAGAAACACACACACATGCACACACACAGGCCCAGAAACACTAGCACTGAGGCTACTACTACTACACACATACACACCACTCAAACACCCTCACTTCTGTCAGTCAGCAATAAAGTGGGTGATGGTTATATAGTCCAATCCAGGAGTAGGCTTTCCAGCAGATGTGCAACTGCAACTGACAGTCATCCACACACACACACACACACACATACACACACACACACACACACACGTGTGCACGGTTTTTGACACCAGCCTACAATATTGCTGTTTTCTCTCTCATACAAATTTTAACACACACATGCCCTCAGTTAGCACGGCGTTGAGCCTTCAACCTTCAGGCAGTTGAGTCCTATCAGCCCTTAGTGTCTTCATTCTGTCTTTATTGTTGCCCCAGACGCTGTAGTTAAGCTTTAGAGAGGTAAGTAGATTGAGTGATAAACTTTAACTTCTGTCTCTGTTAGAAACCATCTGAGTCTGATATGATCCTTTATGAGATAATATGAGGGAGGAGGGAGAAAGGGAGCAGAGAAGATTGAAATCACAAAGGTTAAAAGTGTGGAAAGTGAGGCAGAGATGTAGTTGTCTCAGTGTGTGTGTAACTACGTCTGTCAGAGATTGGTTTTACCTGAGGTCACGTTTTAAATTCTGATTTAATACAAAAATAACCTTTGCACATACTGTACCACAAATACTGCTTAATTTCCGTTTTTATTTTTTAAGTTCATGAAATAAGAAACAACAGTCTCCATCACAGTCTTTTGCCCTCTTTTCACTTTCACTGTCATGTTTGTGTTTGTTCTCCTGACCTCCCCGTCTCACTCTGTGCTGTAATCACCTCTCTTAACCTATTTTCACTCTCCACTTTTCCTGTATTTTCTGTCTTAAGCCTGTCTTACCCCCCACCCCCCTCTCTCTCCGTCTGCGTCCATATAACAGATGATGTTGGCTGGTTGTTCTCCTCAGAGTTTGTGTTTATCCGGAGCTGTTAGGCCGTGAACGCCAACATCACCCAGAGCAGATGAGCCTTGAAATTCATTTTAGAAGAACAAGAAATAAAAAGTTTTTTTTCTTCCTCTTCATTTCTCTCTCTCCTGTCCTCATCTATACCTCACTTTGTCTGCGTCTGTCTTTCCCTTCGCTCGTCTTCCTTTTCTTGTTTGGCAAATGAGAGCGCCCGTTTCCCAGAGAAATAAGTTTGGTGTTTTTTTCCCATTCAGTGCGTTTGTGCTGGTGTGAATGACAGTGACAGCTTTTTTTGTTCCCCCCTTTTGCCGTAGCTAATAAATTTGAAATGGAGAAATATGGAGAGGGAGGACAGGAGGGAATGGAAGAGGAAGGAAAGGACAAGGGAGGAAAGCAATGAGGGCACCTCTACTGCAGGCAGCATTAACAGCACTTTGGCGTGCCAGAAAGGCTCTCTGGCTTACCCAGGCATTTTGGGTTTACTGCAGTGGCACTCTGGTGGACCAGATGGCACTTGTGTGTACCAGAGGGGCACTTTGGTGTACCAGAGGGGCACTTTGGTGTACCAGAGGGGCATTTGGGTGGACCGAATGGCACTTGGGCTTACTAGAGGACCCACAAGATGAGTGTTTGGTTGTTGGGGGGGGGGGTCTTAGGTGTTCTAGAGAGACTCTTGGATGTAGTAGAAGGGCAGGGTGTGTGGGTGTACCAGGAGACTTTTAGTTGGCTGACCAAAGGGGCATTTGGGTGTAGCAGAGCAGCACTCACTACTACAACTATAGTGACTACTACTACAAGGTGACTGAACAAGGGGCACTTGGGTGTACCATAAGGAGACTGGGGCAGACAAGAGGGGCACTTGAGTGGACTTGGCAGTGAAATACTTGTCTGGAGGGTAATTTGAGCGGCACTGCTGCTCAGTGTTGCATTTGGTGTGGGGCAGTTGGGATGAAGAGTGTGGGAGGAGACGGGGTGTGGGATGGAGACAAAGGCTTGGTGAGAAATGGAAGTTAGGGCATGGGCACTTCTGCACTCAAACAGCTGCACTGCCCTCACCCATTCGTGCACCCCCTGGAAAGCTTGTGTATCGACTCAGAGGATTCATCTGTGTGTGTGTGTCTCAGAGAGTTTGTGTGTCTTTGTGTGTTGTGCATTCTGCAGTGGTGACTTGGAGACTTGAGAACTGCTTGCATCCAATCTACACTTTCTATTTATGCAACTACACAGGGTAGAGGTGAGAGAGAGAGAGTATACTCTTGTGTGCTTGTTTCCGTGTCATCCTGTCAGGATGATGGGTAGAAATATGCATGCACACATACATGGAGTACACACACACACACACACACACACACACACCCCATCATCCTCTCCTCCATTCTACATCTACAATCATCCAAAAACATGCAGAACTGTATCGCACGCACATGTACACACACATATGTATATACAGGCAAACACACACATACATATGTACTGTACACACTTCCGCTCATGAGAGGCCGTGGCAGTGTTGTCAGCTAACATTTGGGCAGCGTCTCTAGGGGCCTCGAGTGTTGATTAGCTCTCTGAATCAACACATCACAGCTGCTCGGCCTGGCTGGAAAAAAGTGGATAAGACTAACTGGGTTGTGTGAGGCTTCCTCCATGTAAGTGGATGTGATTGAGAGTAAGAAATAGTCTGTGCATGGAGGAGAGAGAGAGAGCGACAGAGAAGTGGACAGACTGAGGAGCTCATCAATTATGCATGACTGAAATTTGGGCTTGGTGTGTACTGTAAGCGAGAGGTGAGAGCATGCGAGACAGAGTGGTTTTAACAAATCTGTCATACAGTGCACATCTCCAAAAGGCTTTTACTCACCCACAAAGATAAATCAGCCAAATAAGATGAAATTGTTCTTATGCGATAAACTGTACTGCTCTGAAACTCAACTACACAGTCTGTCTTTAAAGGAGTTTTGGTCACTTAATCAGCTTTCATTTGATAGGGACAATGGCGAGACAGGAAATGTGAGGAAAGAGTGTAGGATGATGACACATCAACATTATCCAGGGAGCCAATGCAATATGGTATCAAGAGAAAACAGTAAGCAATATGTAATAATTTACTGTAGCAATATTAGGTTGTCTTTAGTTAGTGAGTGTTAAATAAAACATAACTACTAGTGGAATATTTACAGAAATACTCACAATCTGTTCTTAAGTATCAGTTGTGTTACTTTAAAAATGCTATTTGCCTCATTTAAAGTCTTCAGGAATGAATATTTTCTCACTGAGATAAGGTACATACAGCCGGCTGCTCTTGGCAGTTAACCTTGAGCAAATGATCAATAGTGGAGATATTCTGTTGATGATTACTGTGGAATAAGACAGAGCGTCATAAGAAAGAAGCAAAGAGGAGTTATGTAAAAATACTTCCCAGTGATAACAATGCTGTTGTATATTGAGTGTGACAAAGCACAGGGTATAAATCATAAAAAATGGAGTGTAAAACAATACTGATACCGATCAATGCACCCACAATTCGATCCTTCTCGGCCAATCCCAGTGGTACGTTTGGGTTTCTGCTCACAGAATTAGCAAAAATCAGTAGGTCAGGCTTGGGTGTGCCAAACTCGATCCATGCTGCTCCCAGGCTGTATTTATCAAGACCTAAAACGTGACCTTTTTAAAATGTCACATCAAAAGACATAATGAATTTATATATCTTCAGAGCATGAGCGTACAGGCTTTGACATCACTGTGGCACATTGTGGAGCATTATAACAGTAACACCTCGCAGTTTGAAGTCTGTGACCTGTCTTAAACCACAGTTTGAGAAAGCGTAGTCACATTTCGATTTGGATATCAGGGAGTGGCTTGACAAGGTCTTTGTGGTTTTGAGTGTCTGAGTTTGTATTCATATGCTTGTGAGACGGGCTCTAGAGGACTGTACTGTGAGGATTACACACTCTGCTTTGGAAAGGGGTTGCTGTTGTATTCATGGCTGCAAGTGGAAGAAAGAAGACAATTATTTTTCCTCATTGGCAGTGTGTGAAGTGTGCACTGTATTTGCATGCCCACTGGATTAGAAGGTAAGCTGTTCATTTCATGGGGTTCACATGTTTTGACCTCTACACTGCTAATCACCTGCAGAGAGGGAGAGACAGAAAATGAGATGGAGAGAGCAGGAGGAGGGAGGAGGAAGGTTTAAAGAGATAGAGGGAGCAAATAAAAGGATGAGAGGACTTGAAGGTGCACCCTAAGGTGGAGAACAAGCGGTAAGAGCAGATGGAGGGAAGTGTGGGCGAGGACGGATGGTAAGAGATTCATTTGGATGAGGAGGGTTTTACAATGAGAAGCGGGAGGGCGGAGGGGAGGGAGGGGGCGAAGCGTACTAAACTGATGGACAAGAAATGGAGAGAGCAGGAGAGAGGGAGAGCAATTAAAGTGGTGGAGGAGAAAAGAAGAAGCAGTGAGTGAGCTGGAATGGAAAGGAGGGAGGGAGGGAAATAGAGAGAGAGATGCAGAGGAATAAACCTTAGCTGTCAAGATCTCATCAGAGGAAAGTACAGCCTCAGGGCATCACCACCTCCTACTAGTAACACTGGATTAATCACTACTCCACACACACACACACACACACACTTATACTCACACACACACATGCACACACACACACAAGTCCATGGGAAGTAGAAAGTTTTATCTAGCAGCACATTAAGTGGGATCTGTTGGCTTATTGGATGGATATAGCTGATTTGTGTGTGTGTGTTCTTGTCCCTGTGTGTGTGTGTGTGTTGTATTAATTGACTGATGGACAGGACTGCCTTGTTTCTTGAAGGGTAGACATTCAGCTCCCCTCTGTCAGCACACTTGACTGGAGCTGGGTGTAAAATCTTAATAGCGATTTGATACCAACCAAAATTCGTCTGTAGCACTAAAATATCGACAGCATGTCATGTCAGCGTCATCATCGTGTTGATTTACTCCTTAACCACCTCTAATTCATATTAAAATTATGCTAATTATTGTTTAGCTGCTTGTGTTCAGACAGTATTTATAATATGAGAACGTGGGCGTCCTTAGTCACATATGTAAGGTTTATATTTCTTGCCGTGTATCAAAGTACCATTTTGGTATGAATGCGGAAACTCAGGTAACGTCTTGGCACTAGGATCAAAACATTTAAGTGATACCCAGCCTACACTTGACACTGAGGGGTTTGTCTGTGTGTGTGCAAGAGAGAGACTTTCTCCTTTTTTTGTGTCGTGGAATTTTAAAAGTTGTTTCATTTCTTTCCTTCTTCCTGTCACTGAGGTGGCAGTGTGCCTTCAGAGACGGTAAACTAGCCCAAAACACACACTTGGAACATGTCACCGCATACAAATGTGTGTGTACCTGCTGCGTCTGCTCAGCGCAGCTAAAGATTTATCTAACACGGCGTGAACGCAGAGGGGGTAAAGAGAGGCGGTCAGCCAGAAAAGGAAATGAACACAGTATCCCACAAGGCGACGGAAGAATTTGTGACATTTCAGAGCCAAGGCGGTCGGTCGCTGAGGACCAGCTGCGTGGAGGAGGTCGAAGTTTTTACCTCTCCCACCCCCCAAAACGGTGTCTGTTGGTTTGCTCAGTCAAACCAATATTAATTTTAGCAGTCGCCAACTCACTTCTGTACCTTTGTTTCACTGATCTGTCCCCTCTATTTCTTTAACATCTCTTTCATCTTTGCTCTCTTACCCCTCTATCTGTTCTCTATCTCTTTGATTGTGTGTGCGCGCGCGTGTGTGTGTGTGTGTATTACCGAGCACTGCTTCTGTTGAAACGTCCCACAGTCTGTTGTAGTACAAGCTGAAAGAGACTCTCTATACCTTGGGAAAGGGGAGGCGGCTGCACTCAGCAGAAGTCATATTGTCACAAAAGACTTTGAAGTTATAAATAATGTCTCCTGTCTTTGATTCTCTTCGTGACTGCTTGGCTTTAATTGGCTTGGCTACACCCCGTAGAGTCTGTGCATGTGTGTGTGTGTGTGTGTGTGTGTGTAAGTGCATACGTATGTATAAATGAAGAGAAAAGTTCTATTTGCACCATTTTCCACAGCCTGAGAACAGAAGTGAGAGGTTTAAGCAGGCCTGTCTAAGTGCATTTGGTCCTCGGAGGAGATTTAGGTGTGTGTGTGCATGAGAGCTTCCTCTGTATGAATGAATGTGTTTGTGTGTTTGTGTGTGTGTGTGTGTGAGTGAGTGAGATTGTGACGGTAAATTTGTGTGTGTTTTGAAAGGTGGGATCTGTCAACTGTCAGCCTGTGATTTCTGCCTGGAAGTTAAGTGACTTTTTTTGACTAATGTAGTCTGTCTTAATGGAAATTCCTCCTGTCCATCAGTGACTTATTTAAAATACACAGTATATTCCTCTTCTCATTTAGTTTGTCTGTGTTTCTTGATGACACAGTCTGCTCTGCGTCTCTTAAATTCTCAATTTTCAATAAATTAATCTTTATTTCTGGCTCTTCTCTCTCCCTTTTTCACTCTGTTTGCATGTTTACCCACATCAGGTTTGCAGAATATGTTGTTTGTCGCATATTTCCCTATCTTAGTATTTTCAGTACTTTGCTGACTGTACAGAAGTTAAGTTTTCTGTTTTTTAAAGTTTCTTGTTTATATCTCTGATGCATATCCACTTAGATTGCCTTTATATTCCCATGTCCCAACTGCCTTTGGTTCCTTTTTGCATTCGCTCTGCTTGTAATAAACTGCCAGTGTCCTACAGCTCAGACAGCCTCAGAGGAAACATGACGGTTTTGTGATTTAAAAAAAAAAAAAAAAAAACAATCACTGACAATAGACAGGATCTGTAAACATCATAACAATACATATAGTAATTCAAGCTTTTGTATGCTAAACTGAACTGCAGATAATCATCTTCAAGAACAAATACTGTACCTGTGTATATTGGCATAATTTATCATGGCTGTGTCTACCATACTGACACAACCAGTATAATATTAACAATAGCAGAAATAATTGTACACAGCACCTATCAGGAAACAGTCTGATAATAATGGTCCATGGTGCTCTCACTCAATAAAATAAATGACACCAAGTTAAAAATGTTTATTAGATTTTCAGTGTGATGGATGGTTTATTAAACATGATGGATGGATGGAAGATGATTTTTAATCAAAGTGGTCACTCACTTTGGAAGATCATCAGGCCCACTGGTGCACATTCACCTTGTCATCCGTACTCTCAATCATCTGCAGCTGGAAACGTGTAATCTCTTCATTTCTTCTCCTGGTTTGGTTTAGGGAACATGCAGCTCTCATGTCATTATGTTTGCCGCCTTCCTGTCTGTTCATCTCCTCTCCCTTGTGTCTTTTTGCCATTGTCTTTTAAACTGCTGGGTAACTCTTCTTTATCTAGAAGGTAAAAATCGCACTCATGCTTTGTTTTTCATGCTTTGGCTTGAGAATTTTGTTTTTCAGTTTCCCAGCTCACATTAATGCACACCTTCATATCTGCAGCCATCTTTTTTTATTGCTGGCCACTAAGAACTTCCTTAATGCACATTTTGGATTTACATGCAAGAAAACCTCCGTCAAAACACTGGGAATTACCAAAATTGCCTTAATAGTGCTTGGCTAAAATGATGATGTAAATAGACGTTTCAGTTAAATATTGATGTGGCAGGTTGGGCTTCTCCCTCTTCCTCTATTTGTTTAATAGACAGTGCTGATGTAGCACAGTCTTGCATCAACAGCCCCTTTTGCCAATGTCTGGTCATGCCGCCTTAGCTTTTAACTGCTCATCGCCACACCACCCCCTCTCCTGTTTGATCTCTGCATAATAAGTAGCCATTAACTTTTAATCAAACTGAACAAGAGAGTCTGTTTCAGTCATTATGACAGGAGTGTAAGGAGGCTAAGAGCTCAACAGAGGCAGTGCCAAACCAACACTTTGCAAAAGGTTCATTCCAGACAGGATTTTTTGGTTGTGTGAGGGTTTCACATATACTCAGAGTAGAGGAAAACGCACTTCCAGGGCCTGTGTGGAAAGTTTTCCAAACAGTCTTTAATATAAACCTTTTCATATTATGCAAATTTTGAGACATAACTGGAAACAAAGTGTGTGTGAAATGTATTTTAGCAGTATGGGATTACTGAGAGCTTCTTATCTATCAGTGTATTCCCCTGAAGAATCAGTGTGCACAGCAATTACAGTTAAAGACTCAGACAGCTTTATGGATCTGTTGCACAGCTGCTTAAATCCTCTGTCTGTCTAGATGATGTGTGTGAAATGTGTGTATTGGCCCAATGTGTATGGACAGGTGTGTCTGTGTGTGTGTGCTGGATTTTCTGAACGAGATTGGAGCGGGAGTGTACAGTGTGCAGGAGATCCAAAAAACTGTCTTCTAGGTGTGTGTGCGTGTGTGTGTGTGCGCAGAGGCTACTCAATTAGCTTGGGCCTACATCAGATATGGGGCTGGAGCTCTGCCCTGAGAGCACCTATCGAGTAACACATAGACACAAAAACACACATCCCATCGTCCTGCCACTCACACACACTCGCGTGGCCACACACATACACATCTTGCAGCAGAGCTACCAGGTGGTCGGGCTTGGCTAATTGAACAGAGCTCATTGATTGGCTGGTTATCTGAGATGGGAAGTGCTTGGAAATCTTTAGCCAGTGGCCACAGGGAGATGGTGATGGTGTGTGGGTGTGTGTGTGGCAGGGACACAGATTTTCAACATATTCATTTGTCAAAAAGACAAAAATAATTTCAGTGTTTTTGTACAACTTGTAGCAATCCTGCTGATAACACACACCTGTGCCAACTTCTCCGAGTCTGAGTCTGTGTGTTTGTGTGTTAATGATGCATGAAGAAATCATTAAAATGCTGTCTCATTGTACAAGTCCTTCCCTAACCACAGTCTGTATTCACAGACATTCACTTTCTCAATGACTCATTCAACCATTCAAAGGGTTTTTTTAAAACCAATTTGTGCATGGGACTTTTTCAGAATTAAAATGACTTTATGGTAATGAGTTGGCAACAGCTTGAATCTGAGGACCATCTGGTGAAAATGTGGGTGAGAAAATGGATCAGTAACTGTCTCCTCTGTTTTAACAACTGCTTTAAGGCATGCTCCTGCCCAGTTTAACCCCTGGAGTGGTCAACAATCAAATGACTATCTCCCGTTGCTTTAAGTTAGAATAAGAAGCAGCTTAAATTGGTATCGACTTGCTAAAGGACGCCTTAGCAGGCCATTCTACTGCCCTCATTGCAGGGTGACACCATCATGATGTACAATAGATTGTAGATAATCCAGACACTCCTGTTTTTTATCCCCAAGAGAAGTAAAATTTAGCCTGTTGTCCCGGGACCGAGTCTCGGCGGGATGCCTGTGTTAGTCTTGTGGGAACCCACCAGAAGTAGGTCTGCGCTCCATTTTGAAAACTATTTCCTTTATGCCACTGAGAGTTTTGCCACATTTCCTTGGAACAATTATGTTTTTTGTTAGCACTGGTGGTTTTCTTTAGTAAAACCAGCTGGTACAGATCCACCGGGTCCTTCTCTCTCTCTCTCTCTCTCTCTCTCTCTCTCTCTCTCTCTCTCTCTCTCTCTCTTTCTCTCTCTCTCCCCCTCCATTTTATGAATCTGTCCATGGTGCTTTTTTTGGGGGGGGCATGAAGACATGATATAAAAGCCACTGGAGGCAACTTCCTCCTTCCTGTTTGGTGACACAGTGAAAACACTCACAGCAGGACACACACACACACCCACACACACACACACACACACACACACCCCTACCTACCCCCAGGAG
Source organism: Lates calcarifer (assembly GCF_001640805.2). Taxonomy (NCBI): domain Eukaryota; kingdom Metazoa; phylum Chordata; class Actinopteri; family Centropomidae; genus Lates; species Lates calcarifer. Next base: position 1,237,054 of record NC_066850.1, on the reverse strand, counting down.
TTCAGAGAGATAGATAAAAGAGTATCTCTGTCTAAGTATCCGCAAGTGTGTATATATATGTGTGTGTGTGTTTGTGCGTGTGCGAGTGGGTGGTGAGCTCTGCTGATGGGAACAAGGGGATGGGAGCGAATGAATAGAGGGGGTGATGAGAAGCATCTCTCTGTAGATTAGGACAGATTGTTTTCCCAATAAAAAAAGAACATTCTCTTCTTTCTCTCAGTTACTCTCCCTGGGAGACGGAAACAGACTTTGAGGGTCAGCTGTGGGACTGTAGTGTGTGTGTGTGTGTGTGTGTGTGAGAGAAACATCTTGCTTTTGCATATTCACGAGAGAGAAAGTTGCCCGAAGTCTCATCACTTTTTCAGTTTGCCTCATGCACATTTAAAAATCTTTATTTAAATGAGCTAATTAAATGTATTGACATTATGTGAGAGTCAAAAGCCAGAGATGTAGCACTGCTCACAAACAACACACACACACACACACACACACACACACACACACACACACACACACACACACACACACTCCATTATCATCATAACAATACATTCGCTTCTATTATTAGCCTGATGATCCATTATCTTCTGAGGAAAACATGGACCCTGGTTATCTCAGCCACAGACCTGTGGGACCCCTCTTCCATATGCAGGTGGTGGGGAGTGTGTGTGTGTGTGTGTGTGTGTGTGTGTGTGTGTGTGTGTGTGTGTGTTTCTCAAGGGTCCCGAGGTTTAGTATGCAGGATGTGGTCCTCAACCCTTAATCCATGCTGAGGCCTCTGTAGATTTTGATTATTCTCTCAGTTACATACGAACACATGCACACACACACATGCATGTATGACCTGCATGCTGAACTACGTGCACACACACACACACACACACACACGGTGGTCTCTGGGTTCCTTGATTACTCTCTCCCCTCCATTCCTTTCCTGTGTGTTAGGGGTCATGATACATGAGATCACCCGACTAACATAGCTTTAATCAATGCAGTGATCATTGTGCGTGTGTGTGTGTGTGTGAGTGTGAGAAACAGAGAGAGTGATACATATAATTACTGTTTCTAGAGTCTGTTCACGCACTTGTAATCGCACAAGGTGGACACACACAGTAATAACAGTTAAACTGATGGATTACAGGCTCTTATTTTGTAAGCCAACTCGTAGGATGAAAGGAAAGTGGTGGTGTGGCTACAGGTGCACTCAGCACGCATGGAGACAGTACGGGATTAGGATGAATCCATCATCTGTATTATCAGTGGGCCACATCAGCTCCTCTCATTCCCCCTTTAAAAGCAGCACTTTCCCCCACCCTGACGCACTGACAGCTCAGTAATGGAGTACAGGATCCAGAGGAGCCTCTCTCCTGAGAGGAAACTAATATTCTCATAAGGGATGTGGAGAGTCACAACTACAAATACACAGTGGTCCAAACAGGCTGGTAAAGGCAGATTATATCTGTTTTTGCAAGATGGACTCTCTGGTCTCTTATGGCAGAAATCTACAGAACACATTTAAGTGATACTCAAGATTTGAGAGCGTGCAGGGACATATTCATAAAAGCATGACATGTTTTGAGAGCAAGCAAGGACAGGATTGAGAGTGAGATGTTCTGAGGACACAAGAGGCACTGTGTCTCCGGATTATAGCGAGCAGCGGGGGTTTCCTTTTGCTTGGTATCTTCAAAGTTGTGCTCTCTCACTTTTGTCAAGTTTGATCATGCAAATTAAAAGTGAGAGCCTGAGTAAACAGCAGCACCTTCTGGGTCTGTGTGTGCATGTGCACTCGGTCTCAAGGGGGATTTATTGCAGGGCTCTTGTATTGGACTGGTTTATAGTTTTAGGTGTGCTGAAAACACCCATGTCTTGTGTTTGCGGTGCGTCCTGGTCTGTTGAGGCAGCTGAAATGTGGTAGTAGTAGTAGTGAACACTGAAACTATGATTAAAACACTCTACCTGTGAATTTGTCATTTTCAGTTTTGGCTTGTAGGTTTGGTTGAATCTAGTTTTGTGTGTTTGGGAAGCAGAGCTAATATTGATGTTTATACCCTAACATCCTGCAAAAACATGGAATAACTTTCCAACTGGGCAACCTTTCCTCTTTGTGCTCTCACAGTACAATAGTCTCTTGGCAAAAGCAGGAGGAGCATTTGATCTCCGGTAAATAACTCCTGTATGAGTACTATTGAGCAAAGCACCAAAATGCCCAGTGGAGCTAGCTTAGCAGCGAGCAGGGGAAGACCTCAATTTCCCAAAACATCACCACTTTCCTTGCTAAAGCTGTCAGGTTAAATAAAGGTGAAGCACTTTTTTGGTTTTCCAGCTTTCGAGGATCTAGTGCTCACTTTCTCACATTCATATTTTATTACTCTCCATCAAATATAAATGTGGTCTCGAGACATCACTACATGCCCACAAACAGACCCACTACCATTTTAGTGCCAAACCTGTGTCAACCTTTGAGCCTGTGTCCCCATCTCCACCTCTCTGTGTAGAATTTTAAATTCTATGTGATGGCACCTTTTAGGTAATGTAACGGCTATTTGATCCTTGTATGGATAGATGTGTTATTTCACATTCAAACAAATCAAACTGAAATTTAGTTTAGAAAAGTTACACGCACCTATTGTATTCCCCCTCCGGCAACTTGCCAGCCATCTTCCTTTTGTATCCCTCCTCTACAGTATATTATCTCTCCACAATAGAAGACCATTCTAACTTTATTTTCCTCCTTTATTGAATTAAGCTAGATCAAATAAAACATAGCGACAGTAGACCGGCTGCTGATGCAATGCCAGCTCGATGTGAATAGCAGTTGCCATTTATTTCAATGTCTCACCACCATAGTGTTTATAAATAAAATATCTCCTCACTTTATGCTGTTTGCTTTAATTAAACTCTTTTATTAGATGCCCACAGACAACATAGTGAACTGTTTCCCACCCTTATTCCTGCAATGTCTGTAATATCTCCCTCGATGGCTGAGTGAGAATCATTTCTTTTCACTTTTTATTAGTTTTCTTCATCAATATTCCATTAGAAGTGCTTGACTGCTTGTAGACACATCACTCCATAATATTTGCCAACTTTTCAGTGTCAACTATTCTTGCCTGTACGTCCCTCTCTATTAAACTTGTTCATGTTTCCTATATTATTTTTTCCTTCATCCAGTATGCAATTAGATGTGTGTATATGGGCACATGCACAGCTCTGCCAACTGTTTGCTGGCTCTCCGGTGCCAATATGTCACTGCCAATCCTTTGCAATTCCCTCCCCTCTGCCATCTTTGTGAACAGCTTTATTAGTTTTTTTGTACTTTATATGATTTTATTTTATCAAATATATAATTAGGGAGGTTTGGTACAGACTATCACGCCCAGCACTGGCAAGCACATAGCAAGTCTCTGCCAGGCTAGCAGTGCCAGCCATTTGTCTATGGTCTCTCTGTGGACTCATGAAAGAAACTGTTTTGCTTTTTTCACTGCACATGATTTTGCCCAAAAGAATATGTGCATCTCACGTGTGCCAGCATAGTGCTGCTGATCCTTTTTGTTCCCCTTCCCCTACAATCTTCATACCTCTCTCAGAAGGAGTTCATTTGTCAGTTTTTTATCATCATCTTTTGTTTCGTTTTGTTTCTTGCTCCTCTTCATGCATTCAGTGCATGTTTAGATACTGAAATCAATATTTACGCAATATTACATGTGTGTAAATCTATGTCTTTATGTAACCTACTTACCTTTAGTCTTATGTTTTATTCAGAGTTGTATGTGAATGGGTTATGCCGCTATGGCAGACTACAACAGCTGTGACTGGTCAGCTTTGAGCTGCCTGTGTTTTCTCCTTCAAGTTTCTGATGCTACTGAAGATTGTTTTAATAAAGATGCTATGGAAGTCTCCGCCATCTTCATTACAAACCCTGAATGGAAGAACATAAACACAGTTTGCATGGCAGTAGTCTCCTTGTCAGTGATGAGACAAGGTGTAAAAGAAGTTGCCTTGATGTAACTCCAGTTATAAGCATGTTCATAACCTAGGGTGACTCTTTTTTCACAAAAATGAAGTGAAGCAGTTACTGCAGGTCACACAACTGAAGCAAGGTACGACCCAATTGTGTACAATCAGTGTATCTGACCTTGTTTTGCTTTTTATGAATGGAGCAGTGATACTGAGATACTGAGTAGTGCACACTAGACTGGGTAACAAGGTCAGATGATTCCAAAACAAATTGCCAACCTGAAGAAACAGTGGTTTTCTTGATATACTCAACAGCTCACAGGTGTCACTCCCAAGTGTCCTCCAGTTCCGTGGGAGTGTGGGTGAATAGAAGGACCTTAAGGTGAATTTTATGCAACTTTAATGTAACCTGGTGATAGGGAGCCACTTCCAGGAGCCACAAACTGAAGCAACTACAAATTATTCAAAGTTAAACAATGAGGCTGAGACTATATTTTGCACCATTAACACTGGTTGGGTCTCTCTCTCTCCTCTTCTCCTCGTCTCATTCATTCCAGCAGTATTCCTGCTCTGAGTTACTGCTGCACCTTTTCCCATTCATAATCTCACCCTCATTAATTTCCCTCATTCTCACGGCTGGTCGTCTCGAGGGAGCACGCCGCTTCCGCCTGGGCTCGTATTTCCACTAGGTGATTAAGGCTCTCTCTGGTGACGCTCACCTGTGCTGTGAAACTGCATGACCCAGCTGTATGTCTCGAGAACGATCCCTCTGTTGTGGATGGTTGTTCCTTTGAAGAACTGGAGCTAAAATCGACGACTAGTTGCTTTTTGGCTTACTCAGTTGCTGGCTAATCGCTGCGTACTCATTCTTTTTTGGTATTAACATTGTTGGTTTTGTGAATAGCTTAAAAGGGCATTAGGGCTGTTTCCCCTCAATAATTCTTGCAGTTCAACAGATTTCTTTTCCCTGTGCCAACTGTCTACGCTCCGCGGTGTTCCCCTGTATCAGCTCTGTACTTCCTGTGTCACACACTGAGGGCGGTGTGCCAAGGGGATATCCAGCGTTTGCCAGCTCAGTGACCAGTCAGTATATTGGTCACTCACCACAGGGTTGTCCCCATACTTGCAGGACTCACACTCCCATGCACGCACACACACCAACCGCAGAGTTGTGTCAGAAGCCACAGGAGGTGCAGCCACACATAGACGCACACAAACACTCTCAGTGGAGCCGGATGCAGCTCATAAAGAGCAGATTTTCTTCTTGTAGGAATGAATTTGTACTGTATATGTGTGTGTGGGTGTGTGGGAAAGCACAGTGGTTTTGTCATACTGCAGTGCAGTCGTCGTGCTGTCACAATGTGCATCTCTGTTGGTGTGAATTTATCCTCTATACTGCCACATTGTACTGTAATTGTCTTTCCTGTAAGTATACTATCCATTTGAGCCTGTGTGTATGTGTGTGTGTGTGTGTGTGTGTGCGGGTGCGCTGTGCTGCACTCATGTAAAAGCTCTTTACGGCAATTTTAAATAAGAGAAAAATCCAATACGAATATTGTCCTCAATACTCCTCTCTTCAGCTGCAGAAGGAGAAAACAAACAAATAAAAATAAAAGCAAAACAAGAGCCAATGCATCCTGATGTCTGCCCTGAGTAGCCAACACACACACTCACACACACACACACACACACACACACACACACACACACACACACACACACACATTCGCTCTCTCATTCTCTCTTGTCTGCCAGCCTGCCGGCAGAAGTGTTTGTCTGCAAAGGAAATGGAATTTGATGATGAAAGTACCCTTGAAGGGGAGACACACGCACACACTCAACACACAGACAAACACACACGCCCAGCTCCTAAATTTCACTGACATGGCAATATGACAGAAAATGTGTTTTTTCCTGCGCGTGGCGGCAGGCATCAGTGGCTGTGCTCTCAGCGAGATGAGTGATGGAAGGATAGAAATGCTAGTGGAGGAGAGAGATGCTGCCATAAGAGATATTGCAAAGCAGAGAGAGGGTGAGAGACGCGAGTAGGAGGAAGACAGAGGGGTAAAGTGGAATAAATGGAGTGGTCTGACAGCAGAAGGAAGGGAAATTGGGGAGGTCAGGATGCTTGGAGGAACGTTTAAAGAAAGGAGGAAGGTATCTTGAAAGTGAGGAATAGAAAGAGGAAGAGTGGGTAATGAGAGATGAGGGGTAAGAGATAACAGAGGTGGTTACAAGGGAAATCTTTTATAGTGGCCTTACTCCAGCAAACAAATGAAAAGAAATGCTGCATTAGCACTTAATGCAAAACTTCCTGCATAATGTATATGGATTTACAACACAATGAGAGAACACAGTGTACAAGTAGTTTTCTGTCACAAAACCACTGAGAGGCAATGTAGCTCTGATTATATTTAACAACAAACATCAGAGGTTAAGAAGTTTGGATTTTAAATACAATACTCACATCCAAAAATGCAGCCTAAAGTCAGAACCTACTGTAGCCCGAGGCTTCATCAGTCAAACAGAGTGGGTATCTTCCAAGGTTATGGTTTGATTGACAGGAAATTAATTGGCGACTCTTTTAATAATCAAATAATTGTTATGATAATTATATTTTAAGCAAAAATGCCAAACATTTGATGGTTTCGAAATGGGACAATTTTCTGTTTTTCCCTCTATAATGTCAATGTAAATTAGATCATTTTGTATTTTAGACTGTTAAATAAATCATTTGATTTTTGCATTTTTCCAGACCGAACTATAATTCAGTTAATTGAGAAGATAATCAGCACGAAACTGCTTCTGAAAAATTGGAATTATCATTAGCAGCAGCTCTAATTAAAGTAAGAGTGAGAGTACTGCTTTTAAATAGACTTGCAAATCCAAATCCTTAATAGCATTTGTTGAAAGATAGCCACTGTGGTCACAAGTGGACATGGTGATGGTAAATGCTACAAGAAGAGTTGTTCATCACAGTCAGTCAGTGTCTGTTCTTTCAAAACATCTTTTTTGTGTTACTTGCTGGCCTACATTGTATTTCCACACGCTTGTAAGTACACGTTAGCAAGATTTTTGTGAAGTGCTTCACTGCTTACAGTACATTTTTGTGCACTAACCTCCCCCCGCCGATTAGGACTCAAGATGAAACACTAGAATAAGGCCTGGGAATCCAAAGATAGCAGCACTCTAAGGTTACAATGAGACAGGCTCCCTCAGCGCTCAGATCACTAAGTGGTAATAACATGTTGTGCCAAAGGCAGACTCCTTTCCTTCTGTTGGGGGGATTACACCACTCGCATGTCAAGATCAAACTACAAGTGGGCAAGGTGATGTCCAGGAGACGGCTAAGACCCGGCGGCAGCGGGAATTATTTTGGGCTCGAGTCGTATGTAGCACATGAACATCAGGCACAAAACCCCCTGACCCTGACTCATGTCATATCTGTCCATTGTCATTTTTAGCTCTTCCGCTAAAGATTAACTTTCTTATTTTGATCAGTAATGCACTGTTGGGCTTTAAAGGTCGGAGGCAATAAAAAGAGGCTGTTATAAGATGTAATAAGAAGCTCAGCTCTTTGGGCAACAAAGGGTGGAGTTAGAGAGAGGAGAGGAGAGGAGAGGGGGAAGAGACACTAACCCAAAGAAAAAGATGGATGATGAAAGAGAGCAATACACACACGAGCGTGCAGGGGACAGGAGGTGTTATTTTGTACTCGATCATAACACTGTGTTCTGGCCGCCGGCTTAGCCTGACTCTCCACAGACGCATCTGTTTGTCTCCTGCCTCTGTCCCTCCTTCTACCTCTTCACGACCATATGCATCTCTTTCATCTACCCTTTTCTGTCTCTCCTCGCCTGAATCCATCTTTACTCACTGTTCCTCCTTCCATCTTGACAGCCTGTATAGACTTATCCTTTCACCAATCAATAACAGTATCCAGACACATAAAATCATGGTGAATGAACTGTGGCCTTTTTTTTTTGCAAATCCTTAAACTTAAAGGATTCCCTCAGTTGTCTGCATTGTCTACATGCCCTAATTTTTAACTGATATAGATTTACTATAATAAGGGGCAATGGCATTTACCTGGATTGACCTCAGCGAACAAAATGACTGCCTTATATCGCTATAACCATCCTCTTATCAAAGCGAGTATATGACGTTGCCGTTGGCCTTTTCATCAATAGCAGTATCAGCAGGCGTGTTGCCATTAGCTCTCCCAATTATGAGCGTCAGCTTCAATTAGCCAAGACAACACACTTATTGATCAGAGACCGCCGGCCGTTTGCACTCAGCCATCCTCCTCCTCAGAGGTCACTGGACAAGCATGGCAGCGCGCTGAATTAAATACTCCCACGTGACTCGAGACAAGTTTTGGCTCACTGGTGTCATGCTGCCCATCAGAAACCTCTGATTGCAGCTCATAAGGAGAGGTCGTGGTCCTAACGAATAAATGAATATATTACTGTATAGCTAATGCCATCCCCATCAGCCTCAGCTGTACTTTATCTTCAGTGCTAATTAGCAAATATTAGCATGCTCACATATACATTACACCTGAACATTACACCCCCTTTGATTAGAATTTACATGTGCAAATTTTGCAAGTTTATTGCACAAGAAACAAAGGAGTTTTTACTCCTATTGCACTAATACTGGGGTCCTCTGAAGTTTCAAACTCATAGTGAATCTGAGCAGCCTTGAATAGACCTAGCTTTGCGGAGGATCTGCTGGTTAAAGATGGCTGTCAAGGGGGTCTGTGGGTCATCTATCACCTTGCCAGCCACCTTCACGATATGGCTCAGGTGATTTTTATTGTTAATGTTCAAGCTACCGCATTAAGCAACAATAGAGAGTGTGAAAACATAAGCTGTTTTCTAATGAAGACCATGGAATATGTTCAAAATCAAAATCTCTGGATATAGCTGAGTAAGTGGACCTTGCTCATGAAGTTTTATCATCTCTTAGCACCATCTGTATGACCAAGCTTTGCCGTTTGTGACTCACAAACCTGTCACAAACACATGCGCACACATAAACTACAGACCCCCCCACACCTCCACCCCACCCTTTACCCTCTGCTATGTCTCTCCAGAGGTCAGTAACATCCTGCAGTCCTCTCCGGATCAATAGGTCATGTCATTATGCTGCTGGTGGAGTTTCAACCAAGACCCAGAACAACCTCCGAGGACGATCTCTGCACACTAATGACCATGAGCGCACACACACACACGCACAGCTTAAGGTCATATATTGGCTGGTGAGGAATGTTTTTTCTGTTTTAATGTTGAGAAATTCCTGTTCTGTGGGAGTTCATGATGGGGCACACTAATGACTGTGCATAGACACAGTTTGTGAGCCCATTTTCACCTTTTAGCACATAGGCCTCTTGAGAAGTTCAGCAGTGTCTCAGTGATGTTTGGCAGATGTGGCATGTTTTTTGAAAATCCCAGCTCACAGTGCATGCATAAGTTCATGAAATTTCAGTCTGTGTAATACTTTGAAATATGCACTTTGGTCTGTTTGCTGGTATTGATTGTGGATCTGTGATCTGTGAACTAAATGAATGAACAGCACACTCAGAAACTTCCGTGCAGAAGTTTCAGAATGGCTCTAACTTTAGTTTGTTAATTTGAGTAGAAACAAGAAGGTGTTGAGAAATATTAGGTGAAGTTGTCTTTTATGCAACAGTGGAGATGTTATGCTTAAGAGGCAAAAACTGTTAGATTGCTGTATCGACCCTTGGCACCGAGTTCAGATGCTGAATGAGAACGAGAGAAAAAACAGTGTGTTTAATGCAGGGAGAGCAAGACAGTCATGGACAGACAGCAGGATCGTGCGAGACAGAGAGGTCCTTTGTGACATACTGCTGCGTGTTGTGGATGTTTTGCTTTTTAAAAGGTGTTTCAACCCCCCCCAACTCCTCCTCCCTCCACCCCAGGGGCAGAGCGAGGTTAGGTTAGAGGGATTTCTGCTGGGGGAATCACCATCCAGGCTGAACTAATGGCCCCTGACAGGGAGGAAAGAGGCTGAGAGGAGTTGAGAGAGGTTGAGAAAGGGTTGCGAGGGGGCCGGTGAGAGGCACAAAAAAAAAGGGGGGGGAGCGAAGGATGGCCCAGCAGGAGAGGGGGGTGGATAGATGGATGGACAGGAGGATGGATGGTAAAACCTTGAGAGCAAAGTGGGTCTGAGAGAGTTTAAGCGGGGAGGGAAGAAGGGATGGATGGATGACAGACAGAGGCTGGCAGAGGGAAGGGAGGATTTTTGAGTGAGAGAAAGAGAGAGAAGGTGAAGTGGTTAGATTGGCAGTTTGTTAGCAGAGATGGGGTAAGAGGATTTGTGTGGGAGAGACACTGAGAGAAAGTTAAAGTCATTGAAATTCCGAGTAGGATTTTACATCTTGCAGCGTCATGCCTCGGTGTGCCTGAAGAAACGGGAGAGAAACCAGCCTCCCTCCCCACTGCGCTCCTCGGTTTACTTTACTACATCTGGAGATGTTTGCCTGTAGTCTTACACCACTGCATGTCATCGTCTTTGTCTTCTCTGTGCTTCCAGCTCCTACACCAAAATGAGTACATTGTCAGGGGGGAGTGGGGCTTGTTGATGAGCAAGTCACCTCTCACTTTTTCTTTCTTTTGCTTCACGTGACTTTTTCTTTCTTCTCTGCTGTGGTCTTCCTAAACCCCCTCCATCTCTCACTCCCTCTCTTTTCATGTCTCAGTTTTCTGCTCTATGCAGATTTCTCTCTCACTGTGTTTGACAGTCAGCTCTGATGACGCAGCGACCTCTGATCTGCCTCGAGACCTAAGGGGCATTGTACTGCATATTTGTGTGTGTGTGTGAGGCTGAGCATGCCTGTTCCTTTGAAACACGTGTGGTGGTTTGTGTATGTGTGACATTCAAAGAGTCTGTTTCTTGTCACATCAGTCACCGTGTCGCTGTGTCAGCTGAACACGCTCTCTCTGTATCCCCTTGAACCACCACGCTGGGGGAAATAGTGGTTGGGTTTGTAACGTTCTGATGAAATTTACTGTTTGTTTGAGCTGCCTGCTGGTGAACAGCTGACACTGTTGGTATTTCTTTATATCATTTACAAGCTTTATAAGTTCTTAATCCCTTTAGAAATGAGCAGAGGCCTACATGTTAACACATATTAGTTGATCTGCATTTTCAGCTTTTTTCTTCAGTCAGGTCAGTTAGACAACAGAAGTTTAACATAATGGTTAAAACTAGATGAAATGAGATACATTCTTACAAGTGGGCAGCTGTATTAATAATATGTTTCAGCATGTTATTGCCTAATGCTGTCATCTGTGTTTTGTGTTGATTCGTAGAATTCTTATTTATTTCCTCTAAGTGTAAACTGCAAAAATAAAATCACTTATCTCTAATCTCTTGTTGCCACAGTTTCTTACAGCGTTTTCCTTGTTGTAAACTAAATTCCAGTTCAAATGTAAAAATAAAATCTTTCTTGTATTCTGCAGATTACAGTGCAAAAGTATTGGCCATAATATGAGGCAGTATTTTTCCCCTGGTACATTATGAGTATTAGTATTAGTATTAGTGAGTATTAGTGTGGCGTTGTGGATTGTTCAGCCTAATTATGTTGCTAAACTAGCAAGTGTTGTCTGTCTGTGTATAATGAAAGTGTTTGGTTAGTTCAGTTTAAGCTGCAGGAGCTTGTGAAGCTGCTGTAACATGTTCTGCTGCCACAGAGGGCAGTTGTGACAATAGTTTTATGTTTGTGTTTGTGGTGTGTGTGGGTTGTTACTTCAGCAGCCCTTGAAGCTAAGCACTCAGCAGCATTAAGACATTAGCGTGAAAGAAACTGCTGCCCTTGATAATATAAAGGATGTGTTCCATGATGTGTTTGTGTGTGTATGCACTACTCCATCCACCAGCCGTCCTGAAGCATTTCTACTCTTTCTCTGGTATCTCATCCTCAGAAGCAGATAGAGCTGTAGAAAGCTGAGAGAGGGATTGCCGGCTGTAAGGCTTCAGGCAAAGATCTTTGTTACTCTGTCCCCTGTCGCTGTCTCTTTATGTATCTCTCAGTCTCTGTCTTCTCCCTTCAAGTCCCTTTCTCTCTTGCTGTCTGTTTCTCTGTCTCTTGTTATTGTTCAAAGAGATGGATCGGAATCCCAAAAAAGTAGCAAGCGTTTCATTTCATTTGTTAGAAATGAGTCAGTATTGGAAGCTCAGTACAGGATGCACCATTTTCTTATTGTTGTGGCTCGGCTCAGGTTGAGGTTAAGGCTCCTGTTGTCATCACCTTCCAGCTACTTCAGAGATGACCTTAGTATAGTCAGAAAGAAAATTCAGGATCGTTTCAGAATTAGTACCACTGTCGTAGGGAGCAGTGGCAGCTCATGGCAGTGATAAAATCTCACATTGATATCAACAAATCATGGCTGGCAGTTGCTTGGAGCATGATAATGATGAAAATGTCTCATCACTTAATCCACTTCTTGAACAGAAATGTAACGCTGACCTCAAACACCACTTCCGTTCTTCATAACTTGGCAACAAACTGAGATCTGTCATCACTCGTGGACTTTAAAGAAAGTGGAACTTAACTCCAAATCAGTACTTTGGCCTTGAAAAAAGCTCAGTACCTTTTCATCTCAGCATCGATATTAGAGAGAGTGGAAGAACGTTATTGACGGAGATATCTCATGCCGGGCTAAATCGCCTTTCAAGTGGCTGATATTGACCTGGAAAAAAGGAAAACTGACTGAAAGTGAGCGTTTATGCTTTTACATATCTGATGTGCTCTAGAAATCGTTGACCGGCAGTGTTTGTCCTGCTGAAGTGTCCTTGAGTGAGACACTGTGCGTGTCTGCCAGTTCTGGGGTCCCAGATACAGACTACAAATGTCTACATATCCTGTCTAATATATACCTGTCTGTTTTAGGCCAATCACTGAACTTGTGAGCGTCACCTCGCCTCCAAATATAAACAAGCAGCAAGCGTCGACAAAGCTGCCAGGAGAGGTTGTTAATGAATTAGAAAAGAAGTCTTCATCATGTTGTGCAGAGACAAAAATCCCCAAAAAATCACGTCTCTCCTCACCTCATCAGCGGCAACAACACCTGGTGAATTAGGGGTGAGATTTGGAAATGTGACAGCATCATCATTAGTAACGTGGAGGGGGATGACACAGCCATGTTTGCAAATTCACACAGATGATTTAACCAGGAGCTCAGCAAGTCTGCTATGTTTTGCCTTGGGAAGCAGCCTCACAAGCAATTTCTTTTAGCTTCTATTTTTTAGCCTTTACTCATTTATTCTTTATTACTGTTTTTCTTTCCTCCAACATTAGACTTGCTTCTCCTTTTCCTCAAGCTATTATTCTTTTTCTCAGATTTGTCTGTGACTTTTTCTCTCCTCTCCATCCCTTTTTTTACCTCATAAATTGCCCCTCTTTATCGTATCAGCATTCTTTATTATGAAATTTGCGCTTGAATTAGTTAATCCTCCATTTGTGATACTAATAGTGAAGCTTATTCTACTGCTGTTGTGTCACTTCATAGGAGAGTCAGCTAGTAGCCTGAAATATAGATGGAAATGTTTCCACTTTCCCCTGGGTGGGTGAGTTAGTAAGTCAGATCTTTTAAAACTCAGTTCCTTTAATATGCACTTTTCAGGATTTATATTTTATATGTTTTTTCACATTAGGGATTAGTAAACAACTTTGGGCATCCATTCCTATTTGATTCCTCCTGCTCCTGTCTTGCTTTTAGATTCTCACCACCTGTCTCTCAGATGTACTTCATACAGCGTTCCCCCAACCCGCTGTTCCTCCCTCCTTTGTGAAGGACTTTTGCTCCAACAAAATATTCATTACTTTGGGGAAAAGAATAAAAACATGGCAAAGCCCTGTTATTTTTTTTCTAAAAATAACCCAGCAGTGCTGATGAGCCGTGCAGAGAATTCGACAGCGTGCTCATGCATGTCTCTGTGTGAGTTTGTTGTGTGTGTGGTCGGGCCTGTGGTGTTTACGGGGGCGAATACGCATGTCAAGCATTTGTATGTGCATGCAGATGTATCTGCAGGTGTTTTTGTGTGAGGCCGACGCACAGGAACATACAGTACCTAGCTGATATTGCAGCAGAAACACGCTGGAGGAGTGGGAACTTCGTCTTGGCCTTCATGTAACCTTGTAAATAGCCTTGTTGTCTCCCTTTGGCATTCTTACCATCTGCTCTACACGGCATTCTGTTTCACCCTGTAGAAAGGACATGATGTTTTTCATACATAAGAGCTGGATCCATGCTGTTTTCATGAGTTTTTCTTGGCTATGTACAAAACTTTCCCACATTTCTTTTTCTTTTCCCAGATACAAAGTTTTTGAACAGAGATGCATTATTAAGGCTTTTTGTTCGAATGTTTGCTTCCTAGAGAAAATGCAGCCTATTTGTTATTTCTGCTTAAAAAGTGACTTAACTTGTTAAAGGTGTTATATCTAAGTTGTTGTTTTTAGCATCAGCCATCATTGCATTTACAAGAAGTTAGAATTTGTCCTCTGAGCAGTGCTGTTTTATTCATCCTCTCATGTTGGACTGAGGACAGACTGGACAGACCGGGGATTGCTGGTCAGCATGCTAACTTCAGTAGACACCCAGAAGCTACTTTCTAACTTTCCACTGCTGGACACAGCTCTTGGCAAGTGAAGGAATGAAGTTTTATGTTGAACTTGCAGTGTTTCTTCTAGACTGATGAGTGAATGTTGGCTATGTAGCTACAGCAGAAATGTACATGTAGCACCTTTAATCAATTTTCCTAAAGTTTCAGATTGATTTTTGGTCAATCTCAGCGCTAGAATTTTTAAAAGTCAGAATTGATCCCACTGTCACTGAATGTGTACAGTAACGTCAGTGGAAAAAAGTTAATAATAATGTAAATTTCTTGGGTTGAATTCTCATGTTGGTCCAAGCCTGTAGCTGCTGGAATCTAGAGTTCCAGATTGTGGATCCCAGTTGGGGGACACAGGCGACTGTGGAACTGTGGAACCGTATAATGGGCTGCACACTATTATAATAAATAGTTTCCTTGGTCTGTTGACTCGTTCATAAATATTGATGATAAGCAGCAGGAGGATACTTCACGATCTCCAAGATGAGGGTGGCAGGTGGGAATGCAAACCAGGTTTGCTGAGTCGGCACGATATTATAATTATCAACTTTAGTTTCCTGATGGATTCTCATAAATATTCATGTCTGGAGGCAGGTGTACTGGAGGAGACATCAGAGGGTTCTCAGCGCCCAGTGGAGCCAAGCTGCCCAGCAACATCACACTGGGCTTAAACCAGAGTGATCGGTGCTGATGGTAGCGTGGGTGGCCACCTGCACACACACACACACACACACACACACACACACACACACACACACACACACACACACACACTTTGCAGGCTGTGAGAAAAGTATGCATGACTGATGAATGCACACAAGGAAAAAGAGAATCAAACAGAACATACACTTTCTGTCTCTGCTCGTCTCTCTCCTGTCCACACACTTAAAGCAGGAAAAGCAGTCAGAGGATGATAAACACACAGCACATACTGAACATGTACTTGTGAAAAACCAGTCACACAGGTGACTCACACCTGTTTATCACCACTCTGCTCCTTGTTGCCATGAACACTTATAAATACCCAGATGCACACATGCATTCATTGGTATATATATGGAGTGAATGAGCTTAGAAATGTGCAATTTGTTTGCCTGAGATTGTGTATATATGTCTTAAACCCACACAACACACACACAATGTCAGGGGCCATGAGAACATCTCTTCTAAGCTAACAAACATCAAGAGGTCATCTTGTTTCGGTCGTGTACGTGATGTACTTGTCTGCTTATATGCGTGGACTGTCTCCTTTAACCTGTGCTGTATAGGCAATGTCAACACATCCTCTTATTTGTCAGTCCATCCATTACTGCTTTCATCCTGTCAACTTTAATCTACAACATTGGTGCCATTTTCACAAACATCTTCAGTGGAAATATTGATTCTAGCAGACACGTTAATGTTCAAATGCATAATGCTGTGTAACTTGCAGGGCTAAAACCCTCGGTACCATAATTCTGTTTCTCTCTCTAATAGAACCAAAAGCTATTTATTTTTTACGATGTGGGGTGAAACCCTCTTATTAATGGTTCTCAGCGCTACACCACTGGGGATTACTGCTTTCAGAAAAGGCTACTCACACTTTTGTATTGAAAAGAAATGCTGTTTTTAAGTGCATTTTATTTGTAATGATGTTTAAATATAAAAGCACACCCTTCCTCTTATCAGTTCTTAAACGGTGGCTAAGCACATACTCCCTGTATGAAAACCTGGTCGACTAATCTTGAAGTGCAGCGCAGCAAACTGATCATTATGCCAATTGAGAAAGGTCTTGATCATCCTGAAGCGTCTCATTTTGCAGTAATGACCTGCCTGCTGTACATTATCCCACTGATGACATGGGCACCTACTATTAATCATGTGGCATGAAATTACTGGATCAATTTGTACCATTCTGTGAAGATGAGCTGTCTGCAGTAATGTCTTTTAGCTCAGAGTGGTAAAGGTTAATTTGATGTATATCTAGTTTGGAATTGAACAGTTAAGATATAAAAGGTGCTTCTGATAAATACTGCAAGGCTTGCAAAGCATGATGGATATATGTCCTCCTTATACCTCCTTATAATAAGGAGAACATTTTGCCTTTTGTGTAGTAAATGATAAATTCTCTTCGTTAATTCAAAGGGTTTCCAGAGCTCCTTTCACCATGAAGTAGCCTTATCTGCTCCGACCGAGCAGCTTTTATTTCAGTCAGAAGGTATATGTCATGTTTTTGGCTTGAGGACCCCAGAGCAGAACAGTAGTAGTCCTCGCACACACCCGAGCTGGTTTCACAATCTTTAATACAAAACCAGGCTGGCAGGTCAGGTAGAGAGAGCGGTCTGGGTTTTTTACAGGGAAGTCCTGGGTTTGAACATCAGAATCAGCTACGGGGGTTTGGGTTGGAGACTTTATATTGAGTCCAGAGCCAAGAGCAGAAGCAGGGCACAGACAGCAGAGACTCGGACGAGGAGCTGGAGACACAGGGAAACAAGAGTCAGGAGGACAAAGACACATACACCAGAGACTTGCACTGAAATACTTTGACTAGAGGCGTGACACTAGAAGTTGGCATTGGTAGTTACCACTGATGAAGGCCAGTAAAATGGGCTAAAATGTATTATGTCTTTTGAATCTGAACAAAAGCTGTGTTATTATGTATTCTTGTAATTTAATGTAAGAATATATGAATTGATATAATTAAATGTCATTATGTAGTTTGCCAAAGCCTTGATGTTAAAGTAAAATGGTACGGAAGTGATGAAATGCTTCTGGACTAGTCATTACATTGACATCATGCTGGCAGCTATAAAAACTGCCGGTTGCATGCTGCTGGCACTGGCCTATTCACTATACAGTGAGCACACACACACACACACAAATCCTTGAAAAACACTTTACTGAAACAGATTTCCTTTGCCTTCAAGTGAACATTTGTGGTCTTTCGCTGGAAGATGTTATCTTTGGGGAAATACAAACTCACACACACACACACATTTGTCTCTCTGACATGTTGAAGGTGGTAGTCCGGCCGGAATCATGCTCACCCAAGGGCATCTTCTTCCAGGTGTCCTGTTTGTTTGACCCCTGGATATTGTGTAAGTGTGTGTTTGTGTGTGTCAGTGTGCAGGTGTTTTTTGCTCCCATGGAATAAAACAACAAGAGACACACAGGACTGTCACATGCACACACACCCATCCATCACACACACAGTACACATATGTTTTAAAGTCTAATTTTCTCTAACCTTTCAGCTCAGTCTACTTTACAATGCACATGATGAAAGAATTTTAAAACACACCTCATGTTTCCTCTTGACTCTTAATGCACAGAATGACGTGTTCTAACATTAGATATACTTACTCTCACATCTTCCTCATGATAAGTGTGTCTCTTGTATGATTTTTTTTCTCTGTAATCCAATATTCAATCCCAACCTGAATTAAACATGCTCAATCCAATATTCAGTAAGTAAGACTTTGGTAGAACATTTGTAGTTTGTTTGCTGCCACATCCCATGTGAGATCACCAGTTTTCAGACATGGAATTTCAGCTCTTTCAGCTATCAGTAGTCATCAATTATTTGTGTATTACTTCAAATCTCTCCTTGTACTTTTTGTTCAGCGTATAAGAGAGTATCTATAATGGCTGTTAGCTGACACATGTCAAGGTGGCAGCTGTTCTTCTGGGGTCCACGTAATCTTTCCTCGGGCTGAACAGAGCCTGAGGAACAGTTTGAGACACACATTAGACACGAAGAAGTTTGTAATCTCTAATTTCATCTGCTGAGCTGTTACATGTGTGGAAGTGACTGTGTGTTAGAGCTTGTGTGGAAGGGTAAAGTGTCAAGTCAAGCGAACTTGAGCCACAGGGCAAAGCATCTCACCTGCCTGATCTATGCATGGCTGGCATCCGTGTCCTGGATCGATGAGGCTGAGATCCATCGATTAATCCTGGATGGCCTGGGGGGGGGATTACTGCAGCTCTAATACATGACAGTTGTGTTTGTTGTGTGTGTGTGCGTCAGCTGTATGTGCTTCAGTGCTGATAGATCCTCAAAGGCACAGATGGGCTATTACAGACTTAACAAAATATCCTCCTGTCATGCTGAGTTCAGAAATGTTGCTTTAACCTGCCCTGTGACACCAATGAAAACAACACTGGAGATGTGTAGATGCTTCAGCGTGAACTCACCTCCATCTGCCTTTAAATCAAAGCTGTTTACTACAGAATTGTTGGGGACCTTTGCAAATATCGAGTTGTAAATATCAAAAATCTTTGATTTTATTGGTGCAGCTCAGATCACTCTGCGTGTCAGCGCGGGTGAGTGAATTTGGAAAAAGCCAAACACTTCCAGATCAGCGAGTGTGATCCAAATGGGGTTTTCTCTCTGATTGACAGGATGGCACAAATGCTTTTAACTCCTTCCCCGAACAAACAAACAAACAAACAAACAACCCTGGCTTTAGATCTGCTTTCTTAGCCACATATGCTGAGAACATCTGATTTTTCCAAGATGCAAGGTTTCCAGCTGACAGCGTAATGCAGGTGACAAACCATCTAACACTCCCACTTAGCACAGAATTGCAGTTGTCAGCGTCTGCAAACACACACTAAATTGTCAAAGTGTTGCACATAAATACATATGTGCATTCACTCTCTCTGACATGCACATAAACACACATGCTCAACCATCAATCCAGGATATTACACACACATATGCTGCTGTCAGATATAAGCAATGCACCTTAAAGAGTACGCACACACACTCGCTCACTCGCACAAATGCACACACCAATCAGTCACTTACATTGAAGCAGCGCCCTGCCACTTGCTCCACAATGGTATTACAGTGGCTCTCAGCCTGTTATGATCTCATTCCAAAAGCATTCAGCAGTGCCACAAAGCAATTCCAAACACATTTCCAAAACACATTTTGCAGCGCCACAAAGTGTTACATCCATCACCGGGGGAATAAGGCGTAATGACCGACAGACACTGTAGTAGTTGATTCCCCTGCCAAGGAAGTGTGTGTGTGTGTGTGTGTGTGTGAGAGAGAGAAAGGGGTGGTGGGGAGGGGGGAGAAGAAGTTTTTTTTTGTGCGACAGTGTGTAGGTGCATGGGTGTGTCCTTGTGTGCACATCACAGAGAACAGAGATCAGAGTGGATCCATTGTGCTAAAGTCAGGATGATCTCTCCCTGCGCTAATGCCCATATATATTTAATGAAATGGCGAGGGGTATAAATTATACATCTCTACCTCTTCCACCCTCCCTTCTGCTTTCTCTCTATCCTTTTTTCTATTCCCTTCCTTCTTTTACTTCACCTGAAATGAGAACCTCTCCTCAAGTATCTTGTCTTTTGTGATCACACTCTCCCTCTTTTATTCAAACCCAGCGTATTGTCAGTTTGTGATTAAAATGTGTGAGCTAATGTCTGTCAATGCTTCCAATTTTCTTTTGCGGTGGATCACCGGCGACATTGGCAGAGCCAGTAAAAGCAGAGCTGCTCTGTAAAGACGAGAGAGGGAGGGAGAGACGGTGGCACCAGGAGAGATGAAACAGACAAACTGATCAAAGAATCTGAAGTGGCAGAGATATGTAACTAGAATGCTGGGAAAAAACACTAATATTTGTGAGGAGGAAGAGGAGACTCAAAAATATTGTTAACCTCCCTATAACCCCCTTTTTTCAGCCTCTTCAACTTATGTGTGACTGTTGCAGATAGAAACGTGTTTGTGTGCATGGACATGGGCTCTTCAGGTGTATCTGCAGGCACCTGTGCACAACCCTGCTTTGTGCTTTGTATCATTTTGTATGTGCTTGGATTTGTATAGTTGCACACATAACTATATTGTGAGTGTGTGCTGTGTGTGGATGCAGCAGCAGGCTGCTGACAGGGAGCTTCAAAGCCCTCACACACACACATACACACACACACAGATGCTGTCTTTCCTCTGATCTTTTAATACATCCCTCAAGAGGAAGAGAATACAAAAGGATAGATGTGCGATTTCAGCATCCACACCACTATCCTTTGCTTGACCATGCAAAAGTAAAGGAGAGTATCTCTGTAAATGTGTCTATGTAAGTGGGGATTATTGTATTGTCCAGTGTAGTAGAATATCGTCAGCGTAAATGTAGCACAGACCAAGTGGACCACAACAGCACTGAGTGAAGAGAGTGGAGTAGTTTTGAAGGACAGAATCAGACTAGAGGAGAGTAGAAAGGATTGATGTGAAGTGAAGAGCGGTGTCATTCTGCATATCGTCTTTTTTTTTCCCCTTGAGTCCAGTTCTTTGTTAGGGAGTCACAGTTGTGCGTCTCTTTTTCAACCAATTGGGTGTTTTTTTCAATCAAAGTCCAGAGGAAAGTTTCTGTGTCACAGGATCATGTGTGATCATTTCTCATGGAGACCTGACAGGCAGCTAGACGAGGAGAGCGAGGCAGAGAAAAAGACATGCCTACAGGTTGGCAGGCAGGCTGACAGACACACGGACACTGAGATGGACAGCAGCAACTGTCTGCCCTGGTCTGTGCTTCACATCAACTTCCATGACGGTTCAGTGACTGAATCAGAACGCCATCATCCCTCTCTACTTTAATGTTTTGTCAGTGCATCAAAGGGTGACGTGTCACGTCATGGGATAAAAGTTTTTTTATCCGTTTTGTTGAGTGTGTTAATAGGTGAGGTTTGTTGGTAGGCAGGAGCCAGGTTAGCCAAAGTGCTATGTTGAGCAGTAATGGTATTTTGACTCAGCAGCTAAGCAGCTGTCACTCATCATAATTAGACAACTGTACCGGAGCCATGAACCACTTTCATTCCCAATATGCACCCCGAGCACTATATGACTTTGGTGAGCTGGTCCGATCTCCCTCTGACTGAATGATAGTCAGGGGCTTTAATGGCCAGATTCAGGCCCAGTGAGTTCAAGAGGAATGCTGAACTTCAGATCCGTTAAAAAGACTTAGAGTTCATTAAAAACCAGCGTTCGTCTCCAATGTTCAGGGAGGAAACTTTGAAAATATCAAGAATTCTGAATGAAGTTTGATGTGTTTGTTACAGCGACAGCACTTGGGGGATAGGAATATGAATATACACCATGCAGCCAGTGATGTGAATGCTTGCAAGTCGTAAACATGGCCATCTTTCCCATCATTATTGAATGGACAGATTGGTGGTTACATGGATCCCCTCATGGAAAAAGCAAGAGAGAGAAAACGTGTGTTTCCTAAAATGTCAAACTAATGCTTTTAGTGACGTTAAGAGACACTGCAGACAGGTACAATATGTTGTCTAGTTTGCAAATCTAATGTGTTTACAACAGAAGTACATTAATGAGCTGACCAGACACTGTAATTTCCTCACACAGCATACCAACTCAGCAGAGATGATGGCCAAATGATTACTTTAGAGATGAGGTTTTCTGCTGTCAGACAGTGCAGTGGTGATGGGGAAAAGAGACCAAGAGAGAGCAGAGACAGCACTCCAGAAAGTTTACATACCACTTGTGTAATACAGCCAGCTGTGTGCTGATCCACTTACATGATTAACTACCTGCAGGGTTTCTCCAGCCCGTGATTGGCTACTCAGCGCCACCTTCCAATCAACGTCAAGCTGGCCGGTTTAAATTTCCTAAGGATGTTATTCAGTGGCTTGTGTGCTCAGTTAAGCAGCTGCTTTCCCTAAATTAACGTCGCTGTTTGTGCTGTTGACGATGATTCAGTTATGTGAGTAACTGTGTTGAAGGGCAGCAATTATCTCCTATCTGTCAAAATGACAAATAACATTTTGATTATCCGTCAAAATGCGACTGCTATGCTGAAAACCCTCAGTTTTAATGGCTCCCATGACTGCTGGACAGACAGACACACAGGCAGTCAGACAGGCAGACAAACAGACAGGCAGGTAGGGAGGCTTTTGTGTTACTGTCCTCCTCACAGAAAGACAGAGTGGCAGATGGACAAAAGCTGCAGTCAGTTGAAAAGTGTGGTGTCCTATTGTAGAAATCATATTACTGTCCCTCTCAGAAAGAGACTGACGGATAGAGTGAGACAGACAGCCGGAAATAACAGAAAAGAAACCAAGTCATCAGTCCCGGGGCAAGATGAGAGAGAAGAGGAGGAATGACAAAGCAGTGAAGGGTTATAGGATGCTTTAGGAGACAAGTGTTTTTTTTCTTTGACATTTCTCCACTGAAAATGTTGGTTGGAGGTGTGTTTGTTTTCCTTGAGCCTAAAATGAATGTTTTTGCATCGAATACGCATCAAAATGTTGTCAGTTTATGTGCTCATATGAGGTGATTAGACATGGACAGGACATCTCACTTGACAACACACGGTAACTGACGTTTTCCTGCTGACACTTGATATGAAACTACCTTTAGAAACTCACTGCCACTGTCACCTCAATTTAAACTCTAAATATCAGAGACACTTTGTGGTGGTTTAGATAAGTCTGAGCCAAATGGGATGGCTAAAGTTGACTCAGTAATATTATAATTGTGGACCAAAACACCAATTATGACTCCACCTGAATCCTGCTGCTGAATTGGAGAAATCTAGTGTAAATCCACCCAGTGCTCCTCTCTGCAGCTCTACATGTCTCTATGTAATCCAAACAACATGCTGTGTGTGCTGGATTTGGGAAGTGTGTGTCTTAACCACGGTTTTCTGCCTACTCAAGGGCAGGTATGTGTGACAGCAGCTCCATCACCTCTCGTTACTGTCACCATTAAGAGAGCGAGATGTGAAACGGTGTAGAAATTTCTGGAGACAAACTGCATTAGGAACCGCACATGGGGAGGGCGGGGGCCGAGCAGGAGGTTACACACCCGTAACCTCCCCAACTCAGAGAGCCAGGTTTGGACCTTCACGTGCCATTACAGCCACTGATATTCAGAATAACTCATGCATACTGCAGGGAAACTAATTCATGTTGAACAAGCGTATTCATGAATATTAAGCTGAAGCTGAACCAAGCTGTATGCACAAGTTAACAAAAAATGTAAACTTGTGGTCAACGTGTTAGCAATCTGTTGCCTGTTTACACACCCAGCAGAAATGGGGCGACATTAGCATTCGTTTGAAGTTGTGTTTCTGTCCACCCACCTGCTGAATTTCAGTCCATTTCAGCTCAGGTCTGCCCTTCAAAAGTCCAGAGGGAAATATCTGGGTCCTTAGATGCGAAACTGTAAAATCAGGTGGTGATTCTCAGTGAGTTTGTCGCTACTGACAGCCCCTTTAACATTACAGTGCATGGAGAATTTTGATTGTTAATTTAAAGTGATCACTTACAGCAGCTTTAATTACGATATCAGGGTATCTCCGTGTCACAGATACTGAATATGAGCGGCGATGTTTGGGAGGGTCCTGAACGTAAACACTCATTTCTTGGTTTACGAGCTGTTGGCTAGCTATCAAGGATTCTGCCAATCAAAGTGCAGGGAAGCCAGACGACAACATGTTGGCTGTTGGCAACATCACAGTCTGCTTCTTCAGGCAGGTATTTCAGTGTTAGGTGACATGTCATTTCGAGGTAGACAGCTCATCAAGATATGTGACGTGTTAGGACATGAATATGATTGACTGCCGGGGAGCGGAGGTGAACCACTACTGCACTTTACTCTCAAGGTAAAAAGTTGCTCCTTTGGCATCTGTATCATCCACACACCTCTCTCTAAGTAAAAGGCAGAAAAGCCAAAAACTCATTGTTTGTTAAAGGCGGTGAACAGAGCACAACTTGCCCCACTTTCCTCAACTTGAGTTAGAAACAGAGACTCACAAAAGCAATGTTGTATTGAGGGAGAGACAGAGAGAGAGGCACGGTGTAATGGAGCAACAAATATGTGTGAAAGAGCATGGGAAATTGTTAAGGGAGATGTGAATAGAGGAGAGAGGGTGAGAATTGGTGAGAATGACATGGGGAAAATGGGATATCATGGTGGGAGATGGAGGGAGAGAGAGGGGGAGGGAGACGGCGATGTAGAGAGTGTTGGCATGTGAGGGGATAATGACATAATGATAATATAATGAGAGTTGTCTTTGAGTTGCCACAAACACAGCTCAGCTGCTCTTTCTCTACGTAAGAGCCTTCCACTAAGATGCAACGCAGCACTGAACCCGTCCGTTCAAAATATGTGATTGCAAAATGGACTGACTGATGATGCCGCCACCTGTGTTCCAGCTTTGCGTGCCTGTGTTTAAAGTCAAGTTATCAAAGTCGTGGGCGTCCTGCCTGAATGGAGGAGACGGCGGGGGGTTTTCAGAGGTTTGAAGGGAGACGGGATGGGACGCACTACCAGGGTGTTAGGACAGAGGTGTAAATAAGTGAGCAGAGGACGCGAGAAGGAGAGAGACAGCAGGGGAGCGAGGGAGTAGAGTTTGATACGAAGGCAGCGGTGGAGGACGTGGGCAGCTTCGATTGCTGAAAGACAGGCGATAGAGGAAAAACAGGATTTTGTACGATACTGTATTCTTTGGCAAAACCAGCATTGATGTGTGGTAAATGAAAATGTCAGCGATTATTAATTAAACAGTTGTTGGCGGCAGCACAAATGAGTTGACCTTAACCAAACTCGTGACATTTTTCAAAGACATATGAGAGGAAAATGTGGAAAGGCCAAATAAATGATGAGAGAAGCTGCGAATAGAGAGCAATTAGGTGGAAAGGAAAGCGAAGAAGACACAGAAAGATAATCTTCCTTTGTCTCTTCTTCTGTGGTTGATAAGAGATAAATGAAAGCATGAACAGTGTAAGCAAAAGGAAGAATTTCAGAGGGTGAGAGAAGTAGTTGAGAGGAGTGAAGGGGGCAATATAAATAGAGTGTTGTAAAGGCCCACAGATAAAAGACATAAAAAGCAGTATGGATGGTCAAAAGGAAGATGCTAAGCTGAATACAATATGCCACTTGATGGTTGGCTGAAAGTACTTTTCTGATGACAAAGCTTTTGTGTAGTGAATATGGGCCGGTGCTGAGCAGTGAGGCTCATGGAAAGCCTTTAACAAAGAGTTGGTCACACTGTCAACTTCCCAAAAGTCTCTGTCTTCCAGTCTATTTTTGCATCGGCTTTTAATCAGACTTCTTCTCCAGGGATGCACAGTAAGAGCTGAAATCAGTGTCACATCTGATACAGTTCTTATACGACGTGGTCTAATTTGCAACGGTGATGTTTTTCTAAAAGTTTCAAGAAGCACTCAGATGGTTTGATTGTTAATGAAGCCCGTGGTTTTGAGCTTGATTTCTGCCAAGCCTGTGGATCTGTAACTAATGAGCCACCGTTCGGCTTTAAATCCTCATTTTTCTCTAGTTTCCATTATCATTTTTCTTGGGATTCAAAGATGATGATTTTTATTGAAGTGTACAGTACGCTCACCAAACAAAGTTGGGCTATTTTTTTCCCAGCAACCACTTGGCTGTCCCACCATTCATCCCATTCAGAAACTGTGACTTTAAACATCTTTCATGTTATGCATCTTATCCATCCTTTGCTTCCTTTCGCTCCATTCCTCTGTGCCGTCCTTCTGTCCATTCATCCTGCCTCAAAATCTCTCCACCACTGCCTCACTTACACCATCCCTCATTTTCTATTCCCCTTCTTTCCACCTCCCTCTCTTTCTCTACCCCCACAGATTATATAAATATCATCCCTCCATCCCTGTTTCTCCTCCTCCCACCCTTACCCCCCTTCACTCCTCCTCTCTTCCATCCCTCCTCCCACCCCTCCCATTATATTAATAGGCTGTTGAGAGTGTATGATTTCAGCAGTAGCTCTTTCTATTAGCCAAGACTGCATTAGTTCATTAAGTCTGTGTGCACACTGCTGCCTGTTACTCCATTGGACATGTTAACAGCATAGTAGCAGACTGATAGCTGCATTTATATACGCTCACATGCAGCTATGTGCACGCACACACACACACACACACACACACACACACACACAGACAGTGCAATTTCATATTTGCACAGGCTCAAAAAGTTAATTATGTTGCATGCATGCACATTCTGAAATACATCCATCTTGCACATACACACACATTATACTAGTGAATGCACTAAGGGAAGCCACAAATTAATATTCATTGAGTCAGTCCAGCACATTACATGCATGCTAATGCAGCAACTGATGAGTCACATTCTTTGCAGCATTACAGTTTGTTAAAGTGACAACTCCACCTACAGCAGTGATCTTTTTGAGTTGGAGTCTGATACTTTTATGTGCAGTACATCTTCACTTTTTGCACCTTATAGTTTGGTAGATTGAATTTTACATGGATCCCATCCATCCATCTGCACTCAGTAACACAAAGTGAAAACAATGGACTCCAGTCAAGTTATTTTGATTGCTTTGTACTGTGTTTGAGTAGCCCACCCTTCCTCACACTAGTATTACTGTTTCTTACCCAAGTACACCTGCAGAGGTAGAGTACAATTTGATTTCACACCTGAATGAAACTGCACCCAAGTACATGTGAACCATGCTCAAGACCACAAACTGTGTATGGTACACAGTGTTCACACTAATCAAACAAACTGGATTTTGGGGTCAAGTGTACTCCGATCCAAATCAGGGTCCCTGATAGAAAAGCAAGGATGACAATTTGCATACTTTAGTAAATGAGAGATTTCAGATTTACAGAAACTTCTAAAAACACTTTGTCATTGTGGGATCAAGAGAAACCTTTTCAAGTTGTTTGTTTGTGGATGCAAGAAGCTAATGTGTGTGTGTGTGTGTGTGTGCACGTTAAGACTTGTGTGTAAAAGCGTATTGGAGGGAGGTGGATTGGAAGACACAGGGGGTATTCGGAAATGGAATTGCTTCCTCTCAGTGGGTGTGTGCATGTGTGTGCGAGTGAGAGTGCGTTCTTCCTCTAAAAATAAAATGATACTTGCTTCCCTCGAGACCATATGGTGCAGATAACGAGCTGGTCCTCCAACACTCTCGCCTGTGCTTTCCCCCAGCGGGGCTGAGAGAACGGTCCACGTCGGGAGTTTTCTTTTAAAGGAGGGAAGTTAGCGATGGGAAACTTTAAAGTGGGGAAATATTGGACTCCTTTCTCTTAACCTTGTGTTTAATGGCACTAGCGGGTGAATTATTAAACTATAATGCTGCAGCTGTTTCCAGTGGTCACACCTGTTACTCTATATATACAATATGTGAGCACAGTCACCTTGCGTTTGAGCACAGTTACCTTCTTGTCTTGAACTCACATTGAACTGATTACATGATTGCTGACCAACTTCCTGGGCAATTAAGTTAACCAGGAGCATACTCGCTAAGTGCTTACGTACATTAATATAATCACCTCCCCTCTTATTATAACTTGTTTTAACTTTTTGAGTGCAAGCACCTGCTATGGGGCTTCAGTCTTGATGTGATTAAAACCACCTCATTGCCAAGAAATGTAGGCTGAACAGCTTAGCTGACTCAAGATCTCATTTTTCTTCCTAATCTTAAGTGGCAGTGACCAAACTCACTAAATGTTTTCCTGCAATTACTCTTCATTTACTCCATTTACACTTATCTGTCACTTCAGTCACCTCCCATATCAACAGCACAGTTACTATTTGATCTAGTCACTTTATGTTATGTCTGTGTTAACCTGGTGGTGGGCTTGCATAAATGGCCATTTAGTGATGCTTGGGAGCGCAAGAAATAGATGATGTCTCACCATCTGCTGCACTGTTGTTTCAACCCTGAAACAATTGTTGAAATGTCAGAATACATTTTGTGCTTTTCCCCGCTCCGTGAAGGCACAGGGACGGCTGTGGCACCAAGCTGTTTGAGTCTCACAATTAGAATTACTTTAATCAGCAGCACAATAAACAGCCAGGAGTTTTATCTTAACAATGATGCAGACGTGGTTTTATGACGCAGGGTGAACAAGCAGCTACAGACATGTATCATACAAGAAGAGTGGCTTCACTTGCAGTTACGGGGGTTGCTCATGTGTGTTATTTTGGATTAGTTATGATTGCTTTACCTGCCAAGCTTTTTTATTCTCACACAGCAACCTACAACCATGGATGTCGGCTGAATATATAACTGTAGCCTGCAGATTTTATCAGCTGTAGCTACCATAAGCTAATTGTAAAAATGTGAGTCTATCCTTAACTCACTGTTTAATGTTTCCAGATGGTCCTTCAGTATGCACTTGATGACTACATACGTGATATAAGACTGAGGCTAAAGCTACACGTTTCATGCAAGGTTGAGTAGCACCTCTAAAGCTACTCTAAACTCAGATATGGTTGTAAGCTATGATTGGATAATCACCATTCAGGGGTTGATTGATTGATGATTTGATGCCCCTCGTGGTTCCACAGGCTCATGTTCTGCCTTTTGCACCATGAGTGTTTGAACCCTAAAATAAATAAGACTTTAACCCTTGAATCTGTCACTGTATCAGCAGCTCTTTCTGCAACAGAGAACAAAAGGTAAGGCTTAATAACATGATGTCCTACCCTCTGACCCATCGTAGAGGAAACCCCCAGGGATGTGCCCCGTTTTCTTCCCTTTACACAAACCTTTCACATCCAACAATGGCTCTGTCATCCACAGGCAACACAAACAGAAGCCCAGTTGTTAACAGTGATGAAACACCGTATTGTGAGCAGATAAATCAAGCTGTTAATAGTCTCCTACTTAAAAACACAAATTACAGTCCCCTAACTCCCGTACTGACTGACTTCGCTGAGCTCATATTCGTCCCTGAGTCATTAAATGTTTTGGCACTCATGTTAAAGATGACACCACCTCTTCACCAATAAAAAACCTGTAACCTCTTGGGACTATGATCTGTCCAACCTGCAAGGGAGCCAACAGCGTGGCTGTGTAGTCATTAAAAAATCTGAATCTGAGAATTAAACTGCAAAAATTCTATTGAAATTATGTCAGAGAGGTATTGACTCAACCCTTTGGTAATTTGTTAGGCCATTTCTTGCAGTGTTATTAGATAATATTTCTAGTGTGTGCATTATTGCCTAGTTTTTAGTGATTTTTTTCTGTATTTATTTGCACATTAGAAATGGTAAAAAGCAACTGATGAAGGAGAAACGGAACAAAAACCCTTATGAGACATTTCCTAAATCTGATGTAATTTTCAGGAAGGCAGTAAAAACAAAAGATAGGGGAAAAAGCCACAAATTAACATAACTTTATTTTGTATTTGTGAGACAGTTATGATGTAAATGTCGATAATATATTAAGAAAATTTGTGTGTGTGTGTGTGTGTGTGTGTGTGTGTGCAGAAAGACCCAGTGGTGCAGTTATGATCAGCACAGGTGTTTTCACGATTTCAGTGGTGTGCTCTCACAGGCACACACACCTTCCGCTGATACATAATGTAATATGCTAAACATGACCGATTTGAAGTGGTCGCCTGCTGTGCTGATGATGGGTCTCTTGTGAGGGGTTACGAACGCAAACAGAGAAATAAATCAAGACATGCACGCACACGCACACCTTGGCGATCAAGGAGCACAGAGGAGTTGTGGCTCCCACACAATCCAAGAAAACACACACACACACACTCCTCCAAGTCACGACAATGGCTGTGCGTGCTTGAGCCAAGTGTGAGCACGCACTGGTTTTGTCTCCCCCGTGGGGAAATTTGTCGTCCTTGTGTTGTCTCAAGAAATATGTCCTCGCACCAAACACTTAACCGAAACTTATTACATAACCAGAACATGCACGCTCAAATGGTTTTTAAAGACTTTCTAGCCTCTAATTTGCTACTAAGCTGTTTTTCATTAAACAGATTTAAAATGCTTTCCATGCAGGTCTGCTGGCATATTGCATGATGTATGAGGCTCATTTACGAGTGTAACAATGGGAATATATGCCTAATGGGTTTGATGCTGGGGAATACCTGCTCGAAAACTCAGACTTGCTCTGACTCATAATTCTGCAAAACTGGCAGGTGTGTATGCTGTTATTTTTCCTGTGTGTGTGTGTGTGTGTGTCCTGTGGCTGTGTTTATGAACTTAAAAAGCCTGAAATGTATGTATGCGTTTGTGTGTTTTGATGAAACTCGTGACATTTGCAGCTCCAGTCGCGCGGTGGGACGCATGAATGCATACAGGAACACTGAGTATGAATGCTGGCAGGTGTCAAGCGCTCATGTTGACACATGCACCTGCCCACACACACACACACACACACACTATCAAGTGCAGAACTCACAATGAAGCACCGTTGGATGGCACTTTTGTGTAACTGCGGGGAGAGACAAAACAGAGAGGAGAAGCTGCAGGTGGCTGGCTTGGATCTAGTAGCCTTCCTCCTGTGTGTGTGTGTGTGTGTGTGTGTGGGCGTACGTGCGTGTGTGCCACTGCACATGAGATTTTAGTCGCTGAAGTGATGCAGCTGACAGGAATATGTCATTTGATTACACACAAACAGAGGGATTATGAGGAAAAAGAGACATGAAGGAAGCGACTGGGTGAAGACCTTTCAGGTGTTTCTGGGCCAGAGAAAAGTGAGAGCTGAAGAGATAATGACGGAGGAGGAGACAGTAAAGAAGTGAGTGATAGCATCAGGAGTGGATCTAAGGCTATAAAAGTAATGGTTTCTGCGTGTTATTTATTTATTTTCTTCAATCAATCTCGAGTTAAAACCAGTCATGCAGTTGATTGTGTGGACGTATGAGAGGAGGAGAGTCATTCAGACAACCTTAAATCATACTAGCTGGATCCTTTCATCACAGAAGGTCCCCCCAAAAATATAATTTGATTTAATTAATGCAGAGCAGCTAAAGCAGTGACTCACCTCCCATGCTGATTTCATTATCTGGAGTAATAACAGATACCACACAAAGGGCAAAACAAGGAAGCTTTCTCCTCAAGTTGTCATAAATAATATTAGTATCACTCCACATGCTTGAGCTGTTTGTCCCTCTGTTGACGTCAGCTTGAGGGACTAA
Source organism: Lates calcarifer (assembly GCF_001640805.2). Lineage (NCBI taxonomy): Eukaryota > Metazoa > Chordata > Actinopteri > Centropomidae > Lates > Lates calcarifer. Next base: position 1,205,554 of record NC_066850.1, on the reverse strand, counting down.
ACCTCCCACATGTCATAAGGCTTTGTAGATTGTTAGGTGTCTTGCTTATACAACTTTTCAGTTTGTCAGAGTCTCTGCCTGTAATTGCCAGCTTTTAAAGACTAAGCCTCAGTTTGTCGTGACTTTGTTCTGTCAGAATGTCCGAAATGAAAAGAGGATTCACTCAGTGCTGCTTTACCTGTCAAAATGTCCACACACTAAGGAGTGTTCATTGTAAGTGATAATTAAAGACAAGAGAAAGAGGAAAGTTGTTTTCCTGCTGGTTGTGTGTGTGTGTGTGTGTGTGTGTGTGTGTGTGTGTCATCCAGGACAGTCAAACGCAGGTGAGGACAGATGGCCATTTGTTTTTCATGTGACAGAGTTTGTGCTGGTTCCAAAATGTGTGATACAGAGAGAGTGATAGAGATGTGTGTGTGTGTGTGTGTGTGTGTGTGTGTGTGTGTGTTAGCATGAGAGAGAAAGTGATAGTGTATTGACAGAGTTATATTGAAGGCTGTAGCCCCCAGGTCCCTGCCCTCCAGCCCTCTGGCCATCCTCACCTCTCTGATATTGGCGTTGGTTGTGTGTAGAAGTGTGTGTGTGTGTGTGTGTGCATGGAAACAGATGGTGAAACCTCTATTGTGTTCCTGACTCGAAAACCTACACACAGTCTCTCCTTTATTGCCCGTGTGTGTATATATATATACTGTATGTATATATGTTTATGTGCATCACGTTATCACGTTAATACTCCTGCACCTCGATCACCTGTCATACCCTGACCTCCAGCCCGACCCCTGTGACCTTTTCCCAGCAGCAGGTGCAGATTCATTGCTACAGTTGCCTTTAATAAGGTTCCTCTTGAACTGAAATTGACAGAGGTGGTAAGATGGTGTTACAGCTCCCACCTCACCCTGACATGTGATACCCACAGATGTATGAAGCGTCCAGCGTTAGGTTCATGTGCACAATGTCTGTCTCAGGATTGTAAATACTGTACATTTTATGTGGGAACCAGCTGCTTGAACTACCTCAACACCATCCATGACTGCTTGACTGCTCAGTTATTCAGTACATTTCTACAGCTAATATAATTTTATAGAGGAATTTGTCTGCGGAAATAATTATTCTTTCATAAACCGGTGGTCAGAATTGTAAATGTGTTTCTTGAAAGCAGCCAGCCAGTTAAAAAGCTTAAACTGTCCTGAAGTAGATCTATAATCAATCAATACCATCAGTCTAGTGACTTGTAATCTAGGTCTTAATCTTCTGTCAACTTGATTACTGCAAGCCACTCTACCCTTTACTCCAGTCCCCCTCACACATCCAGGTTTTAAATGTAATTTTGCCACTTTAAACTAAGTTTTCACACCATTCTTGTTTTTAATCCAACCTGTAATTATCCTGTTAAATCCTGTTAGGAACATTACAGGGAATGTTCTATGAAGTATTTGAGTATGTCAAACAAGGGGTCTGGGATTTTTGGTTGAATTAATTTCTGTTATTTCTGGGTCTAGGAAACACACCAACCAAGGTTTAAAAGTGGGTACACATCTTTCCAACATGGAATTGAGACAGTAACATACTGTATACCTGTGGTATTCTTTCTTACGACCCTGAAACGCCTCTTTATACAGGTGGATAAATCAGTTCTTTTTCTGTGTTGTTCACCATTTTTTGTAAGGCCTTGAAAATAACCCAAAACATGTTTATATATTAATACGTATTGAGCCATTTTTAACCACGTTAGCGGCGTGACTGCAGGAAAGGTAATGTGTCTCTGCTGGTCCACCACTTGGATCCAGGTTGAAAAATCTCAACAACTACTGGATCAATTGGAATGTAATTTTGTACAGACTTTCATAGAGGATGAAGGTTACGGCCTCAGGTGTTGCTCTGACTCTCCTGTTAGCTCCAACATGAGGTGGTTTTCCTCTCTTCAGTGAAAGGCCTCAACAACCAGTAGATAGATGGTGTGTGTGTCCATGCTGCCCAGAAGAGAAATCTCAGTGACTTCAGTGACTTTTAGCACGTTAGCATGCTGCTAGCATGGCAGTAGACTCTTGGAGCGGATCAGATGCTGCACATGTTTGCTCCTTAATGTGAACAAATGAGACTGAGATACAGGCAGATAACAGCCAAGCTAGTGGTAATATTAAGCTGCTACCTCCTTGTTATTGATGCTAAATGCCACATGATGCATGTTCAGCAGGCACAGAAACGAAGCAGGCAGCAGTGAGGTGGTCTTGCTGAGTGAGCTCCACGGCCTCAGCGGCGAGGCGCCAGCAGACGAACACCTTCTCTGCCACAGCCTGTACAGGGCTGCTGAAAAGCTCCAGGGAATTAATGGCTCGCTGGGCCATTAATTCGGTAGCTTGACCAGTGCCTCGCTTATACTCAGAACACGTCTATGGCGAGCCTAGAGAATCAGTCCTGCTCATGTATTGGAGGTTTCAGTTTTTGTGACATCTGTATGTAGATGCATCTGTTTCCTTGATGACACCTCCAAGATTTCATACAGCAGTCCAATAGTAGTGATTTATTTGAGGTACAGATGTGGACATGAGGAGGTTAAATGGAGCTGCCCCACTATGCATTTTAAAACAGACCCTGTGTCTGCCTGTCTTGTTCTGTCATTTTATCTTCTTTGCAATTCTTTTCTTCTTTCTCTTTTTCTTCACGCTCGCCCGTATCAATCTCATCTTTGTCACTTCTGTCCTTTTCATTAGCATTCTGCGTAACAGTCTCTCTTCCATTCCCTTTGTTTTTCATCTTCTATCAGCGTCATCTCTCCCTCTTTTCTTAACCTTTTGACTTTTTAAACACTTTATTTCTTCTCTGTCTTGCTTTCTGCTCAGATCTTTGTTGTTTTGCATTTTTCTGGGAATCTGCATCGCTTTGCCTCCTGTTTTTTAATTCCATCAATTATCTGAGTTTCCTTCATTCACCTTCTTTCTGTCTTTCCCTCCTCTGCTTCCCTCTGTTTTGCATGTATCCTCTAATAGTTTTTCTCTTGTCTGTTGCTTTTATTCCTTCTCCCTGTTCCATTCTCTCCTCTTTAGTCTCTTATGTTTCTGCTAAACACTCCCTCTCATCATTTCTCTCTCATCTTCCCCTCTCATTGTTTCCCACTTCTCTTCTTCATTCTCTTTGCTCCATTAAATGTTCCTCTGTCATCTTTTCTCTCGCCCTGTCTCTTGCTCATTGCCCTCTCCCCTCCTCTGGTGTCTTTCCTGTTGTCTCTCTCTGTCTTTTTTCCTGGCTCATGAAGGGGCTCCCTTTTACCCTACTTTCCCTCCTCTGCCTTTCTTTCATCTCATCTACCTGTTTGTGTTTGCTTGTCAAAAAACAAATTACAGGCTGCTATCCTATTCTACACTTGCTGTGATGTAGAGAGCATGCATGGGGTAAAACCAAGACAAGTAAAGAGAATATCAGTGTTGTTTAGCTGCAATTAAAGTTGCTTCTCTGATCCTGTGAGAGTAACAGTGATCTGAGATAGAATGAGATTATACTTTTTCTTTCTCTTTGAATCTCTGTGCTATCATATCCCTGTGGCTTTGTTTCTTTTTTTGGGCTGAATTCAAGCTTTTGATCAATATAATATGATAAGGCCGGCAGTATAGATGTTTTATTCCAAAGATTATTTTCAAATTAAGTGTGAATATATATCTAAATACTCAGGAGGAGGTCGCTTTTTATTGGATATTCAAAGTTTTAAGCCTTGAACGGTTCCATCTTGAGGAAACCTGCAGCTATGAAATGACAACAGGGATTTTGACATGTAGCTTTGAAATTAAGTGCTGTTCCAGTTTATCACTCCCAGTCTGTGAAGGTGTATTGGCAGGTGCCTGGTAAACACCTCAAGAAAAAAAAGGGCAACAAAATGTGATTAAATCTGGAACAAGAAAGATGGGTAACAGACACAGAGGCAAAGGGCCAAACAGTGAGAAGAAAAAGAGAGACAGATGGCTCCAGACAGAGACGACGGGGTTAGACGGAGCGAGAGACACCCAACTCTCAGCCCCAACAGTCTTCATCCTGGTAAATTAACTTGGTGAGGTCCCACTGTGCCAGTCCTCTCCTCATTAGACACAGACCATGGCTGGCTGTTAGAGGGCTGAGTCAAATTTTAAGCAAGTAAACAACTCTCTAGGCTGACTCAAAACCAGGGCTCCAGACGGTCAGATCAATTTACAGTATGTGTGCCTTCCTTCTCTCGATTTCCACACTCTGATAGCTCCGTCAAAATTCTTCCTTCTGCCTGGCAAAAAATAATTTGGTCCAAGATTTATTATCATGGCTACAGAACTGTTACAAATTCAAATTTGACATTTTTTTCTATACACCAGGAAATTGTGCAGCCAAGTATATATATGTGTGTGTGCATACATCCAGACGTGTTTGTGTTTAATTAATCACCATCATTGACCACAGTCAGCCGCCGTACTGCTGCTGTGTGTTCTGCAACATATCCAGTCCTCCCTCTGACACTGGTGTGTGTGTGTGTGTGTGTGTGTGTGTGTGTGTGTGTGTGTGTGTGTGTGTGTGTAACAAACAGAAAGGCTGTGTGTGTGATGCAGTGGGGTTAATTAGCTTCAGACCACTGCCATCTATCAAGCTAATGCTCAGATTCTGGCCCCGACAGCTCCATTACCACCAAACTCTCTCTCTCTCTCTCACACACACACACACACACACACACACAGTCATGGTGTGTACATACACACATGTTCACACGCACTGTTATATATCAGATGCATAACTTTGTTTTTCATACAGCCAGAAGTTGTTATTAACACACAATCAGCCTCTCAGATAAGCTCTAGATTAGCTTTGTGTTTGTGAAGCTGTGGTTCAGGGGCCAGTTTAGGTCATAAATATGCTTCTGTCTGGCCTCCACATGACAAGAGAAATCTTTTTTTAGACCTACAGCTAATGATTATTAGTTATTGATTTGTCTGTTGATTATTGATTCATTGGCATCAGTCCAAAACCTTAATGATATTTGTATCAGTATCATAGATGACAGAGAAAGGCAGTAAATCCTCATGTGAAAGAATCTTTTGTGACTGAAATGATTAATCTATTATCAAAATAGTTGCAGCTTGACTAATTGATTGTTCAACTAATCATTGCCTCTCTGATCTTTCTCTCTGAATGGTTAGACTCATTTATTCTGCCCCATATATCTATGATTTCCCTCAGACTTTCAGTGGCATTTCAAAAGGTCATTTTTAGCCGTCCATAGATTTCTTTAGCTCAAAAGAAGAGCACAGGTTTCAGACTGTATAAGTCCTCGTCCTCACCGTGCACCAGTTTGTTTTTTTTCCACTACATACATTGCCAGTACACTCATATGTTGTATCTGTCTCTTAGTGTGTTCCTCTGTAAGAATAGGTACAACACAGTGGAGTGAATTTCCTCCATTTTTGGTCCCCAGCTGCAAAGTCACATACAAAAAAGCCACTGGCCCAGATCATTAGCTCTGTTAAGGTCTGGATCCGGCTGTTAGTTATCTGTTCAGCTCCCCAGTGGGATTCAGCATGATCTATAGAGAGGGATGAAACTGTTCCCCTCTGTTGCCAAAGTCATTAAGGAATAGACTGGGCAGACCTGGTTGTCTATAGGTGGCAGACAGTGCAGGATATTGGCTTATATTGGTTTCACTCCCCCAGAGTTCACACAGGACAGACTGTTGATCGGCTATTAAAGAGTATTCTTAAGTTTCAGTCACAAATGTGTCTCAGAAAAAATGAGATATCATCAGCGTACTGTTGTGCATTGATTGTTGTCATGGAGGGAAAACATATTAGTCTGTGCTCTTTCAATAGTATTTGCTTAGAGGGGAATGCAGTTCAATGAAAAATTAATCTCTGTTATTTTTACAGCCGATGGAGTTCTATTCTGTTTTCGTCGCGATCAATTCTCTACTTATGCAAAAGAACCAAGATTTAATATCGCTGCAGGATTGGCCAAATTGCCTTTCAATGGCAACCACACAACATGAGTAGATTAATGTTTGTTCTGGAGGAGAGTTTAGGCTTCTAATGAGGTTTAGTGGAGAGGTGCAGGGACTAAGTGCCGGTTCAGAGGCCTTTGATTCCGCTAAGAACAGTGACTGCAGCTGAGGGTGAACACTGCACTGCTGTAAGCCTTGAACTTCTCATGCGTGACTGAATTTTGGTAATCCGGAGAGCCTAGGGGAGGCTCTGAGATCCAACATGTCGTGATTAGTGGAAGACACTGAAATGCTACATTTGCTTGAAAGCTTGTATGTCCTACAAAAGTGTTCAACGTTTATTGAACAGTTGCAAAATGTTTCTTAGCTCTCTATCCAGTAGCTCTTGAAACATTTCACTCAAAACCATGAATGTCAACCTGTGTGTGCTGCTAGAGGAAACATATGGGTGTTATAAGAATCATTAGGAGTTATCATCTGGAGAGCATGAACATCTGTACAAAATTTCCCAGCAATCTATCCAGTAGTTGTTGAGATGTTTCAGTCTGGACTATTGAGCAAGGGATATCAGTGCAATATGCAAACTGACAGTCATGTATCGAGCAACTGTTTCAATACATTACCCCCTTTGCTAACCGTGTGCGTGTTCAAGTGAGAAAGTGCTAATTGAAACTGCACATTCAACAGCACACACACACACGCTTTCCCATTTTATCACACACACTTGCGGTTTCTCCCTCTTTCTCTCTCGCACACGTATTCATTAGAGCAAATGGAATTAGGGGGATTGGAGGCATAATCTTCTTCCCCAGCGATGTGGGGGGAACCAAGCTGTTAATTTCCCGCCTCTAACTACAACTGCGGCTCTAGTTGCTTTGAAAAAGGCTGGAGTCACTCGCAACTCACTGCACATGAATGATTTACAGCGCTCAGATGTCACGTGCCATTAGACGTGGTCAGTCTAAGTAGGTTTCTGTGTCTGTGCATGTGTGTCTGGGGGATGTGTGGCTGTGCCACTATAGGAATATCTACAGAAATATTCATTTTTAGAAAGCACAGGTGTGGCTGTGGAAGACGGTATTGGGTCTGTGCCTGCAGCAGACAATATTGGATATCACTGAATCTGTGTGGAGCTCTCTCTCCCTTACTGTTTTTGTTTCTCTCTGCTCTTTCCTCCTCTTGCGCTGTAATGATTTGGGAAATATGACAACAAGAGGATGACTGTGCTGTGTACACAAGTGTGTATGTGTCTCGGTGTATGTCTCAGTTTCCTGGTTTCCCGGCTGTAGAGTGAAATAACAAAAGATCAAAGTAGCAGGTTTGCCCAGGTCACAGGGTTACTTTCCCATCGCTGCTGTAAACAGACAAATATCTCATACTCCTGCAGCCAGGCATTCGTTTCTCTTTGAAATGGATATTTGCCTATTTAAATGCACATAGAGAGTAAAAGCACAAGTGAAACACACACAAACACAAGTTTAAATGCACGTACACAGGAACATATATACAATGCAGAGCCACAAACACATGCACACACGTTGTTTTACCAAGAGTTTTCCTCAGCTGGCCCAGCTTTGATTTTTTTTTTTTTTTGGGTCCTTTTTATTTGCTTGTCTCCATCTTCTATGAATTATACATACACGTCCTGAAGTTTATGAAAGTTTCCGCTCGTATTCCCCTGGCAGAGACCACTAACAGTATCCCAAACATGCAGTCCCACAAAGTTCACCGTGAGAAGCAACAGAAAAAAATAGTTTTGTTCCAAAAATTAAATATCCAGCTGCAGAAAACAAAAAAACAAAAGAGATGCTGTTCACCCGGTGGTGTGCATCGATCTCTGTGGTGGAGGTAAAACTTATTAACTGTTTGCTCTTTCGATACTCTTTGCTCGAGGAGGTGAATGAATACTGCTCAGGTTAAGAATTCATTTTTGTTATTGCTGTGGCCCAAGAAAGCCTAATACATTTTTATATATTTTTTTAACAGGCTCCTGAAGCGAAAAAGCCAGGTCTGGAGATTCAGGGCTATTTTACACCCAGTGCTTCAGCATCACCAACGATTAGAAAAAAATAAAAAACCTGCAAAATTCAGGAGAGATCCCTGACCTTTTTAAAATGGCAAAGACAAGTGTAGATGCAGGGTGGCAGGGACTTCAGATGATGCTCAGAGGGAATAAAGACAGTGAGTGATGGGCTTTAGAAACATTCCAGTCACACACATATAGACACACACACTGTAAATCTCTTCACGCAGTGGCGACAGGTTTTGCTGCGCTCAGCAATTGCAGACGTTTGTATTTGCGTGAGTGTGTGTGGCTGTGTGGAAGAGACAGACAGCTGACACACCTTATGTTTTGGTTTAGATTGGCAGTTAAGTCTTACTTCCAATGAATGCCAATGAGACGTCTGTCCAACATCTGTGCCTGTGTGTGTGTGTGTGTTGTGGAGTACAGGGTCTTCCCTCGCTGTCCCCCTCTGTCAGGGGAAAAATCAATCTGCCTGTCAGCCATCTAACACCTTCGGCCTGCAACGCTACCCATCTCTAGCAATACCTGTGTGTGTGTGTGTACACGTGTGTGTGTGTGTGTGTGCGTCTCCTGTCATTCTGTCAACCTCTTTGTCTCTCCATCCTCCCGTCTGCCTGTTGTGCTTTTTGTCTGTCTGTCCTCCTGTCTGACCCCCCACGGCTGTCTCTCTCGTGTCTCTCTGTCGGCCCGGGGACATCGGTGTGGAAGAGTTTGCATCACCTGTTTACCTTTTCGTTACCTCTCGCTGTCATCCCACGTATTCAGATTCCCAATTATCTGCTGCCTTTGTTTCTCTGCTCCATCCCCGCCTGCTCACAACTCGTTTATTTGCTTCTCACATCTCTGAACCAACAGTGGCTCCGCAGCTGAATTTCAGTATTGGTGATGACAACTTCCCCTCACATCCCAGGGAATTATTAATCACAGTGATCCCGCAGGGAGCGAGAAATGTTTATAACTCTTTCATATATATATGCACATCGCAGTAGAAATATGCATGACAGTGTAATATAGATGAGAAAATTATCACAGCAGGACTCACCATTTTTTGATCGTGATAATAGATAGAAAATTACATTTATAAAACACATAATCTTCCTGTTTTACACATTTCAATTCATAGAACATAAAACAAGCAGAAACGAGCACTGGTTTGATCTCTTTTCTCCTTCCCCTTTACACGTCCAGATCCCTCAGATCAGCTACGCCTCCACGGCCCCGGAGCTGAGCGACAACACCCGCTACGACTTCTTCTCCCGCGTGGTGCCACCGGACTCCTACCAGGCCCAGGCCATGATGGACATCGTCACGGCGATGGAGTGGAACTACGTGTCCACACTCGCCTCAGAGGGCAACTACGGAGAGAGCGGCGTGGAGGCCTTCATACAGATCTCCAGAGAAACCGGTAGGAGCCGCCTTTTCTTTAGGTTTTTGTAGGACAGCATGTGGCAGTAGTAGTGTAGATACAGTTTGATACATATACATTTAGTCATCTACAAATCAGTAGCTTAAAGACATGCATTGATGTTTCTATAGTGTATGAAGTATTTGGGATATTGTGAGAACAGTTCTTATAGTTAAAAAGTTTTCTTCCAGTTTCTCAGTTAAAAGTTGTCGAAGCAAAGTTCACAGCTCTCCTTCTCTCTGTCGCTTTAGTCTGAGTAGTAATTTGAATGGACTTCAAGCCCACACTGAAGCACATGTTACCATTAAAAAAAACCAAGTTTGCCACTCTCTGCTGTTACAACAAAATGACCACGATATAATGCTCATTGTGCACTTTGGGGTATGCTACATGATCACTGCCTTTAGCCTGTAATTTTTAGAACTACATCAAGAACAGAGCGGAAACCTGTTGTTTAAATCTCTGGGGAAACTCCAGGGAAAATTCACTCTCGGGTTAAATTGCAGGCTGGAGATTGCAGACTGTGGCGAGCAGAGGCTGAGCTTTATCACAGCGAGCGCAGCCGTTTTCCCAGCTTTCGTTTCAGCTCTGTATGTATGTAGTTTTTACAAATGGTGCAGGCTCTCGTCAAGTGTCAATTTGATGTCATCTGTGTTGTGTGTTGTTCTCGGGAGCTGGGAGAACATGCTCCATATCAAGATATAATTCAGATCTGGAGAGATTAGAGTCAAAGGGAGGGAAAGGAGAGAGACACACTGAAGAGATGGATCACTTGTCTGTTTTGATGTAAGACTTAAAAGCACGGTCCCTGTGGTCCTGGGAGCAGCAAGTATGGGTGAATGCAGCCTCAAATCAGTTTATAAAATCCTCCAAGTGATGTTGACAGATGAAAATGCTGCCGGTTTCCTTATTTATGTCTCAAATGTGCATTGAAAGCACATCACATTGGATGTTGACAAATATTTACAGGCTGACAGGGATAAAGACGTGTAAAGAATCCGTCTGAGAGACTATCAGTCGAGATCTTTCTATTTTTATCGCTCTCTGTGATCCTGAAGTCCTTGTCTTCCCCTCCGTCGCATTGTTTGCGTGCTGATGTGGAGATGACAGCCCCGTGCATGTCTGTGCTGTCTGTCTGTCCGTCCACCTCTGTTGCTGTGCGTGTTTGGAGCCGGCTCGCCCAGGGCTGTGCACCGTGCCAGTCAGCACATAGATGTTTACTGTGGTTTCAGATCAGGGTGTGCGTGTGAGCCACTGTAAAGGGTAAAGCAGTTCTAAGCAGTGTGTGTATTGGGTGTTCTGGGAGTCAGCAGATAGTGCACTCCCTAACTGTGTGTATGTGTGTGTGTGTGTGTGTGTGTATAGGAGCGCTATATGCTGTGACAGCAGTCAGTCAGTTGTTTACTCTGCGGCTCTGCAGATGTGAAAAGAACCACAAAGATGAAGGGATGGGAGAGCAGAAGAAACAGGGCTGAAGAGGGGGAGGAAGAAGTGACCAAAGAGGGCGAGTTCACAGTGTGTGCATGTGTGTGTACATGTGTGTGTAGTGTGTGTACATGTACTATAGTTATGAATCAAACTGCAGAGTGTTAGAAAGAGTCGAGGCGAGACAGAGAATAGCAGAAGAATGGGACCAGGAATGGGGAGCAGCGAGAGAATAATGATAGGGGTCCTAATATAGATGCACAGCACACTCTGTGACTGCAAATACACACACATACACACACATACATGCACAGACATATACTGTATATAGCAACACAGGTGGATGTCTTTAGACACACTTACACACACACATGCAGAGCCACAGGGAATTTCTAGGTGATTATTCTGTGATTGCAGTGTAATGATTGCAGCTTACAAGCCACTCTGCATACTGATACCAAACATCCATATTAATTGGTGTGTAATCGTTCGCTGATGATTCTTGACAATGTGTGTGTGCGTGCGTTGAGTGCGAACATGCATATTAATCACCAGAAAGTTTCACAAAAGGAGTTCAGGTCTTGTTAGCATGAGCTACAGAGTGGGTGCCGGAGTGCAGTGGCTAGTTACAGAACCTGTTTAAATTCTGCCCAGTCATCCCACTCCCTGTACTCGTCTTGTGCATTTTCTCATTTCATACATTGAGAAAGTTAAATATTTACTCCTCCGTTGCTGCCTTTTGAAACTGAAAATGTCCTACTTTTATTCGCTGCTCTACAGATGCTGTGTTGCTCCAGTCCCAAGAGGAATTATGAAAAAAAAAAATCTGCACAACTAATTTTTCAGCCAAGTCCAGGCGGCAGTCAGCAAAATCTTTTTGTTTGAAAAGGACTGCTTTAGGGAAAACTCGAAATAACTCTACTTCTGAGGTTGCAGCAGTGAATGGATGCTGGTGTCTTCAACACCAGCATCCATTCACTGCTGCACTAAATGATCATGACGTTACTTTCTGTGTCAGCTGCTGTTAAATGATGTCCAGTATAGACTGGATGAAGGTAGCCCAGTCAGTCCAATCATTAGCCCAGTGCTGATTGTGGCACAGGCTCTGGAAGCAAAATGTACATTTACATTCCTGGTTATTTGTTTGCATCTAGACGACAAATAATTGTTGTTTCGGTGACAATATTTCAACATGTAGCAGGTACTACAGGATATCCAGACAGTATTTCCTGGTGAAAGTTATACTACACATACTTTACAAGTGAGATGCCACAGTCATGGCTTGCTTGCTTCCACCTCTCTCTGTCTATGTACAATATATATATATTGTTGAAGACTCAGCCTCTTTATCTCATATAATCATCAGTGAAATAAACCATTTTTGCAGTTTGCTCAACCATGCCTGAACCCATGAAATATATTCACCATGACTTTTTCAGCGTATGCAGCCTGTGTGTTGTCACCTCCAGCAATGGCTTTCCAGCCATGCAGAACTATAACAGACACAGCTCAGTGAGCGTGGGCCAAACGTGTTTACTCATCATTAGTGGCTGTTCACAGACCGGCTGCATAACACACATGCTTTTTGCTTTTGTACACAAGAAGCCAATGTAGCCTGGTTATCAAAGGTTAATGAACAAATAATGCAAAGGTCAACTTGGGGGAGATTTGTCAGGAAGTGGTTTCAAAGGGCGTACAGGAAGGTACAGGTCCACCTCTGGTGGTAAAATGGGCACCGTGTCAGATTTTACATCAAAGAGAGCAGCAGCAAAGAGAAATCTGTCTTTTCTCTGACACCACATTGATTCCACGAGGAGGAGGTTTTTTCAGTTTCCCTTTTTGCTCACATAGAAGCCAGAGACCAGAATCAGCAGTAGACCAGTGTGTCCAGACCTGGAAATGCTCCATTTTATCGCTCAGTTAATGTTAGCTCGACGAAACAGGTGTTCGAAGGGCGGTCTCGCTATGTGTCGGTGCCACCCTTCTGTTGACCCTCGCTGCAGAAGTGGCAGCATATGGCGCCGAATCTTCCCTCAACAAGAGACCGCGTTCCTCCTATATCGAGCTGTGTCGGCAGCATATGGATCGCTGTACTATAAAACAAGAGGTGGCGGTGTACTTACCGAAGACAGAAGACATCTTTTAAATCAAGTCACGGCCCTTTCTCCTTCCAGTACCCTTCCTCACCTCCCTGTGGAATCCATGTGGGATTAAAAGTACCACATCTACATTCAGACACACTGCAGACGTGTGTGTGAACTCACCAGCTCAGAACAGCCACCTCCCCCTGACACTGGCCGCTCTACAGAAGCTCTGGAAGGCAGTAATGAAGAAGGGAAGAAAATGAGGAGGAGGAAAAGGGGCTGAGAGAAAATAATTAAACGTTTATCTCCAGATTCATTTAATTAGTTCTCTGGCTCTAAACTAATCTTCTGCCTTTTTGCTTAGCTTTGCCTCTTTAGTTCGCTTTCAGTCCAGTCTTGCCCTCCACAATGTAAGCAGTTCTTGTCATTATCCAAGTCTTGTTACTGGCTTATGTTGTTTTATTCAGGGAGGAAGATTCACACTTTAATTGAAATGTATTGTGATGCATATTACACATATCATATGTCTGTTTATAGGCACGTGTACAGAATTTTTAGACCACATTTCTGTAGGAAAATCACTTAGCATGCATTATAGAAATGATATATTATTATTCATGAGGATACTGGACTGAGTTCGTTACTCTTCTACACAGCTGGAGCACAATTCTTACAACATAATGATCTTAAGAAATGAATTTGATTATACAAGCCATACTTCATCACTCATTGTGCTAAAACACAAAGAGATTGATACATTTTACACGATGTACAAATCCTCCAATGTACCACAGTGTGATTACAGTGATTATATTAAACTCAGAGTTCACTAACACACACACACACACACACACAAAAAAAAACACAAGAGCACAAAGCACACAAACACACTCTCTCTAACTCACTCAGCTGACAATGTGCGTCCCTCGGGTCGATTTAGCTCTCTGTTCCTTGTCCTTGATTACACTCCCCTCACAACTTAAGACTGATACTATTCATCACCACACACACACAGACAGACACACACAGACACACACACACAGGGAGCGCAAACATCAACCCATCCATTTGTAACTAATTATACCAGCCTTGGTTTTCATCTCAAGGTGAAGCTGTCTTTGTTGTCTTCATGAAAGGCCCCAAACTCTCAGCCGCTTGTCGACTTGTTTGTGCTTCTGGTTTGTGGTCTGCTCATCCTTGTACAATTATAAGACCTTTATATACTGTACTGTATCTGTCCAATGTGAGGACGTCATCGCTGCTTGGAATTAAACAGGCATAACTCAGTATTTGCTTTCATAGTCTTGTTGAAAATGGGTTGTGTGATTTTTCTCTAAAACATAAATGATCTTGAAGAGCTCATTAACATCTTTCTAAGTCTCCAGATTCTATTATAATCCATCTGATGTTAGCCTTATGTTGCCAATCTCTCACCTGGGTGGAATTGACAATATCTATTAGGAGTTAACAGCTCTCTGTGGATGGCATTAGTATTGCCAGAGGACATCTAGAGATGGTAATTATTACCCGAGCAGCTCTGCGAATTTCATCTCATCCAGCTGAAACGGCCATTTTTAGCAATTTTCCCCAGCCGCCGCGATATAAAGTCCAACAGAAATTACCTACTGATTCCCACAAAACTCGGGGGTTCGCCTGCGATGCTTTTTCAAACCACCTCAGTATTTTCAGCCACGTCTCAGTGATTACTAGTGGCTGGGAAATGAAGGAATAATTAGATTTGCCAGCTACAAAGCAGTTTTGCTGACATGCAGTATGTTACAGAGCAGATTTCAAGGCCCTATAGCCAGAAACATAAATTTGTCTTGTTCGAGTAGAGGCGTGTCGGCGATTTTAAGTTTTAGAGTGGGTAAGGGACAGTGTAACACATACTACAGACTGGGTGTGGTTTTTTGTTGAAATGAGCTTTAGTGCCTGTGCTGTATGTTGCTCTCTGATATCAATTAGCTTTACAGTGTCCACTTCAGCTCCACTGGTTTTCATGACAGAGGTGAGAGCTCCTCATATTCCCTCATGACGGAGTGAGAGAGGATTCTGGGCAGAGACATACTGATAGAGTAAGAGAAATGGAGTGTGTGTGTGTGTGTGTACACGTGTGTGTGTATTTTCTGTCCCTGCTCGGCCTCTTGGAGTCCACCAAGAGACGGGGCGGGGGGGCGGCGGGGTGGGGGGGACTCAGCCAGTTGCTGCTAAGCCCCAAAAGTAATTTCAGCAATATAACTGCACCAGTTGGTACACATAGGTGTGTGTTTGTTTGTGTGTTTGTGTGCGTGTGTGTGTGTGTTTTTGAGTGCATGTCCTGGAGTGGTTTGTGCAGCTTATGTCAGCAAGGTATATGTGTGTTTTTTCCTGTGATTTTTATGGATGTATGTTTGTTTACGTGCATGTACAAGTGACGTTCGAGAAGGCATGTGCGTCCGTGTGCGTGTTTTGTCTTTTCTGAGAGTAGGAATCTGCCTGCACAACTTAAAAGCACTTTCAAGCCTCCTCACCGTTCTGCTCCACTAACTTAGGTTTTTTTTTTTTTCCTCGTTCCTTCCTCATGTTTTTTTTTCCTCCCATCTCTGTCTGCAGAAAAGCTCCTGGGTCACAGTTAAAGTAAATGAACAAGAACCAATGTTGGGTTGCACACTGCAAAAAATGACGACTGGTTTGACTCTAAACCTCAAGGTGCTTCACGAGTTCCTAAAAAGGATGGTGTGGAGAACCAGACAGGAGTTGACTAATTTATCATTCCTGAACACACCTGCATAAGTAAGTCGATGGAGGAATAAAACTGTTTGTTGTTGTGAAGTCCTTTTCTACTGCAGAAAGTAGACATACAGGACAAACACAGCGTCAGGTTTTATTCAGCGACAGACTCTAATTAAAGCTTATTGCACATCAGTTTAAGCGGACTTCACTTCCTCTCATCCCCCTTCATTGTATCGGGGGGGGGGCATTCACCATTATACAAACTGTCACTTGGATGATTTTAGGAAAAAGGCTTAGCCTAGCTTAGTGGCTTTAAGCTCAGAGCGCCATTTGTAGAAAATTAGATTTACAGTCAGCGATCAAAGCAGAATTTAACTTTGATGTTGTCAGCCTCTCATGATCACATCCAAAACATTGTATGTTGATGCAAAACTGTAGAGAAAATTAGACTCCTTAGTTTTTACTCAGCAAGCGGAGGAGGTCGATGAACACGAGCCATGAAGCTGAATTTAATAACGAACACTACAAACAGGGAGACGTGTGATACTGTCATGTTGACGGTTGGATTAGTTTACTGGGATACGGGCGTGCTACGATGGTTTTGTCCATTTCTAAATGTAAAATGAAATGAAAACCCAATTAGAAACCGGTCTTGGATAATAGTGCCTCATGAAGGTCTAATCCTTAATACAAATTTGAAGAGAAGCATGTTTCACTACAAGAATCTGTCACACACTGAGCTGAAAAAACAGTGTGAGACAGAAAGATGACTCCAAGGCAGTCTGGCAGGTAAGCAGCCATAACCTCGTATTATTATTTGAAGTAGTTACTTCACCTGAATCACACCACAAAATGTAGTCTTTTCTTAAAACTTCTATCAGGTCATTTAAGCCTCATTTAATCCCATTAAGTGATTTAAAAGTATGAGTGTTATGGAGCAGCATTGCTGTGAAAAAAGGAGGATTTTTATGTTACTTACAGTAAACAATGCTGTAGGCAGTTTTTAGCACATTATACTGATGTTAAAGGCACAGGTGCTCTACAATGGATTAAAAAAATAGAGACAGAAAATAGAATTATAACAATTGGAACATGATAAATTGCATTTTCTAAACTTAGGCCCACTTTAATCACCTCGCTACTTTTGCATCGGTCCAATTATCTTAAGGGTTTTGTAAATCCGGTCTAGTGGTTCTCTCAGGACAGTCTTTATACAGCTCTGTGTTTTCTTCTAAATGCACAGGTTTGGTTGTGTCTTGTTTAACCCCAGCAAACTAATCAGCTACTACTAACTGTGTTAACTTTCTGTGACAAATCTTCTTTGCACCTATCAGCTGAGCAGCCGTTGGAGGATTTGGAGTTGCAGCTGTGTAGAATGATGAGAGAGATGCAAAATGATGGCGGGAATAAATTTGTAGTTACAGGACTTTGTGTGACTTTGAGGCGTTCTTGCTTTCTATTAGACCATTGCTGGACCTTGAGCCGGACCAGACGAGGCCCAGAGGCCTCGCACACGTAGACAAATGAGTCCTGCCGTCTCCCACCTGGCAGGACCGGCAGTCGAGCGCTGGCTCATGAACTCACCGCGGATGTCTTTTGTTACTCGCCGCCTTGCTGCTAATAAATCAAACTTAGATAGCTGCATATGCATGTGCTTGGACCGCCGCTCCTATCATCCCTCTCTGTTACAAATAAACACTCCTCCACACACAGCCACGGACACGTAGCCCAACAGGCTAATGGCTGGTGAGCTGGCAGAGGCTGATTAGCTGGGAGTGAATGGGGCAGAATTACAACTCTTCAGGCTCTGCGATTGCATTGTTGCTTCGACAACGATCCATGTTGGATTACTTGAATGCCGGTATATGGGAAGAGTAATCGGTGCTTTCCATCTGTCTCCTTGTCTGTTTATTTCCCTCAAACCAGTCTCTCTCTCTGATTCCTTCTTTTATTGTCTCCTTCACTCTCTTTCTCCTTCACTGTCCTGCCAACCTTTTCACTGGGGTGGTGCAAGTAGCTTATTAGGCTACAAGTTGCCTTAATCACAGCAAAAATATTCTAGACATGCCCGTCTCTGCTCTGTTAGAGAAGAAACAGAAGACGTAAATGATAAAACAAGGAGACAGGCAGTATACATTTCCCCAGCCTTTGTTTGCATCTTTGAGGACCAAAAAGAAAATTTCAGAGTTCAGCTTCGGCTTCGTACTCACTAGTCTTCAAGAGTTGAGTATGAGGATGTTGAAGTCTGGCCCAGATGGAATAATTAATGCAGCGAGATGTAGATTTATATTGACTGAAAGAAAATCCAGAGCAATCTGAGAGTTGAAGGAGAGACCCACAGTATAGTGCTTGAACACACAGTGACAGATGGATGAAGTACACTGACATACATTTTCTCACAATTTCCTCAAGGAAAACTGCGCTCTCTTCATCTGATGCAATCCGCTCGTCTGAGCTCAGCTTCATACGGCGCACAATCTCAGACTCTAACTGCTTTAAGTATTAACGCAATCTCTGTCGTGAAAAGAACAGTCGCACCTATCAAAGTCCTGTGCTTCTCTTACGTTGCCTGCCCCTCATATTTACATCTAAATGACTGTTGATGGTGACAGAGGTGGTGCAGGCCCAATTATACAATGGATTTCGCAGTGGAACCTGACAAATGACAGGTAATGGCAGAGGGTTGGAGGCATTTTTTCCAGACACTCCCTGCTTTAACAAACGTAGCCGTGTCTCCATAGTTTGACTCTGACAGAGTAATTTATTCCTACTCCGCCAGCACGGAACCACGGATTTAAAAGTTTCACCACTTACCCAAGCTTTCCCCATTTTTCACTCCAGAATGAAACTGTTATTATTCAAAAGAGAAATGGGAATTTATGCAGGCTCAGACATGGCCTTACATCTTCACTTACTTTTTCTTCTTTTTCCCTTTGTTTGTATTCTCATTTTCCCCCCTGTTTTGCTGCTTTTGTGTTTTTCATTATATGTGCATCTTTCCTGGCTCTGTAACATGTGCATTTAATTTGTCCTGGGTGCAGCCCTGCCTGTTTCTGCATCTCCTTTTCTATCTGCTTCTCTTTGCTGAAGGTTCAGACGCTATGAACACGGCATAAATCAGCTCGTATTGATCTTTTCATTCAAGCGATAGAGACTGGCTTGGGCTCATGCACATTTTATTTTGGCTTTCAAAAGGAAGACAGGTTCAATGTATGGGTATACAAGACCTTTACGATGAAAAAATACATACATTTCTCAAAGAATAGTTTGAAGTTTGGCACTTTTGAACTGGTAAGGCACTTCAAAGAGATAAGTGCTTCAAAAATCACTGCCCGAATTTCCCATTTTTCTTCTCTTTTACATAAACACATCTAAAATTTTCTGCTGCTTTCTCTTTGAAGAAAAGTGATTTACAGAACATATACAGCGTCAGACATAAAACCATATGCAGTGTTATCTACAGGTCTCTTTTTAGACCGTGTTTGCACTTGTGACGTGTACAGTGTTTTTCCTTCAGCAGCTGTTGGTGGCACCTAAAAACACATCCATTGGCATGTTTGCAATGTACTCACACAGACATCAAAGGGCGGAGACGTTCACGAGGAAACGCACACGCTGATAGACTGTCATGTGACTTCATACACTTTATATGACTGCAAACAGCTGTAAAGTTAGAAAGCTGCCACTGCTTTGTGTAATGAGAGAGAGATGTGATGGCGAAAACAGGAAAATAATCCTGGACAAGATGGAGAGGGAAGGACAAGAGACGAAAGAACATGAGAGAGGAAGAGATCAGATGAGTGAAGCAAGAGGGACTGAAGATGAATGGAGGAAGGAGCAAAGGGGAGGCATAAAAAAAGCATTGAGTTCAAACCTAAATGATGAAACAGGATATCACAGTCTTTCAAAATGACAGACAGACAGGTGACAATTCAAAGGGAAACTCAAGGCTCACTAACACACTTCATGTTGGGTTTTACTCTGATTTCATTCACCATGTCAGTGCATCATAGTCTTTACGAGGTTCTAGTGGTGATTGAAGAGGTTCTTAGGATTGTTACAGATGTTTTAGTGGTGGATGGGAAGGTTCTTGATTTCCTCCAGGTTGCTCCAGGTATTGTTTGGAAGGGTTGGTAGAGGTTTTAGAAGGTTCTAGTGATCCTAAAGAGGTTGTAGTGACCACTGAGGAGAGTCCGTTGTCGTTGTTCTTGGAGAGTTTCCTACTTGTCGCTCTGGAGAGAACACAAAGAGATGAAAAAGAAGACTGAAGGCCATGAAGAAGAAGAGAGGACTATATTTATAGCTTTTTTCACTTAAAAGTGCACAGCATCTCCAAATGTAAGCATACACTCATGACTTGTGTTTTTTTGTGTCACACAGATGCACATTAACCCTCCTGTTTCATTCAGCATTATCATTTAAACATTACAGGTCATGAAAGTGTCACCATTCAAATGGAGGTGAAGTAGAGGTTAGCATAAATATTTCAGACCTTTCTTCATCATGTTAAACCTTCACACCCTCCAAAACTAAGTGAGGGAAGACGAGCGTCAAGAAATGGCCTGAATATGAAATAACTATATAAAAGAGAGAGCAATGCGACAGATACACTTTCAGTCATTAACATTATAAATGGGTCCAGGTTGCAGCATTTGTTAACAGCTGACAGGAAGTAAAACTTGGACTCAATTTATTTCCTGGCAACACGTTCCCAATTAAAATGGTCCATTCACTTACTCTGATTGTGTTCACAAGCTGGTGGGAAGTTCCAAACATCTGGGACTTACATGCTGGATGCCAAACCTGGGAGACAAATGGTAAACAAACACTGGCATCCTGTAGCTTCAAGTGATTTAAAGAAATAGTCTGCTCAGAATCCTGTGAGACACACACCTTATGTGTTGAAAAGTGAAGGGGCTAAAAATGTTTTTAACTCAGTTTTAGGTTACACACTCTTCCTTCACAGATTCAGAGAACACATTTGAACTCACAGCCTGACAGCCAATTTAATACCCAGATATTACATCCAAACACGATGGTATGCCGCTGTTTGAACCACTAGCTTAGCTTAGCGAGGCTAAAGCAGATGCAGCAGTAGGAGTGGAGCGTGGCAGGGAAACACTCTATTGAATTGCAGAATAAAATGTCTGTACACATAATTTGCTGACTCAAAAAAGTTTATTTAGTTAAAAATGAACATTAAATTGTGAAGGTGCTGATGCTCTGGTCTGCCAACGAACCGTTTGGTCAGCCTCCTGAGACGTCAGTCAAAATCAACTGCTGCCTTGTTGCCATGGTGATTTTGATAACAAGGATTTAGACCTTTTCCTGAATCGGGGAGTTAAATTTCAGCAGCCAGTGGAGGAAAGTTCAGGCTTATTTACCACCTGTTTGCTGGGAGATGAGGCAAAAACAGCAGAAGCACCGGTGCATGCGGTTGCATTTATTTGCTCTGCCTTTCAGCACCTGTGTTACTGTAGAGGATAAAGTGAAGAACTTTGTGACCAGCTTGTTCTGTATGTTGAGAGAGGATGTGGGCATTACAGTTTTCCCACTGTCCAAACTTGCTCTTTCCTCTAATTCTTTCTGTATTGAACTTTTCATTTCTGATATATGTGTGAATTTCTACATACAGAATTGCTGTCCTTTGATGTGAGATTTTGATTTAATTTTAATTAATATTTTATGTGCTTTTCTATGTAATTGTATGCACAAATACAAGATACTGTATGGTAGTGGATACTGAGCAGGACTCTCTTTTAAACTGTTGACAAATTTATTTGCTGGTATACATCAGGTTTTATTTATTGAACAGATGGGCAACCAAAGTACCTAAACACAGACAGACATCCAGTAAAATATCTAGTTAAAATGAAAGAGGTGAGCATTACTCACGCATTGATTTTTAAAAAAAAATCTATTCCTCACAAATTATTTATTTAGTCGTTTGGTTGAATTCATTACTTGAATGTGTTTTGTGGGATTTGGCCGCTGTGTTGCTATGGCAGCAGAGACGGTGAGGTGGAGGAATGCAGGCAGGGAAGCAGAGACAGGGTGGAGTTCCTGTTTGCGGAGGAGAAAGTTTATGATGTCAGATTTGGTTTTCCTCTTTGCTCCCAGGGAGGTTTTTTTGTTTGTTTTTTTCTCATTTTACTTCCCACACACAGAATCACGCTGGCACTCTGTGTGTGTGAGTGCAACATGCCCAGTTTGAATGTTAGACCCCTGGGGAAAACACACTTTGGTCAGTGCAAGTTTTTTTATTAGATTTGGGGGAATATTTAAATTAGAATTAAAAGCTTTTTGGTTATGTTGGAGTATGCCCAGCATCTGCAGTTGTTTAAGTCCTCACAAGCATAGAAAACTAGTATGGAAAACAAAAAAATGGCCTGCACCTGTTCCTCCAGGAGACTCCGACCCTGCTCTGAATTCATGAGGTAGAAAATACAAGGAAATGTGCTGCTCAACAAGCAGTGTTTTGCTGCTTGTGTTACCTCCAAGTGTGTGTGCGTGCGTGTGTTTGTTTACGGTGGTCGATGCCGGACTCACAAGGCACATGCCTCCGGCTGTTCTTACAGCATAGCAGAGCGCCAGGAAGCTTTCAATGAAGGAGAGAAATATATGGCTTTGTCTCTCTGCAGTCCTACTTTTTGTTTGTCTCACCCAAGTGAGTCGTCGTTTCTCTCTCCTGCAGGAAGTCTGCAGCCGGTCCAACTGTCTCTTGATCTCTCCCTCCTTCTCTATACACACACCTCAATGCATGCATCTTAATCTAATGATGTGTTGGTAGCCTATTATGAGAGATGATGAGATCTCATCTCAGCAGGTCACATTATTAACCCTCTTCTGTGGAGCACCACAAGCAATTTACATGTGTGTGTGTGTGTTTGCATCTTGAACTCTGGCTGTGTGTCTGAGAGCAGCACTGTAGATTATGCTGATTACCTTTCACAATTGAGGATTTTGTGTTTTGGTGTCAAATCAAGATGCTGAAACCAAGTTTTCTCTCACACCTACAGTTTATACAGGCTCAGTTTGCAGTTTGTGTTCCATTTTGAACTCGTAATCGCGTTAGAAACCACGGGATATGGATGCCATGCTTGTTTTGAAACCCTTGAATTTTTTCCTACTCAGATTTGTTTTTCTGAGCCCGCAAGATGAAAAAGATGAAAATGACAAAATGAGACAGATGCAAGGAAACACTGTGGTCATGCATATTTGTGCAGATGAAAAGAGTGAGTGTGTGTGTGTGTTTGCCACACATGAAAGATCGTCTGAATGTGTATATATCTATGTCTCCCTGTCCCTTTTTTGATGTCCTGATTAGCAGTGTTTATATTTAGATCATATTAATCCGCTCAAAGTCTGCATTCCCCGAGGCGCTGTCAGACACACACATGCACACTCTCACACACACAAAGTCATCCCCTTGTCCTACTCATCAACTTTAGGACAGAGTGAAGGAGAGCGTGCGTAGAAGTAAAGTAGGAGTAAGAGTGATAAAGCCAGCTGAAACATGTCAGAAAGTAGAAAGTAAGCACAACACTATTTTAGGGGGTAATTGAGGCGAGTTTACCAGCACAGATTAGTAAGCCTGAAATAAGTTTTATATGCCCAATCCTCATTTTTTTGTGTGCTCAATTTAAAATTCACTCTTTTGCTAATTTGCTATTTCCCACCAGATGTTTAATTGCAGATTCTAAACTCTTGAGATCATGAGAGCATACTTGCAGATACTTTTCTGGCAGATCTCGAGAGTAACAGGGGCATATCTTTTTCATGAAGTTCTTTAATTGAAAAAGCAAAATCGCCCACAGAAGCAGATGGGGGGGACTGCAGCGTCTAGGAAATAAGTGACACTTGACTTAAGGGTAAAATTTGGAGGATTTTTTCGTAGCGTTTTTATTGAAGCAGGGAAAAAACTGGCAACACAGAGGAGAAGTTTTTAACAACGTAAGCTCAGTGCTTTAACCAACATTAAACAGCTGTTTACTTACCAGTCTAGAAGAAATGTTACAAGTTCAAACGTAATTCCTTTACTCATCATGAGCAGTCTCCAGTTGTGTGTTGTACTGAGTTCTCTTTCCTACAGAAGTTAGCATGTGAAGCAGCTCAGCCCATTTGTCTCATCAATTCCTGATATGAACTCACTTCACATCCAGCCTGCCCCTCAGAAGCAGTGCTGCTCAGAGGGCATATACTAGTCACTGTAAATGCAATGATGGCTGAGTCTCTTGGCAAACTCACCACCACCCAGTGCCAGAAAGAAACCACGTTCAGCTCCAGAGAAAACTCACAAATAGCCCCTTTAGCAAACTGCGATGTCATGAGATCCTGTAAGCTCACCCTGCTGATGGCTTTATCTCCTATTATGTGTGTGTTTCTTTGTTACTGTGTCATTCCTCCCTCTGTACGTATATGTCATTAGGTGTGAGCGCAGGCCTGTATGTGTGCATGTACCGCATGTGTGTAATAAATCCCCGCAGTGTGATGGCCTTAAGCCTTGTGTTCCCTCGGAGTCGCTCTGAAGAGACAAATCCAGAGGCTTAGGCAAATTACACACACTTACACCTGCCTACACACACACACAGGCTGTCATACCCCCATATCTTCTATGTGGCTTTCTCCTGTGCTGCATGTTATACACACCTGGGTCTCTGCAGCAGCTCTCCTCTCCTCGTTTCCTCTGTTTACCCTCCCCTCCTTCTCCCCACTTCCCTTTCACTCTGTCTGTTTCACTGGTTTGCAGTCATAGGTTCACTGAGGCGAAAAGGCAAAATGGCCTCCTCATGGAATGGAAGGGTCGATGATTTCAGAAACACCACACTGAGCACTAACACACACACACACATGAATAACATGCAGACCCTGCCAAAGCTTTTCTGGCTTATTGTATTATACTTCCTCCCCTATGGTGGGAATGACCATATGTCTTCATGTGGCTACACTCGTGGGTGTGTGTGTGTGCGCGTCTGTGTTAGTTTGCATGCGTGCCTGTGTGTGTACGCGTGTTCCACGCCGCCCCGCGACGTGTTATTTCCCAGTGTGTGTGCATGTGTCCGCTCAAGCAGGGAGGAAGGCTGCTAGCAGGTTGCAGGGGAGGGATTGTAAACTGTGGACGTTGGAGTGAAGCTTTGGCTGGCTTTTTCAAAATAAAACATCCTCTGGTATATCTGGTATGGATGTAATTCTGAATATCAGTGTGCACTGCTGAGGCAAGAAATGAGATATTAATGTGGAGATTCTAGGTTTACAAAATATCATGATTTAACAGGACGGAATCAGAGAAATATTGAGTAATTAGCACTACTGTAGGTAATTATTGTTTTTCACAATGGATGTTTCAGAGTGAGCCTCTTCAACAACTATCCTTCAACTAATTAAACTGCCTGCTTTTGAATGAGTTTAATTGGTAGTGCAGCTGTCTGTCCAACTGCCAGGCACAGACAACTAGATAATCACTCTGACTGGAAGCCATAGGGATGTAAAGCGCAGGATCATTATCCCGCTCCAGTATATTACTGTTCGGCAGGCTCACACAGACGGCTGTCAGTGTCGAGTTTTCTCTCTTTTTTCATAATGAACAAACCAGGGCTATTATTTCTAAAGCTTTTGAAAATTCATAACGATGAATGGTAGTCTAACAGAGTTGTACCATATATATCTAAGAGATGGAGCCCTTCATGGAGTGAGTGATTTCAGTGTCATTTATGCAGCAAGGTCAGAGCCAGGTGTTCATTACATTATGTTCTTTAACTTTTATTTAAAGTAGGAATTCATTGAATATTTTCCACGATTCACCGCCTCAGACGACTTATTCTGAAAGTTCAATTGTGTGCATAAATAGGAGCAGGTTTCTAGAGTGATATTGCCTTGTGTGTCCTCCAGTCATACATATTACGCCCTTATTCTTGTGTGTCTGTGCAGGAAAAGTGCACAAAAACCCAATAGTTCCATTTAAGTAGCAGACTCCAGAATATCAAACTTCAAACTATCAAACGTGCTACATTCTTCTCTGTTGTAATGACCCAGTTCCCCTGAAGTGATCCTCCGAGTTTCATCTAATCATAAATACAACAAACCTGACTTGAATGTGCAGTACAATGAGCACATGGTCCACAGCCCCCACCCCCACACCGAGGCCCAATTAATCACCAGAGAAGCCCTGGCATGCAAACGGAGTTGGTCTGATCTATTACCAGGAGCAGTGGGATGAGGTAGGCGTTCAGGTTTCAAACACCTGTGGTTTTTCCTGCTGATGCTCCTGTGGGCTGCTGCTGCTGCTGCTGCTGCTGCTGCTGCTGCATTTTGTCTTACTAAACCTACACCTGCACAACCTGAAAAAGAGAAACAGACACGAGTGGAAGATAGAGGAACAGAAATCAGTACGCAAAAGACAGATGTAGAGTGAGAAAGATGAGCAGTGTGGGGAGGAAATAGGAATCTCATCAGGCCCCTATTCTCCTCACTGTCTCTCAGTTTTATAAGCAGTGGAGGCAGACTAGCCCTGCAGTCAATTGCAGGTGCTAGTCTGACTATAAATGGAGCAAGGATGGTAATGTTCCCCTTCCAGGTGAATACCAATGAAATTCAATTTCAGTAATATGTTGAACACTCCACAAACAATGAAGTTTGTTTCCAGACTTCCCGACATGTCTGAACACACCAGGCTTGTCTCATTGACCTCTAATGGACCAAGTATATTTCCTTTTACTGAGAAAAAGAAGTATTTTCTCATTGACCTAAATTGGCACCGACTTAGAACTAAACTTAAGTGTTCCATTTACATAAAAAAATAGAATCACTCTCCATGCAGAGTTTCTAATTAATTAGTTCTGAACCACTAACGTCAATTGAAAATTAGCTTGCTATTTAAACCTGCTTCGTTTTCATTGTCAGTGGTGCAACAGTGTTTTCCATTTGACCACTAGCTAAGCCCTGCTTCCCTTAGTTACTGTGGCCTGTCAAGCTTTTAGTTCTCACCCAACACAATGATGTGAATATATACATATAGTCATTTTTAAAACAGTGGGTCTCTGATTTCAGACAGAAAGCAGAGCTCTCGTTTCCATTGATTCTGTCAGCTGAAATGACTGTGACTGATCTGTCACGAGCTGATTTTATTTTATATTTTAGGTATTTAAGCTAATGTTTGCTCCATGAGTCGGTTTAAAACACTGTCTCTGGCTGACTTTTTAACTTGGTTAATGATGCCTCCTTGGTCTTTGAAGTCATGCTCTGTTACTACTGTAACCTACAGTCACTAGCAAATGGTGAATTAAAGCTTCAGGTTACTTCTATTTGGGAAAACATTATCTCTCTTACATCGCATGAAACTAGTGCTGAGCTATGGATGGCCAACAGAATGAGTCCTTTCCCTCTGTCTTACAGAAATTAGCCGTTCACTGTAGACTTGCAGTGGAATTAGCTTTGTCCTTGACTGACAGCAAGATTAACTTTGTCCTATTGATCTACAGCAGTGCAACCTTTCCTCACTGATTTACACTTTAACTGCCTGTGGTTGGACATGCTCTATGATATACTCAATCAACTGAACATTGTGGACACTTTAAGTACGCTCAAGAGATGAATCTTAGTAAAAGCAATTATCCCTGATTGATATCACTTATTGAATTTATTCCAAACACAGAGGAGACAGGGGAAGCAGCAATTGCTAAAGAGGGATTTTTAGTTTCGAGACAGCTGAGATGTGAATTCAACAGAGGGGTTTTCAGCTTAACAACAAGATGTCCTTAGATTTAGAGCAGTCTGATCTGCTCAAAATCTTTTTACGATCCCAGAGGAGTGTAATGACTCATCTTTGCCATCCTCCCTCTGTCTGGTACACTACAGGTGTGAACCGGCCTAAAAATGGTATCAGTGCAGACCTTCTGTTCCCGTCAGCAATGAGAAAACCTAACATCATATAATGCTGGCAGTGCCCATCTAGCTGTGTTCATACTGGAGTCTCCTTTAGTGCTCTCATTGCTGGAGTTTTCACAGCTCTTTGTTGCTCATTCCTCACAACCCACTCAGATGTCTCTCTTTTTTAAACTCCCTGTCTCACTTTATCGCAGTGATTTTCTCTTCTCTCAACCTCACTGTCTCCTGCTCTCTCAACCTCGATGACCCTCATAAAATTTGCTGCCCTAACTTGTGCCAGCGGTGTAACGCTGAACCAGAGACAGTGCAATAGACCTTCAGGGTGCTGGAGGGTCAAGTGCCAGGGCACACACTTTATTAAAATGCTGGTGTGTCTCCACGGGTCAGCAGGTATGCCGGGCTGTGTGAAGTCATAACATCGACACGTCACACAACCTATAAATATCCTGATGGGGTCGACAGAGAGGTATTGTAGGCATTATGTACATGTTATCAGTGGAAACGCAGATTTAATTTGAAAGTCATGAATAAAAAGTAGAAATCAAACGACCCAAAAACAAACACATGGCGTGATTTCATATATTTCAATGATATATAGGTATGACAACACTCAGAATTTTGAGATAACTTTGGTAGCCTTCACATGTTTTTCATCAGGATACTATCAAGTCTTGGAAGCTGGAGTTTCCCACTGCACTTTGAATGCACCACAGTGATGACAGCAAGTGTCAGATACAGTATGCATACAGAGCAGCCTGCAGCAGAAGTTTTAAACCAAATGGGATAAAACCCTGGATGTAACGTCGTCATTAAAAATGCATGAGTAAAGACGGAGGAAGAAACATTAAATTCACCATTTTGTGGCCTCACGCAGAACAGAGTTACTCTCTCCATTGTTAGGGCACATTCACACCAACAACAGCATTACAACCCAAGGCTCTGATGTGGGCGTACGGCTGCTGGGCACAGATAGAAGATAAAGTAGGAACCATAAAGTCTAGTTTGAAGGTTTAATCAAACTGCAAGACACTGATGGTTTATGTACCTTCAAGCAAAGGATGTAATCCTCTGGAGAGTTGTCATAGCGACATTAGTTTTCTTCTCCTCTTGACACTAGCAAGTTTCATGACATATCAAGGTAATCTACCTGCTAGGTGTACTTGTATGTGTTTAATTGGCTTTTAAAATGCGTTGCCAGATGACACTGCAAACAGAGAGACAGCTTATTGTCTGGAGAACCCAGATGCATCAAGCAGACAGAGGAAATAGATGAAGTATGGCAGCGAGAGTATGCTCATCCTGGGAGCGAATGTCATAAAATATTTAAAGCAACGTGTGCAGGTGTTTTGAGGCTTGTCGTACACCTCCGCTGTGTGTTTTCCCATTGCGTCAGCTAAAATCTTGAGTTAAGGTAATGTAAGAGAATTCATAGAAGTGTTTACCAAGTGCAGGTTAATTCAGAGTGTGGCTGATGTAAGTGATTTGTTCCATGATTCTGAAAGTTACAACACTGTGCTACCACAGAAAGTAGGTGTACATAGCTTCAGGCACCTCAGTCATCATCCAGGCTTTTATTTAAGAAAACGTCACAGTATAAGACAAATGTAAGATATAAAACACAGGCAGAATATATGTTAGAGTAATAAATGAAATGGATAATAAAGACAGTAGGGTAATAAAGGAGATAGAAATAAATAAAATGTACAGTTACATATTAAATGCACTGAAATTCTTTCAGATATTCCAGAGAGCGGTAGATGTCCCCTATGCCACAACAAAGCCGCCGTAGGGAAGCGTGACGCACACCTTTGTGAATAGAACATCATTTCACAGCCTCAGTGTGACGACAGTAATGCATTAGAGAGAAGTATGCCCACTGTGGCTTCGTGACGGGGCGGCGATAAAACTGTTTACTTATATTTTTTACACAATGCTCTCTGCACTTTTTCCTCCAGCAGCTCTGTCTGTCCTTGGCAGTGGCAAACTGACATTGCTGCCTCCTCTGCTCTCTTGCTCATGTTTCTGGTGTAATTATTCTTTTTGAGGTAGTTTCTTTCTCATGGTTTATCCTTTGTATTTGAATGACATTCTGCTGCCACACACCCTCCATTATAACAGAATTATTTTCACTTTTAATGCTACTCGTTTGGTTATGTTCTGGTATCTTTCTCTTACACTGCAGTGGCCTCATTTCTTCAAATCGATCGATAAAGTCTCATCTCTTCTCAAAGAGGCTGCTCCACATCTGTCCATGTTGCATATGATTGGTTACTTGTTACAAACATGGCCCCTGTTTTGTGTGAAAGCACCAAACAAGATAGTAACCAGACTCATTATCAGCTGAGTTTGTTTGAGTTTTGAACAGAAAGCAGCCACACAGATATTTCTCTGCCCCCGGCCTGTTGCTCTCTGTTGTCGCCTGCACTTTTAGTCTCAGAGAAGCGGGCAGTTGAGGCAGGTAAAACACAGATAGATGGTCATGGAGCGTCGCAGATAAAAGAAATCATCAGGTAGCAGGGAGGTGTTTATTTATACAACAGAGAGATGTCAGTCCCCTCAGGGTGATGTGTAGGGTCACATGGAGGTCTCAGTCTTTATTTCGAGGTGAATGTGATTCCACGGTTCTCCAGTTTTGACAGGCTACATAAACAGTTGTGCCACCGCAGGACATTTGATTTGACAGGCTACATAAACAGTTGTAACACCAGTCCTGTACCTGCAGGCTGTCTGTGGTGCACCGAGCCGAACCGCCAGTTTTCCTGGCTTCATGCTATGCACTTTGTACTGTACACACACACACACACACACACACACACACACACACACAGAGGGCCAACAGCTGCCACTGAGTGTTAGACCTTTCTGTCACTCAAACTTGACTTTATTTTTTCACCATCATTGAAACATTTTCACTTTTCTAATATTTAATAACATGACATGCCCTCTCTTCAGCTGCTGTGGAGTGACACTGTAAATACTTTTGTGTTGTACGTGCACAGTACCTATACACTGAGCAGCCACAGCATTAAAACCACTGACAGGTGAAGTAAATAACATTGATCGTCTCGTTACGATCCATTGTTCTCCTGGGAAACCGTGCGTCCTGGCATTTGTCTGGATGTTACTTTGATACATGTCATTGCCGTAGACCAAGGACGTCCCTTCATGACAACAGCACTCCCCAGTGGCAGGGGCCTCCCCCAGA
This sequence comes from Lates calcarifer, assembly GCF_001640805.2. NCBI lineage: Eukaryota > Metazoa > Chordata > Actinopteri > Centropomidae > Lates > Lates calcarifer. The sequence goes on along the minus strand of NC_066850.1, from coordinate 1,174,873 downwards.
GGAACAATGCTTGCACCGCACCGTTGTGGCTGATCAGTGTGTGTTAATGGTTATGGTACTGCACCTTTCCTTAGGTGGTAAAACCTGCTGTGTTTGGGGGTTTCATTTCCACTGGGGCTGCTTCATGCCGCAGCAAAAGAGAATCTGAAAACATCCATCAAATGGCATTGCAGTGAATAATTAATTAGGTACAAGTGTGGATTATTTCTAAGATTGTGCTTTTGTCGAGATGCCGATAATGAGATTAGATTATGCTTTTGATTGCTTAGAATATGCGATCAACACTTGAAATGAAGCCACTTAATGTCAAACGCACGACGGCATCTTCAAATGTATTTGATGTGTGTTTTCCTCCTTGGCTGTGAAAATCTGCATAATTACTGAGTGATTCCACACTGCTGGCTTTCAAGTCATACTCCATCTTTTTGAGTATCACACACTCGCCCGCCGCAGACTCGAAAGGTGGCTGCGAAAAGTTTGCTCCTCGACAGGAAACAGCGGCTGTCGTCAGCTCGAATTTGTGTCAGTTTCAGTGGAATCCAGCGGCGGGTGAAATGAACATACTGCAGGAGTGGGTTAAGACCACTGCTGTGTAAATGTTTTCACCGCTGGAATACACTGAAACTGACAATTAGGGTGGGAGTTTTAGAAGCAGAAATTTTTATCTCCCTATAGGTGTTGGCTTCCTCAGAGCCCAAGGAAGTTGTGGGAGTTTTTTCACACCACCTGCAGCTGTGCAGCATGTCGCCAGTCTCCAGCTGCTGCTTTATGATCAGTATATTGTCATGTGAGTCAAGGATGTTTTTGAAAGAGATGTTTTGCTGTGAAACAGAGTGTATAGTTTTGGTTGATACCAACACTGTCTCTGTGTGTGCATTAATCTAAATATATGTGCAGGTATGTTTCGTCTTTTGAGACCTGGGGGCGGTTAATAAATATCTAATTGCTCCAAGAGGTTTTCTGTTGACTAGAGTTCGTGCCTCTGTAATTGGCTTTCGGGGCTAAAATTGGTTGTGTGTGTTTTTATCTCTGAGGTAGAGGCATGGAGAGAAAGCTAAGGTAGGCCCATAGGAAAGTCACTGATCATTTCTTAAAGCAATTTTCACTTCCTAAAAGAAATCTGAGCCCCTCACAACCTTTAGCCCATGGTCCTCCAGTCCAGTTTTTGGTGAATGCATGTACAGATCGGGCACTGAATTAAAGATTTTTTTGTTGCTGTGCAGATGTTCGACACTTTTTTTTTTTTTAAATAATGAATTCACATGTTGCGCTTCTCCACCGCTGCTTCTGTCACACCTTAAGAATTTTTAATGTAAACAGAGAGAACGACGAAAGGTGCCGAGAGAAAGAAAGAAAACAGTGAAAAACAGACACCTGTAGGGAAGAAGGATAAGACATTATTACAGACTAGAGTGGAGAGACAGCACACACACACACACACAAAAGCAGAGCTACAGTGACAGCTATAACAGAACGGACTGTTTAACATAGCGTCAGTCAGTTCTCCTGAGAGTGCTTAACCAGAATACCTGATCACGCAATTACCATAGAAAGAGCAACAACACCCTCTGGGCTCTGTGTGTGTGTGTATTTGTGTTGCTGTCTCTGTGGCAACTGTATTTTCTATGGGAATTGTGGTTTGGTGTGGATATGTGTGTGAGGCTTCTCCCATGAGATTGTTCTTTTCAGACTGCAGTGAGTTGCAGGTCACCTCTTTCATGTCTGTGTATGTATTTATAATTGTAGTGTTTTGTGTATGCTTCGATATATGTACTCGTGTTGTTGTTGTGTTCATCGATCGCTCCGTGTTCCTGTGTGTCACACACTGATTTGCACATATTTCGTCCTTGATACCTGCATTTAGTTTGTTGTCTCCACAGTGGTGACAGCCCCGGCCCGAGGCATTTCGTTTCAGGAACGCCTTGAGGGAATTTCTCCAAATGAGGCATAAACATTCACTCGGAATCAAGGGTGAACTGCTTAGATATTAGTTGTCAGAGGTCAAAGGTCAAGGTCACATTGACCTCATGTCTGTCCCATTCTTGTGAGCACAATATCTCAGGAACACCTTGAGGGAATTTCAGTACATCTGGAGCAAACTTTCACTTGAACTCAAAGATGAAGTGATCAAGATTTGGTGGTCAGAGGTCAAAGGTCAATTCATAGTCTATGTCTGAGGCCTTGCTTGTGCCAAATTTCTCATAACCTTTTTATCCTTCCCATCCTCCTATCACAAAGCTGAACAGCTTTTTGTTTCTTCCCTTTGCTCAGATTTGTTTATTGTAATTATACAAATGTGGTCATTTGCTGATTAAAGTTAATTGACTGAAATGCTAAATAGTAAACACTTCCACAGATGTGGATGTCTGTACACCCTTTATCTTGGTGATGATGGCGTGCTCCACCCACTGTGGAAATGTAGACTGTTTGAAATGGACTCTTGATTCATCCACAGCTCTGACATTTCCCTTAATCTTGATTCTGGACCTGGTCATTGTGCGACCATTGTGCCCGTGCGCCTGATATGAAATGATTACACCTTATTGTTTTCACACCGCTTTATAGCCACCCTGGGTATTTTGGAGAAGGACAAACATAAATGCAAGGACAAAACACCTCTCTGTTTTCTCTGATTCAGTGAAATGTAAAACGAGACAGAGAGATTTGGGGAAGGGAGAGAGACGCCGAGGTTGATGGCCTGTGGAAAATAGAGAGGGGGAGAGACGGAGTGATCAGAACAGGGTGAGGCATTTTTCTGCAGGATAATAAAGAGAGAGGAGAATTGGCTTTTGGAAAGGAGGGCAGAGACGGACAAGTAAAGAATGAGATGTAAAATCAGTCATAGCGTGGATTTTGGACAGACGATGATGGCCTTTGGAGAACAATTATGTGACAGAGAGATGGAACTTTTTAGACGGAGAGAGAAAGGTGATGAAGATGAGAGAGAACAACTAATTTAGCCGTGCCGCTGCGGAGGAGGGCGAAACAGAGAGTGTGAGGATGAGAGATGGCATAAAAGAGACAGAGATGAAAGAGTGATTAATTCGAGGCTCAGATAGTGCTAACGAGGCTTTGAAAAAGAGGAACAGGAAGAGATATAGAGAGATGGAATTAATTTGAAGCCCAGGTATCGCTGCTGTTTCTAATTGAAGCTCTCGACGACCTGCAAGCTTTATTTGATGTCCTGACCGCTCACTGGAAAGGTCATGGGACTCTCATGTCGGGTTAAGTGACTCTAACACACGATCTTGTTTGTCTTTTGTCGTTTTTTGCATCTATTCTCACTTTAAATTCATTTTTACTAAAGAATAAATGAAGTATATTCTTACTCCCTCAACACATGAACAAACAACGTCCAGTCATTCCACACAGTTTATACATGTTCTATACATATGATAAATGCAGATAAGAAATGTTTTTCTAGGGCTTTACTAGCAAAACAATTTCAATCTAGCACGATGTCACCATTATTCACAGATGAAGGTTTTTCCTTTTGGAGCCATGCCCCTCCCAGTGGTTTCTTCTGAAGAGGCAATCAGGCGTGAACACACTGATTAGACCTCATTGTTTGGTATTTACATTTGATGGACTGGACAGTTGGGGAGGGGTGTCTTTGGGTCTTTGGTTTGGGTCAACAGTCCCATTCAGAGACTCAGTGTTCAGCCAGTGAAGCTCAGAGGAAGCCGACAGCAGATCAGTATCATATGGACAATACTTTATTCCACAAAGACTTAAATGTAACTGGAGATACAGGTGTGACTCATCTTGACGTTGGCGTGACGGGAACATTTACTTTGCTAAGTACTTACATAACAGATGGTATTCTTTCACTTCTATCAGAACAGCTTGTGTCTTAGGCAGTGAACAAATTTCTGACTACTTCACTGACTAAGGCTCGTGACTGAGGAGACACTAATCTCAGATGAGTTAACCCCGGGCTCCGGTGATTGGTGGGGGAGCATTGCAGGGCGATGTTGCCCGTTCAGGTGGTGCTGAATTCAGGGGATGTAGTCACGAGGATTTTGCATCCAGACTATGAATCGTGAATAAGTAATAAAAAACAAACCTAGTGCTGGATGAGTTCGAGGGATCGAGGCAATGTAAATCACCTTCTGCTTGCCTGGGAGGGCTGGTTAGGCCGCTTGAGGCGTACACACTGCGCACCTGTTGCCTCGCTGCGAATCTGATTCACTGACTCGGATGCACACTGAGATTGAAAACCGAGAAACTGAAAGAGACAGAGGGAGTACGGAACAAGCCTAAGAGAAAGATGATTTCAGTATCTAAACTAAGAAAGAAATAGAGATGAGAGATAAAGAAGTGCAGAAACTTCAACTGCAATTCAAAACCTGGAGGTGTGGAATGGTCAGAGAGTGTGTGTGAGAGAGACAGATGTCCGGCTCTGATGTCAGTTAAGCTCATTGAAAGTGAAATTGAAATTTTCAAAAGTTGAGAGTGAAAGATATTCAGAGAGGAGGGTGAAGGGCAGAGGAGAAGAGAGGGATAGAAGGAGAGAGAGAGAGAGGCTTTTGATGCTCTGCCAATATTGTTCAACTGTGATGCCAATGGAGGGCATTGAAATTTGAAATTGAAAGAGAAGGGAGCGAGATCACAGAATCCCCAGGGAGGAAAATCCCCAGCTGGGTGAGAGCTGAGACCTCTCTGCATTTTCTGTCACGGAGGGGAGGGAGGGATGAAATGGGATGAGAGAGAGATGGAATCAGTAAAAGACAGAGGGAGAAAGAGAAGTGGATGTCATGTGATGGAAATTATTCCAAGCACTATTCTACAGTATATTCTCCTGTCACTAGAAGTCATATTCATATTCATAGTCGCCAAAGCAACCATGTTATTGACATTCATGTGAATCCCTTCTGTTCCCTCTCGCTCTTCTCTGTATTCATCTTAATGTTTTAAATCTCCTGCTTTTCCTCCGTCCTCTCTGTCTTTCGTTGACTTTGGCTCGGGGCAGCGCTGATTTGTATTCTTTCTTTGGTCACATGAAAGGCAGAGAGGAAAATGTGATGCAGCAGAAGAGAGCAGAAAAACAAAGGTACATGGAGGTCAGAGAGAGAGAGAGAAGATGGAGGAGAGGGGTGAAGTGAAGCTTTCTGTCATTCTCTTATAAAACTATACAGCAAAAGTAGCACACTGAACAAAATAAATATATATATTTATCTATTTCTCCCTGTTTTATTGCCTGTGTGGGTCCTCTTGTTGAGAGAAAACTGCGCCACGAGGAGGTGATTCAGCTCTTTGAGTGGAGCCTCCATTGGATACACAGGAGACCTAAAGATGAGGCAACTGAATATTTTTACTTTAAAACAGGAGGATATATATACATGTATATATAGAGAGAGAGCCTGGAATCAAACTGTGGATGTTGGATGTTTCATGGCCGGTGCATAATATGTTTTGCGACAACAATACAAATCAATTTTATCTTTATTGTCCATCATAGCGGACAGTAAAGTTTTATTAAGCCTTGCAACGATAAAACGTTAAGACACAGAACACACATCAACCATCACAGTTGCTGCTTATTGTGGTGCTAATTATCCATCTCCATCTTTTCCATCTCAGCTCTACGTTTCATCCTGCGCTTTATAGTTTCCCTCCTGTGTTTTTCTCCCTCTCTCTTTTAGCTGAACTGCCGTGTGCCCTCGCGGACACCGTTAATGCTGACACTGTTTTAATTATCTGATATTTAAGAGCAGGCTGTAATTGAGTTAGAATGAATTAAGTGTGCGTGAGTGTGTTTTAATGTGTGCGTAGCGCTGCAGATCGTGGACTGTAATATGTGCAATATATACATGTTTGTGTCAGTATATAGCTAATTTCTGTGAGCTCATGTGTGTACTTGCACATGGATATCAGTGTACTAATATGTGTGTGTGATAATGTGTGTGTGTGTGATCCATTGCTCCCCCTTGTTAGCTTTGATAGCTGTTATGGATCTGCCTCATAATCTTTTACTGGAGCTGTTTCCGTCTCTGGGCTCGCCTGTGAAGTGACGGGGAGGAACCAATTGCAATCCACTTCTCCTGGAGAGTAAAAGAGAGAAGGCAGACAGAGTGAGAGAAAGATGGAGAGAGAGAGGGGGAAACAGGAGGGAAGGTGGAAGAGGAAAAGAAAGACGCAGCGACAGAAATGAGGGATGGCGACAGAAATGGAGGGGAAAGGGAGGAAGAGAGGAGGAGAGAAATAAAGGGAGTGTAGGAGGTAGATAAAAGTGGGAAGGGAGGGAAAAATAACAGTGATGGATGGAGCGAAAGAGGGATAGTGGTGAGAGAGATAGAAAAGGGAAGAGGAAGAAAAAGATGCATGGAAAGATGGGGGTGAACAGATGGTGGTCCAGGGATTGAAGGAAGGAAAGAGTGTGTGTAATAGATGGACGAATGGAGAGAGAGAGGAATCAGCCGAGCTGTAAATTGATTTGAAGGGCCCACAGAATTTAGTCACATCACCCCAGAGACAGTGATGGAGACAAATAGAAGAGGGCATTTCTCCTCATAACTATATCTCATTAAATCAAATTATGATTTAAGCTACCGCTCCACTCACTTAGCACTTCAGAATTATTCCTCTGAAGGATGTACGCCCAAAGAATCCCAATTTTGTAACCACTTTATGAATCAAGGCACCTCTTGACCTTAACAATAAATCAGTAAGTAATCAAAATAAAATCCAGACGAATAAATCAGTCATCCAAAGGATTTTTCATGTGGAGATGGACGAATGACAAGACAGGAACTCTTTGGAAACAGATTATTTGAATGAAATTGACAGTTTCCTTTAAAAACGTTGAATAATAGACTGTTGGTCAGAAGAACCAAGCAATTTGACAACATCAACTTTAGATGCAAGAATGTGAGACAGACATTTTAACAACTACTTGTATTTTATTGGCTGAACAATTGAAAGGAAAATTTCTAAAAAAAAAAAAAAAAGGGAAAATACTTGTCAGATGGATCAGTGTTGCAAAGTGGTACAGAGACGTGACTGAGTCCTCAGCGCGTTCAAGTGTCGACTCAACCGTGTAATTCACCACCTTAAGTGTGACGTGGGCGCTGAGATTGTACAAGGCAGATTAGAGGAAAAACTCTGTTAGACCAGGCTGACAGCACCAACAGCAACTTTCAGATGAGATGGGACAGAGAGAGAGGAAGGAGCCGGGAGTGGGAAGAGAGGTGTGTGCATATATGTGGCCATGACACACACATGTATGAGCAAACACAAAGGATAGTCAGTGTGTGCAAATGTGAGTGTGTGTCACTGTGAATCCATTACCAGAGAGGTGCAGTCCATCACATTAGAGTTAAGACCAACCTTATTAAGATAAGAAAGAATGAGACAGACCTGAAGCTTATGGGAACTCACCGATAAGACCGCTGTCAGTCACTGTGTGTGCATTTATGCGTGTGTTTGCACGTCAGCGAGGCATAAATCAGTCCTTACATCGCCGGTACTCTGTACGAGGGCCCAAGGTTTTCCTCGTGAGGTTTGTCATTGGTCCACTGGGCTGCAGCTCAGGTGGGTTCTTAAAAAGCCACTGTCCTGGTGAGGATCACTGAGCGATAACAGCTTCTATTTTCTGAGGGAAAATTTCTTGAGGTAATTATGCGCAGAGTTGGACTCTGCAGGGAAATATAGGTTTTGTTTGAGCCAAATTAAACCTCATTTATACCTGGGCTCTCCAGGATGGACGAGTGTAATAAACTAACTGCTGAGATGAGATACAGGATGGTGAAGTAAATGATGTAGAAACAGGTTGTTCAGCTTGAAGAATCATACCAGTAGCTTAAAGGTTATTAAGCTGTCAACATTTCTCTAAACTCTCCAAGGAAGGGAGCACAAGGAAAATAAATATACGCTGCCAAACAGCACTGTCCATTAATTCAGCCGTTCCATGTACTAAAAGTGTTTCCTCACAGTTTCTGATACATCTCAGATGTCAGACGGTCCCTGAATGCACCAGCTTTCGAATCTGCTCCCATTCACAGCTGCTTTGCACACAGTGTAACTTGGACAACAATAAATAAAAGCAATGAACTGTTAGCTGTGATGGATTACCTTTTTCCAGCAAGATTTAAGTCTTTGCACATGTGATGTCCACGAGCGTACAGAAATGAACTGAAGCGATGGCTGCCCGGAAGACAGGAATTCAATCTAAAAAGTTTATGGAAAATGGTCAGGATTAATTTGAAATGTACATATTTTATATCTTATGCAAAGCTAATGATATGGTCCTGTAATTCTTAGCTCTGTATGGATTGTACTGATTCCTGTGGGATGTTTTTTTTAAACTTTAATTTTCACCATAATAAAGCTTTTCATGTCCGACCTTGGCCTCTAACATTCTGTAACACTCTGTTGCCGTGGAGATGTGACACTGTGTGTGTGTGTGTGTGTGTGTGTGTGTGTCTGTCTGTCCAGATGGGAGGATTTTATCAGGCTGCAGGGTAAAATTCACAGAAATAACTTTGCTTTATAAGGAACCTGGAAACCCACTTTAGTTATGCACACATTCTGGCACACACATGACACACACAAAAATAGGCATCGTGCTGTTCTGCACACACACACACACACACACACTTACACCGACATGCACACAAGTGGCCAGTAAATGTTGCTGTCGCTAGAAGCCCCTCAGCTCATAAAGACCTGGAGAGGAGATCCAAGTAATCAGTGAACATGCTGTAAACTGGTGGGAGTGTGTGTGTGTGTGTGTGTGTGTGTCAGGTACAGACACAGTGATAACTCAAACAGCTCTGTGATGAGAGGGGAGAGACTGCAGTGGCATACAGCTGGCATTTTATGGCACCGCAGCACTCCTCCTGCCTGTCTCTCTCTCTTTCTCTGTCGTTTTTGCCGTCTCACTCTTTCGTGCCACCATCCTTTCCTCCCTTCAAATTTCCCTGCATCGCAGCTTTCATCGATCCTGTGTTCCTCTTCTTCTTCTTCTCTCTTTTAAGCACACACCTGCCCACCCTGTCTCCCCGTCTGTCTCCCCTCGCCTCACGCAGCTTCACTTTTTCCTCCCCTTTAATTATTTGCCTCTCCCTGCCTCCTCTTATTCTCTGCCCCCTCTCTCTCTCTTTTACTGCGAGGCAACAGGGCTCTCCAGCGCACCGTGTGAATGACTAATGAATCTTATGTCTTTTACAAGCCTCCACCCTCACCCATCTCAGTCCTATCCACCTCTCCCCTCCTCCTCCTCTACCTGCCACTCTTTTCACCTCCTCTCTTTTCCTTTATTCACTAGCCAGGAGCCATCCAGCTGGTTACAAGGAATAAGAGCTGCCCAGGGGACACCAGAGTGTGTGTGTGGGGGTGGGGGTGAGGTGGGGGTGGGGGGGGGCGATTTCCCTCTTTTTTTTATGAACCACTTTGTAGGGAGGGTGTGTAAAGGCTCCTGTCACAGCCCACATTTCGGGGACCTACAGTATTTTAGATGACAAGGTGCAGCCTCTTAAAGTTAATCGAAAACTGGTTTCAGATTCACCCTGTGTACATGTGACTGTAAAAGTGTTAAACTGACCGTGTGTGTGTGTGTGTGTGTGTGTCTCCTGGCTGTAGCAGAGATAGATTGCCTATCAGTTGTTTTGTGCTGAGGAGAGTATTGCTCATCCTGCTCTCATGTTGCCAATATCTTCCCTGATCATCCTCCCATTGATTCACGCTGTTGCAGAAATGGCCGGGTCATGTGTTGTCCTGTACCTCAGTCTTCTGATAAACAACCTTTTACCCAGACCACCAATAGCCCTCAAAATTACTTTCTGATCAAGTTATTGATTCATTTTGTGGCAGAATCAGTTGAGCGAATGGTCCGACCACCCTCGTCTAATCAGTCCAGAGGTATAGGCCTCTGAGCCTCCTGCCGTCACGTATCAGGTATCTAACCTCCATCTGTTGGTGGACGGATGCAACTGCATCAAGTTAGAATCAGGGTTTGAAATGAATTAGTATCTCAAACCGATATGGATTGTTCGTTGAATTAAAGAAGCAGCTCCAGAGCTTATGATGAGCACTTTTCACCACTTTATGAACAAGCAAATAGACTAAATGATTAATTGGTAAAACAATCAAAAATAATTGGTAGTGGAAATAGACAATTGAGAAATGATGCCCAGTTGATAAGTTCCTGAAACAGCTTTAATCAGGGCCATATCAGTCATTAAACACCAAATGGATACCTGTTAGTGTTCTTTAAAAACACTTTAGCTTGTTAAACTTCTCTCTGTTGGAAATACTTTATCAGAACACTCCTGAATTAATTCAGTCAATAGGAGACTGGTAGATTCACAGCATGTAGTCTGGGGATCAGAGAGTTTTGCTCCTGTCTTGTTAAAGAAATAAATCAGGCTCTAATAACCAGAGGTATTCCCTCCATTTCTTGTTGAACATTAAGGACTAACTATTGTTGTCTTGAAATTAAAGCCTATTGTACTTTACTGTTGGAGTCACTGCCAGCTGCCCTGTGTGAGAGTAACGACCGAGTGTCTGTGAATGTAAATGAAAGAAGGATCAGAAAGTGGAACGTTGTGCCTTTTGTTTTATTATGCTGATCCTTCCCCGTCAATTTAAACATGGTTCTGATTTTGCAGGCGTTGCTGCAGTTTGGTGGACAGAATTATAATTTTCATATTTTTACCCGCACAGTATTTTATTCATCCATCTCTGTCCTCCAGCCATTATGTTTGGAACAGTGTCCAATTTGTTTTTTTCTTTTGTGTCTCATCCACAGTGACTTTATGTAAGTGCAGAATTAGTTTCTAATTCTGTGTTGTTCAATTGAAAAGGTCCTGTCCTGCCTTTAAATGTTCAGCGCTAGATTCAAATAGTCTATAATGAAATGTTCGTCACCATTAGCACACGTTTTCCATCTGAGAGCATTTATAATAAGCCCAACTTTTGCTGCAGTTTTTCATCTACGACAGAGTGACAGAAACAGTGATTGTTTTGCAATGTCCTCATTAAACAACCTGGGAAAAACTCAAACTCATTTTTACACCCAGCTGGACGAGCTGCGAGCTGATCTGTCATGGGCACACAGGCAGATTGCTTCCAAGGCCTCCTCAAAGACCCCCTCGTGGATGTCCGGCTAGATTGCCTGCGGTTCCTCTGTCATCTTTGTAATTGAAAGAGAAAGAGTTGATATGCAGCCATGTCGAGCTGTAATACGAGCTGTCCGTCTCTTAATGTAATGTTAATAGGAGGTTGGCCTCTGGAGGAAATACCTTCTAGGTCTGCCCGCTGATGATTATGCCTGATCCTTCTGCTGTGTGGGACTTGGTGTGTGAACACATGTGCTGTTTACCTTAGTTTCATAATGTTTGCTGAGCGTATACATGTGTGTTTGTGCGTCTGCGTACCACTAGGAGATGGTCCTAGGTCAATACTAAATCTTTTTCTGACATTCCAGTAAATAGATTTAGACTGCCTGTTGACACATGGTGCAAATCCCTAATTTGTAAACAGTTTCACATGTCAATATTCCTCTGTGTCGTGCACACATTCAATACATCAGAGCTGTGTTTCTGAAATTGCGTTAGCTAGCTGAGCAACAACACAGACGACTTGCTCCCCCATCTGCACTGATTCCCCTCTCTGTCCTCGTCCTCTGCTCGCTCTGTGCTGCTGTCTTCAAGTTGAAAATTACTTCCTGTCTCTCTCCTTTGTTTTTGTCTTTCCATAGAAATTTTCTTGCACCCGTCTGGGGTCGTGATCATTTTTTGAGCGCTGGGCTTTTCTCAACTTGTAAGAAAGTAAAAAAACTCAGGTGGTTCTTGTTTGTTTTCAGACACTGTGACGACCTGCTCCAAATAATACTTGTTATTGCTAGCACTCATTAAATACATGGCCTTTGCTGTGAGCCCATTTCTTGCTGTCCCTGAAGCTTAATGAGCATAATATTATATTTCATTAAAATGTCAGAATTTCCTCTGCTCCTAGCGGGGCGAGGTGGATCGCCTCCATTCTACAACGCTGCAAGAATCCCTGCTGTTATTAGTCCCTCATGAATTGCTAAATGTACTGTAAAAACTAATATTGGAGTCAGTGTGTAGACCATTGGCTGCAGCCTTTGTAAACTACCGTACCAAGTCTGGACTCTCAGAGTGGTGTACTACACCACTGCAGTGAAAAGAGCTTTGTTAAGTTATGCTTTCAGTCAATTTATATTAATATATTAATATTAATATTGTAATTACTGTAATCTCACATTTGACTCATGCGGCTGTGAATGTTTTCTATGGTGTGGGAAGCTGAGGAAGGACAACGCAAACCACGTTATTTGCAAGCAACACAATTTCTACTCTCTTATTTTAAGGGCTTGTGACTGTGTCGTCACACACTGGTAACATCCAGACAATATTCTGTGACAAGGTGTGGGAGAAACGGTTGGAGGAGAGCGGCGTGAGAGGCAGATGTGGTTTGACAGAACTACATTAAGGTGAGGTCAGGAGGTGCTGCATACACTGAAATGGATGGAGGGAGAGAGGCTGAGGTGTGGAGGATGGAAAGAGCGAGAGGAAGGGTGTGTGTGAATAAACTGGAAGAAAGCAAAGAAAGAGAGAGGAGGAGAGAAAGGAAGAAACGCAGGAAGGTAGGGAGCCTAAACAGTAGCTGAAACAAGGGCATTGGCATCACACCATTGAGCCCTTGTTCTCCCCTGTTGCCGGCTGTATTTTTCCTCTCTTAGTTCCTTTCTGACAGCTTTAATCAACACAATAAGGCTTGCTGAGATTTCATTATGGAGCCTTGGCCGCAAGGGCCTTTGAGGAAGGGATAGTCTCTAAAAAGAGGAGGGGTGGTGAAATCAGGATGGAGGTAGAGAGAATGGGATGGACGAAGTTGATAGCAGGAGAAAGTGAGAAAGAGTGAAGCAGAGAGAGAGGGATGAGGGGATGAGAAGGTGAGAAGGCAGGGGGTAGACAGTAAGAGAGAAAAGATGAATATAGAGAGCAGGATTAAAGAAGGGGGAGGGAATCGATGGACGGGTACTGACACCCCCGCAGAGGGAAAGGCTGAAATAATGCTGTTATGTGGCCAGTTGATTGGCCCTGAGCAGTATGGGGTCCGCAGAGGAGCCGATCAGTCTCACACTTCCTAGATTACAGGGTCAAAGGGCACCCAGCAGAGAGACAGATCACTTTTGATGTTCTGTAATGGAAACAGAGGGAAAAAAAACACCTTCACCCTCATATACAGAACTCAGGCTTCCAGTGTGTTAAAGACGGAGAGAGGGACAACTTACACCAGTTACATGGCTTCAAACATGCACATGTTCACCAGCGTTTATACAGTTACACACTCTTCTGCCCTCATGTTGTGTGTCACAGGAAGCTAAACACACTTATTATAAAGGCTGGAAACATTCCAACAAGAGCATTCATGGAGTACATGAAGAATATGTGCTTGGTTGTAGATTTGACGAGAGCTGAAACAATCAGTTAATTGATTGGTCAATTAACAGAAGAATATTTGGCGGTTGTTTTATAATTTAAGGAGAAATAGTGAAAAATGATGTGTCATGACACAGGTTAGAGGTTAATTTCATTTTACTCACAAGGCATTAAGCTTTAAGACAGGAATAATTTTGCATAATGGTTTTGTCTACTGACCTCAGCTCAGGCACGTTGCCCATATTTGACGTCTCTGTCTTCAAACAGCTCGCAAGATGGCAGAGATTATTAAACCAGAACCAGAAAAATGGCACTCTTCTATATGCTGTGCCCTCTTATTAGCTCCGGCTCTGCCAGATAATGCCCAACCAAGATCTGTTGGACTTTATTCTGACTGTCGTAGGTCTGAGTTAATCACTACATGTCTCAATGGCAGAGTCTGACACATCGTCTGGATGGACAAAGTGGAGCTTTCACTCATAATATACTTTATCACATCTGACACAGCACGGAGCAGACTCTGCTTTCTGCTCCTGAACTCAGTGGTGATTTTCTCCCTCACACAAACACACTGTGTTTTTGTGTATTCATTGTTAAAGCCCCCTCTGGTCTGCCCTGTTATTTGTGTCATATATAAAATCAGTCTCTGTATCTTATAGACAGTATGAGTCAGGCAAACTGATGGCTAGAGATTTCTAGTAACCCAGGAGAAAAGCCAGATTGATCTGCTGTTTCTCTCTCAAACAGGAAATCTAATATTGTGTGTGTGTGTGTGTGTGTGTGTGTGCAGGTGTGTTTGAAATCTGCAGGTACAGCAATGTTTTTAGAGATTTTTTATTTTTTTTCCACGGGAACTACCAGCTGGCTCAGTATCCTCAAATAACAAGAGCAAGTTTTACAACTGCATCATTTGAATGTTCACTTCCATGACAACAATATTTAAATTATTCAGAGAAATCCTTAATGATCCTCTTCCTGTCTTTGCCTTGCTTTTCCCTTCCTTTCCTTTCTTTCCAGCGACCGCCCGATATTCTCTAGTCAGGCTTCAAACTGTTTCAAGTCCTCGCCTAACTGATCTGTAAAACCATCGCTGCTGACCCCTTTTCCTTCAGCTAACATGCTTGACTGGTTGTAGCTGGAAGTGTGTGTGTCTCTTTCTGTGTAAACACGTTTGTGTTTGTGACAGCTGGAGGATGTAAGATATTTCATGCGCATGTTTGTGCTTGGTTATTCACCCAGAGTGAATTGGTGTCTTCTGTCCCTTGTTTGCCTGTGACACACTCACCTTATTAAGTACTTAGTAAATACCAATAGACTCGACTCGGTCTCTCTAACCTTTTTCTACAGGCCTCGCTGCCTTTGTGAACCTATTTCTGTATGTGTGCGTTTATCTTATTTATCTCTTTACCTGTCTTCACAGTCAGGTGTTTGTCATAGAAAACCAGTTATTTAGCTTCAGCCGGTGTCAGCTCAGTACACTGGAAAACTGCTGCCTCAGTCTTACCCTAATGGACTACATGTTTTCCAGTGCATGCGCCGGCTGCTGCTCGCACTGCCAGGTGAATAAAGAGCTAATGTTTTCTACATGGTGGTGATTTAAAGGCCATGATTAGATGGATCACCCAAACAGTGTCTGTTTGAGCCTCTCTCACTGTCTCTTTAACACACACACACTCACTGTTGACTTTTGTAGTGGGAAGTGTAATTGAGATGGAGTAAAGACAAGCCACATGCTACTGATAGCGCTCACTGGGAGCACAGAGGGAGGGATGGGTGGGAGGAAGGGCAAAAGAGAGAGGAGGAGCACAACAAAGTCTGCCGCTGAGAGTGAAGAGTAGGCAGACAAAGTCAGAGTGCAGATAGACAGACGCATACAGTAGATGATGCACTGACTACTTTGTATGGTGGCGGGATGGAGGGAGGGATGAGCGAGGTAGAGGATGCGCAGCGTGATGCTGATTGCATGGGAGAGGGCGAAGATGGAGGGATGGATGGAGACAAAAGACAGGAGAGACACGCAACATGCTGTCGATCGCTTCCTGGCAGTAGAGGTTGGTCCAGGTAGAAAGACAATCAGGGGGAGAGAAAGAGAAAGACATGTTTGACCACCTTAGGCTGCCTTCAGGTCAATTGATAAGGATGGAGGAAGCTGTATGAATGCTAGGCAGGGTGGTGCTGTTCACCACAGGGGTGGAAGGCAGACAGAAAACCTAAGACATCTCTACTCACCAGGACCTGGTGGTTTATGTCTGCTGATTGACACTAACCGTATATCTGGATGACTTCCACAGTTTTTGAGCATGTAGACAGTGGCCACTGTCTTTGTAATCTTAAAAGCAGACACAACTTCTACTCGACAGATGCTATCACCTCGTCTCCTTCCAGTGCACTTTGTTCAGTATGCTCGTGGCGTGGTCTGAGCAGGTACGCAGCAAGAGCTCAAATCACCATAATCCTCAACACTGAAATCGCTCTGCTGCATTATCGCCGCTAACACTCCCCCGCCGCGCCTCTCTGCCTACTTAAGTGCAGTCAAGTTCAGGGCAAGTCACCGAAATATCAGACGCTTGCAGATGCGAGAACAACCTTTGTGTGTGTGCCGAAAAATGTCACTTCACCGGTGCAAAGCCCCTGTGTGCTCCGTCATGAAAATAGAGCCCTCTGACTCATGTGCTGCTGCTTTAGCTTTTTTTTCCTCCATCTTGTCATCAAAGCCTTTTGGCAGCAGGAAGGAGAGCCCTAGGCCAACACAGTGCACGTCAATACTCGAAGAATACTTCATGTGCAGAGCATATTGATCTGGTGAAATCTATGCATGAGGCAGCGTTGGCCAAAGCAATAGTGCATTCACAGCACCTGGCCATAGAATAAGGCAGTCTTTATATTCACTGTGAAGAAAACAGCATACTGTATTGGATTGGAAACCTATGAATGAGAACCAGAGAATGCTGCTGAAGCTGATATTTTAAAATATCTTTGAAAAAACTGGATCAATTCGATGTAATTGCTTAACAGAGTTTGGTAATTGCTTCCATCATTTTAAAGCAAATAATGTTCCAGGAGAAATATTGCTCTATAATCTGTGACGCGTGCACACCCATTTTTCAGTTCTTTTACGTTTGTCATTGTGGTGAGCTTCTTCTTCTTCTTCCATTGTTGTGCCAACCTCAAGAGGATTTGTGAGGAAAACCGTGTGGTTTCCTGCACAGTGTGTTAAGAAGAGGGAGTAGGGAGAGGGTTTTCTACCTTAGGACTGCAGACAGTGTGGGGTACAGGATTTAGGGTACGAGTGGACGACCGTACGAAGTGGCACGCAGGTGAAAAGTTGACAAAATTATAGGAGAAAGACTCATTTAAAGAGAAATATTTCTTCATGTGGGGGCAGAATTTCACATTTGTCATTGGATGTCAATATGTAAACAACCCTGTTTTTGTTCAGAATCCTCAGGACATAACGTATATATATGTTTATGTATGTATTGTATGTCTGTTGGCTCCCCGTCACATCCGCACACTCATTGTTGTCAGGAGAAACGAGAGCGAGAGGGAGACATTGCCAGTATTTGAAAAGCTCACACCATCTAACTGTGGCTATTCATTAGCATAGCACACAATAGCCACTGCCAATGTCAGGTGTGACAGCCTGTTGCATGGAACACACACTCACAGACAGACACACACACGTACACAAACCATAATGCATTCACAGACGGCCAAGCTTTTTCTTTTCATTGCCATTCAGGCGTCATGTTTGCCCACACAGATGCTATCAGCAGCAATAAGCCTGTGTGGTCACTGCTATTCAAAAACCATAATGTCTCCCATATATTCTGTTCATTGGCAGATTGTAATATGAACAAATTACTGGCTGAAGTTTCTATGGGCTGGCTGATTGGCTTGGCTGCATGTGCACCATGTTGACTTATTGATGAAGTTCTCTATTTAATGTATGTGTGTGTGTGTGTGTGTGTATTTAGTTGAACACTGTAACTGTCACTTAGGAATGACGACGTTAACTTGCTGATGCACAGTTTTCATTTCACCGTCGGCTCTTTGTGTGCTGCTGGGCGACTGATTCTGTTGATTTGGCAGAGATAAACATTGATAAACTGTTAAACAAAGTGTGTGTGTGTGTGTGTGTGTGTCTGAATGATTGGTGGATCCCTGCTTATTGTGGGAGTTATTGCCTGTCTGGTGTGTGTTTGTAATCTGCCTGGAGAATTATTTAACAAATGCAGAAACCATGCTCCATTAAGTACTGTATACAGTAAATGTAAAAAGAGCAGCATGGTTAAACATCTCATACAACTCATGCATTTTATTTCTAGGTTAAGATTCCTTCAGTGGTAAATACAGTGTCAGGTTAAAAACCTGTGATTCTCCAGTGCTCTTTGGCAGACACAGGATGTCGGGGGGACTGAGGGCTGTTTGCCGAGCTGTCGCTAATGTTAGCTCAGGTTTGGATTCCTTCGGTGTTCGTTGTTCAGGAGGTGTTTATCCACAGAGGTCTCCTCGTCTCCAAAACAACCAGAGCAGGTGATTCCAACTGAATAAAGCAGGTTCATGTTAAAAGATCAAGACGTCTTACTGATGTCTCTGGTGACAAGAAAAAAATCAAACATAGAGCCAGATTTCAAATGTAAAAACAGATTTATCAACATAATGCTTTCTATAGGTCTATAGAAAGGTCACAGTAAAGGTCAGACAGTTCTAATAATATTCAGGTCTGTTGCAGAGGTGGGAGTATGACGACACAGCAGCACATACAGGGGACATACAGCAGCATATCATTGATCCTTGTTCATCCTCACTGTGTGTGTATAAGTGTGTTTGAGACTGTGTGTGTGCATGCAAGTGTGTAATCCTATTCTTGTATGTTTGTAGTGTCAGCATCTGTTTCACGATATGTTATGAACATGTTGTCATGTTTTTTTCTGTTTGATGACATATATGTGTTTTTGTGTGTGTGTGTGTATGTGTGTGTGTGTGTGTGTATGTGTGTGTGTGTGTGTGTGTGTGGGTGTGTGGGGGTCCTTCATCCCCAGATAAGACATGGGCTGGAGGACAGCAGGGCATCTTGGCTCAGAGAGTAACAGGCATCAGCGGGGATCTGACACTCTGCTGGTGTGAGTGTGTGTGTGTGTGTGTGTGTGTAAAAACACAGCAAGGATTCTCACACACACACACACACACACACACAGCCAGTCCTACTCGGAGGGCACAGCTGTAATTGGATGTCTGATTACTGTCAGATAGTGTGTGTAAGAAAGAGAGGGAGAGAATCAGAGATGTGTGAGAGAAAGTGTCAGAAAAATGAAAGAAAATTCTTCTCTCAGGGAAAGAGAGTGAGTGTTGGCAGAGGTAGAGAAGAAGAAAGAGAAATCGACACTCAGACGTTAGAGAGAGAGGGAGAAAGAGAGAGAGAGAGGGGGGGATAGAGAACCAGACAGAGAAGTGGACATGTCCTCTCTTTGTGATCTCTGAGCTTAACGTTGACCTTGTGCTTTTTATCTGTGGCCTGACATCCAATCATCCGTTGCTTATCTCCCTCCTCCCTCTCCATCTTTTCATCTTCCCATCCTTTTCCATTTCTTCCTCACATCCCTCTGATTCCCCTCCCTTCCCCATCTGTCCTACCTCGTACCCCTCTGTTCCTCACTCCATCCGTCCCCCTCTCTCATCCCACCCGATTCCACCTCCGGCCTCCCACCATCCAGCAGAAAGCCAGTGGGATTCATCTGATTGATTGGAAGTATTGGTGATGCGTGACAGGTGGCAGAAGGTCAGACGACTCAATGGAGACCTTAGCTGACTTGTCTCCTGCCTGAAGACTCACAGAACTGGTCTCCAGTCGCACGTGTCCACCCCTCACCATAGAACTGATAGTAAACAGTTCATGTGACAGGCTGCTGCGCTCCCTCTGCTTATCCATGTGCATAAAGTTCAGTCTACACACACACACACACCTAAAGTGCTCCATGCAGTAGGTGTCCACCTGTCTCCCCTCAGACCTGAGCAAGTGCTGACTTCAGCTAGACTGCTCGACTCCTGTGGTGAAGACAGACCTGCCACCACACACACACACACACACACACACACACACACACACACACACACACACACACACACACACACACACGGGATGGTGGGGGGAGTGAGATGTTAAAAGGCCAAGATCTTCTGTCTCTTACTGTCTCTTTTTCTCTCTTGCTCGCTCACTCTACGTCTCCCTTGTGTGTGGGGTATTTTTTGTCTTTCTCTTCTTTCAGTACTTGAACCTCCAAACCTCCCCCTCCCCTCTGCTGCACACACACACACACACTCGCACAGGGATAATGAAAGATGTCTATGTGTTCTCCCTGTGCAAGGTTAGATATCTGCGTACGGGGAGGAAGCACAGCCTGTCCTCTGTGTATGAAACACAGATTGTGAGGCAGGTTTTTCATCAAAGTTGTAGAGAAGACTTGTTGAAGCAAAAAGTTTCTGGAGTCGATCAGCTCTTCTTGGGTCTGCTCATGCAACCAGAAACATTGACAAAGAAAAACAGGAAATGTAGAGTACATACAAACATGTACACTGATAACTATAAGACACATCTTTTGTGTTAGCCTGTGTTAGAGTCTGGTGCTACAAGACAGATGCATTACACAGGATGTCCACAGTAGCTTCTAATTTGATAAATAATGCAGATGTACAAGAAGGAAAAGGGGGTTTCTACAATGGTAGTCATGGCTGTTACTTTATAAAGCATTAGCATAAGTAGATGGATGAGAAGTGGTATTAACTGTAGTTACTGCTGCAATATTAATGTGATAAAGGATGGAGAGGCTGAATAGTTAAATAAACCCAGAACTCAGTTATATTATAAACACAGACCTACAGCTTTAACAAATAACCAATATTAAAATGTTGATAATATGAATAAATATAATAAAATCCCTAACTTCCTTACTTGTTCCATCTTGTAGAATTAGTTGTGTGTGACGTGGAGACTAATGCATCGACCTTAGCTTAGCAGATATAAGGATATTTTAAATTGTTAGTTCGAACTTTTCTTTGATTTGATATTGCTGCCACTATGTTATACTATATTGTCAGTGATTATCCTGTGTTGGAGGTGTTATACTTGCTAACAAATGCATTTATAAGCACTTATTTCTGCTTACAAAACTCTCCCCCTCTTTGCCTGAACCAGCTGAATGTAACTATTTAATGTTTACATAATCCAGGAGAGAAGGATTTCTGTAGATGCAGCTTGAATGATAACTCCAGCGACTGTATTATTACATTCTGCTGTGATATACTGAGGCTAGACTGTGTACTAGCTTTTTAGATAGACACCACAAATGATTGTATTTTGTCTGAGCACCACTTGAGACATTTTATTATGTGCACACTAGATCATGACAAACATCCAATATCCATTTGCTGTTGCCTCAATTTATACTCTGATAACTCACAGCACTGTGGAGACATCGCTCATAATTTTATCTCAGTGTGTGTTCACACTGTGCTAATCGGGCAAATATTTACCAAAAGTAATTCAATTTTTGTAAACTGAAAGAACTTTGGCCTTTTTTTCCCTCCATACTGTTATCAGTGTTTCGTTATCAGCAAATTATAAGTAATTTCAGGCTTTAGACCGTTACAGACTCTCAGCTTTTCCACCTGAGGCTCAGCTCAGGTCTGAGCAGCATCTTTCTGGGTTCGGGTTAGGACCGTCCTAAATTTTCAAGCCCATTCGAGGCTCTTAGGCCTGTGTCCTTAAAGGCAGATTTTAATGGGAGGATGTAGATTTCCTGGGACAGCGGTTCCGTGGGTGTTGTCAATGATTCATTAGCAAGCCCGGGGAGAAGTTCCAACTCGGAGCGAAAAAATGCAGAACACAATATTTACCGCACCACTTAATCCACACCCAAGCAAAGGAAAGAGAGAGAGAGAGGGGGAAAATACTCTGCATGTGTGTTGGGCACATTGTTACTGGAGTGCAGACAAATACATGCAAAGGCAAACACTCATTGCATAGTACGCTCAGACAGACTCACAAAAGCATGGGTGAGAGGCAGCACACATTAACACACACACACATAAAATCAGTGACTTCAAAGGCCCACGCTGCAGCGCCCCAAGACACGAACAAAGCTTAGAGAAGCAGAGGGCAACTTTTAATTTTAAAGCAGTGCTAATGAGGTTTAGAGAGAAAGAAAGTGTGTCAAAATCAGCGCGCGTGTGTGTGTGTGAATTCCCTCATAGTAACACTTCACTGGCAGGTATTTGTGTGGGGGTGAATGCAGTGGGTGGTTTTTATCAAAGACATGCGCGCTAAGCTGGAGAGAGAAATTAATTTCTTCCTGTGTGGATTTGTCATATTTGGTCCAAGCACACTGAATGTTGTGCTACTAGTAACGACTGACTCGGCATGAGTGCGAATAGAGAAAGAAGGTGAGGATGACACAGCTATATCTTAATGGAGGAATCATTAAAGGCAAGGACTTTGATTTTCCTGCCTTCCTTTCATTTTCTCACACACACTCACTTCTAACACAGAAATATGCACACAGGCACAGAAACACACTTTTAAGTTGCTCTCATTACTCATCCTGCTTAGCAAGAAACCACATTAATGTCTGTGTGTGTCCAAGCTGTAATTACAAGATGCATGAGTGTTATCAGTGAGAGTGAGTGTGTGTGTGTGTGTGTGTGTGTGTGTGTGGTGCCCCTGCAGCACGGGGAATGGTGAGCTGATGAAAATGACGACAGTTGGAGACGTCTCTTCAAACAGGCTGGACTGAAGAAACACTAAGTGATGAAGTGACACTGTTGGTCGGCTCTCCCCATTGACTGTCTTTCAAAATGAAGTGGTTAACACGTGCCACATTTCAGTCACTATTTCATACTTATTCCACTGTCTGATGACAGCATCTGAAAATGTACATGAGGACAGCTTTACTGGGAATGTGCTTGTATTAAAATACTGTGAGTTCAGACAGTAAGAGAGAAACAAACACCAGCAGACACAAGGAGTTGAATGCAATGATGTCATGAATATGCTAATTAGCGTTTTTACGTTACTTAGTGATGTTTAGTGACTTTAGTGATACTTTGGACATGTGCTCCCTGAAAAGTTTGACAAGCTGAGGGTGAGAAGAAAACGACAGAAGCAAGATACATGCAGAGAGAGTAATCCCTCTATTTTTTCCTCCCCATTCACGACTCTTTTGGTTAATAGATGAAGTGGTGCAGAGAGAGGAGCATGTGGGAGGGAAGCAGATTGTTAATTAAACAGTGGTGTTTCCCGTCCTGAAACAGAACGCATTTAATCTCAAAACAGAACAAAGTTAATTAGGACTACAAGGGTTTCATTCAAGCACCGGACACACTTAACATAGAATATATCGTCACAACTTCTTCCTCTTTTTGTTTCTACAGCTGCTGAGGGGATAGGCAGATGCAGATGCACACTTGTATACACACACAAAATGCATGCTAAGCTGCACTTATCTGCCTGCATTCAGCCCATGGGTTGACTCCTACACACATAAAAGCAGGTATTTGGCTCACAACCGTTTGGTTTTCACCTACATACAGGATGGTAAACAAACAGTAGGCACACATTCACATAAACAGATGCAAAGAATTAGGATTCAGTCATATTCTATTCCCCACTGAAGCCTCAATAATCAGGTTATTAGAGATAAACAGAGGGCTCAGTGTGTTGCTGCTCAGCGGATGTAGTAATTGAGTTAGCTAGCTATAGATGAACGTGCAACAATTGGTGAATTATGTAATAAACCGTCTTTTAGTGTGAGCCAATATGGCTGAGTTCATTCTTTTATCTGAAATGAATAAAGAGAATTTCTGACTGGTTTCAAATTAGCGTGCCTGGGGTGTGATGTGTCTCTAAATAACTCATTATTTTACACAATCAGCCAAATTACGAGGCAGCAGACTGTGTTTTTGGAGGTCTGAGAGAAGTGAAACGGTTCTGTCCATTACAACTGAAAGTTGAATGATTCAAAAAGCTTTTCACTCTCTTTGGTTCCCTAAATATAGCAGCTATTTGTCCAACAATAGAGGAGCATTATTGACATGTTGGCTGCCAAATCGTGTGTTAACTTCGATGTTTATTCATATGATAAGGAGCATCTATTTCAGCAGACACAGTTTCCTCTCCTCTCTTGGAAAAGAGTTGGCAGCGGGATAGTTATTTGATTTGGCCTGGAGAAAGCTTTCACGCCATGTCAGGTACCTGAAATACAGGTTTTTAACCCAGATCTTCACTGAAATCAATACTGGGGCTTGTAGTTCACTGGAACATTTTCACAACTTTTTTTTTTCCTTTTTATTGTAGTAGGAGCTTTTCTACTCTGCCTCGACAGACAACACAGAAACAGTTTACAGCACTGTTGTCATCTGTCTCTCTTTTTCTGTACATTTTTTTTTTCCCAACATGAAGCAAATCCTCCGCCTGGAACGTTGTGATGTTTGAGGGTTTTGATGTTAAATCTCCTTCCTCCAGAGCTCCCCCCTTTTTTTAACAACTGCTGCTTTTAACCAGACATTCTGGATGATTTAAAAAAAAAATGTAAAAAGACGTCGATGCTTCTCCTGACCTAACCTCACAGCTTTCCTTTCAACAGAGCAGCGAAGGTGCTCGCTAATAACCGATGCTCGCTTTTAACAAGCTGCTTTTTTTGGGCGTCATCAAAGAGGAGAAGTGTTTTAGGAGTAGCGGTGAATTTGGCTGAGACCTGACAGTCAGGTGTGTGTGTGTGTGTGTGTGTACATAAACACTTACACATAGACGCACAGACTTAATTTGATATTGTCTTTATCTGGGAGGTCTGTTCTCCACGGGGACAGTTATTGATGATGGGTGTGAGGCTATGAAACAAACGATGATTTAATCACTTTTACACTGCTCCAAGGACGACGGAGAGAGAGAGGGAGAATGCAAACATCAGCGCTTGTGCATGTGTGTGTACGTCAAGTTGGCGATTATCCTTGAGAAACTATTCTGAACTTCCAAGTCTCTCTGTGTGTGGGTGTGTGTGTGTGTGTGAGGGCGCCTGCACAGATTTTGTCACTTTAGTGATTATCCTTGAGAGGCTTTTAATTTGAGGCTAATGAGTATTTGTTTTAGCAGTCATGCACGCTGTGTGTGCGTGCGTCTGCGTGGGTATGACTGCCAGTGAGTGTGTGTGTGTGTGTGTGTGATTAAGGGGTGTGATATAGTGAAAGCGACAGACTGTACAGATGTTCAATAAATGGGCTGGAACAGACAGGGAGGAAAGGGGACATCATTCACACTCCCTCACACACATGAAATGACGTGGATACAGGCAGTACACTGTGCTCTGGTTACAGATGCTGCAGATGTAATGTGTAACAGTGACATAATCCTTCACACTGATTCACGTCTTTACAGCTTGAGCTAAGCTAATGATGTAATAATGAGCTAATTAACAGAGCAGAGCTTAAATATAAAGTCTCCAAAAGTCATTCAGAAACTGTTACATCTGTTTTTATCCTGTTTCCAGGCTCTGAGTGTGTGTGTGTGTGTGTGTGTGTGTGTGTGTGTGTGTGTGTGTGTGTGTGTGTGTGTGTGTGTGTGTGTGTGAACAAGGTAACACTAATTTTCCTCATCATCTCATATTGTGAGTAAAATAACTAATATTGCTGCGACTGCTGTTCTTTTCACCCTCGACAATAGGAAATGAGGGAGTGTGACGTGGGCACAGAGGATGTTTTTTAGCACTCACACAGCGCGCACTGATGTGATTTTGAATGCTAATGTTGCTCCATTCATCTTTCCCACTTGTTTTTCTGTTCTTGTACTCTGTTGCAGTCAACACCTCCCACCTCTTCTTTTTCTTTCCTGTCCTTCATTTCTGTTTCACGACTCTTTTTGCCTCTTTTCTCCCCACTGTGTATTTCCTCCTCTTTCTCTCCTCCCCTCTCTCCTTTTCCAGTCCACTCAGACACCATCCCTGCTCCTTCCTCTCCCAGCTTTTACTTCCTTTATTTCCCTGCTCCATCTTTCTCTTTCACCTGTTTTTTATTGCTTGTTGATGCTGTTTCATCTTGTCTGGGATTTTTCCTGGATTTCCTTGGATATCCTAAGGTGCCAACTGTCCATTATCTTTTTATACATATAAAAGGTCTAAGTCTGCTGGAAGGGTAAAACCACATCACTTTCATGCACCAGAGTCTCCACATTGAGTGTTTTGGCCAAATCAAGGAAGAGCGACTTTCCAAAGGAAAAAAAACAAAAAACAAATGCAAATCAGTGACTTAAAAACAGATAATAAATTCTGTTCTGCCTTCTCTTTCTCCCTCTCTGTCTCAGGTGGTGTGTGCATTGCCCAGTCCTTGAAAATCCCCAGGGAGCCCAGGCCAGGGGAGTTTGACAAGATCATCAGACGCCTGCTGGAGACCTCCAATGCCAGGGCCATCATCATGTTCGCTAATGAGGACGACATACGGTACGTGCTGTGCACTTAAATGAATGCCCCACTGCCACTCACCACAATTTGGTTACACACTCTGTGGCATCTTTGCTTTACTTAACAAACTTTCTCTGTTTTTTTATTATTGTTTTTTGTTCCCTCTCAAACAGACGAGTTCTGGATGCGGCCAAAAGGAACAACCAGACGGGTCACTTCCTGTGGGTGGGCTCAGACAGCTGGGGGTCCAAAATCTCCCCTGTGATTGGCCAGGAGAGAGTGGCTGAGGGCGCCATCACAATTCTCCCCAAACGAGCTTCTGTGGATGGTACGAGTGTGTGTTCGACACACGTCACACGCAGCCGGCTCTGTGATGAATGAAAGGAAGCCGACTGCGTGTGTGTGTGTGTGTGTATGTGTGTGTGCATGTGTGTCTCATAGATCACGTTAAGGGGAAAGTGAGAAAGACTAAAAACAGAAAGTGAAACACACTCATGTTCCCTCACTCTTGATCCCAGCAGGCAACAAGTTTTTGCCATTAGGCCGCGGAGGATATCCTCATTTGCTCCCCGTCACAGCTCCCTATTAGATAATTGACTCCTGGAGGGACACAAAGGCGACAAGATATAAACTGGGAGTGAGGGAGAGAGAGCTTATGGAGAAGTTTAAATGAATCAAAGTCGGCTTTGGCTGGTCGATGTGAGGGAACACGCTACAGGGGTGTTAAGAACGGACCGAGTAGTTGTGAGTGAGATGGAGCCGACGGAGGATTAATAGAGAGCATGTACACAGAGTTACCAATTAATTAGGTACACCTTACAGTCTGATGCAATATGATCACATAATGCTGCAGTACATCCTGCCTTAGTGAAGCTTGAAATGTTCACTTTGCTAACAGTGTCAAAGAGGAATTGATTCAACTCTGAGGTCATTTTCAAGGCAGCTTCATTATAATGAGAATAGCTTTTAAACTACAGTTTGAAAATACACAAAATCACACCAAGTCTTCTACAGCATTATCCCCGTCAAGGTTTCTATCACTTCAGATTACATACACAAATACTTTCCATTTACAGGAAGAGTTTGGCAGGAGTCAGGGGATGATTAGCTTAGCTTAGGGCAAAGAGTGGAAACAGGAAAATAGCTAACCTGGCTCTCTTAAATAACAAAAACAAAAAATGTTTTTGAGGAATAAACAGACCAGATTCACTTTTTGTATTTAGTGATCTTTACAGGTGTTAGCAGGTTGTTTACCTGTTGTAAAGAGGCAGGCTAACTGCATCCAGTCTTCATGCTACACTAATCATCCTCTGGCTGCAGCAGTGTACTACAGTGGGTGGTGTTAATCTTCTGATCTAACTCTCAGCAAGAAAGCAGATAAGCATGTTTCCCAAAATATCAAACTATTCCTTTAACCAGATAACCACAGGAACTGCGGTGCCCCTCAGAGTCCAGCGTCTCCAAATAATCACCCGATTGGTGGAGATAATTTCCTCACCTAATGCGAGGCACTTGCTTATATTTTTCTTTTAATGAGCATCACGTCTGTGATCACAATGGGAAGCGTGTGATCCCAGGTGACACATGCTACCTGTTGAGCTACACAGGGAGTAAACCCGCTGTTCCCAGCAGTCTTAACCATCAGTCGAGCTGCACAGGTGCACACAGCACTAATTTCCCTGACAGCAGAGGAGATTAATCAAGGCAGCTCTTGTCAGCTTTTACAGTGAGTCTGGCATGGCACAGGCTGTCCAAGTCAGTCTGATCGCCCCCGATGATTTCCCCATCCTCCGTGGGTTGTTTCACACGCACTGTGCTCCCCTGAACTACAGTCCCAGTGGTGTTGGAAATGACACCTTCTTTTTATTAGTGAAGTTTAAGTGCTTCTTTTTTCTTTTTTTCCTCGGCGCTCAGCTGAAATCCACAGGAACAATAAATAACTCTCCTCTGTTTTCAAGAACCAAACACACCAGTGATGATGTTAAGGTGGGGAGTAAAGCAGTGTGGCGGTAGAGGAAGTCTTCTAAAAATTCAGTTCTGCCATGTTTTCCCAATTAATTCTGATAGGAAACAAAGTAGCACCAAGTACAAGGTGTGTTTTTATCTCCCTCTTTTCTCTTTTCTTTAGCCCATCTCTTCATCTTAGCCTGCCAACTTCTGACAGGTACTTCCATTCCTATGAGTGGAGGAACGCGCTCTTATCCGTTTCTCTTCCCCTCTCTACTTATTAAATTGGACAAGTGTCTAGCGTACTGTGAAAGCTCGGTTTAAAATGTTTGCTCTCCGTGCTCTCGGCTTCAGTACTTGATAGGAGCGCCGATCTTGGACGGCTCCACAGAAATGGCTCTAGATCCATAGGCTATTCATAACATATACCTTTGTGAGTCAAACTGTATTACTCCACCATGAACACCTCATTTTTTAGTGCAGGCAGCCCCTGTGGAAAGGAAACACTTAACTTCTCCAGGACTCCCGTTAAAGCCAGATCTGGACTGAACGACGTTGGTTCAGTCTGTATGAACAGGTTGATGTTTTCAGCACACTTTGAAAAAGTGAAAGTAGAAACCCCTCTTCACCCAGTGTGTTTTAACTTTCTCTTTTTACAGCGTTTGACCGGTATTTCCGCAGCCGCTCACTGTCCAACAACAGAAGGAATGTTTGGTTCGCTGAATTCTGGGAGGAGAACTTCAACTGTAAGCTGGGGATGCACGGCAAACGGCCCGGCAGCCTGAAAAAATGCACGGGTAAGATCGCTTTGACTTCTTACATAGTAAGTTTCTGTCTAGTGTTTCCACCAAGAAACTTCCAATGGATGACAGCCAAAATAGACTAAAGTTTCTCTTTAGATTTAGCCAACAAGGTGTAGTCTGTAATTAGGTGTACTTACTTTGTATTGCTCAGCAACACAGACACAAAAAAAGATATAGAAATGCTGCTTGTTGGAGAAGGGTTTTACACTGTAGCAACATTTAGGCAATTTCAGAGGAGGTGTTTTAACTCTAAAGATGTTCTGCAGAGGGTTTTAAGTTTTGCCTTCTAACAAATTTGGCAGGTGGTCAGTTATAATTGGTCCTCTCTCATCCCTGCACCACATCAACTAGATTCCTGCATCTCGCTTAGTGTCTTTTTTCTGCTTTATTTGATGCAAAACACCAAGACGTCAGCTTTAGAAAACCAAGAACTATGTAGGTCCTTTTATCTCTCTCTGAGATTTATCAACTTTTCACTCAATTATAGCCACCAGAGAAGCAGTTCACCCTGAAAAGACACCTGGTGTTTCTGGGCTTTTCCAATTAGTCCACCCGACAAAGATCTGTGAAGATTTACCACATCACTGTGGATTGTCTGAGGCTTCTCTGGAGCGTCCTGGCTGAGAAAATTTGTCAACAGGGATGAGCACAGGGGTTTAATTAGTGTATATATATATTGTAGACTGCACTGCGCTGCCTCTAATAAGTACCCTTTAAGCACAGATCACACTAGCTGTTAGGCTCCAAGGAGCAATGCAACTCAAGAAGAACAATTGTTTGTGTACTCAAAGCTAAAGGAGAAATTAAATAATTGTTGGAGTCTGTGTTTGTAAATACGGTAATTTAGTCTCCTGATTGTGTGTATTTGTTCTGTAATAGGCACCTCTTGCTGTCATTTGTGTGTGTGTGTGTGTGTGTGTGTGCATGATATTTGGTTTGACCCACATTTTGCTGCCATATCAAAATGCCTGCAGCTTGTTATTTTACACTGCAGCTGCTGTGTAACCTGTGAGCTGTGTGTGCATGTGTGTGTAACTGATCCAGACTGGGACATGTGTGTGCGCTCACAGGACACACACCTGCTACTGGCAACACAAAAACTGTCACACTTACAGCAGAGATAGTAAATTATCACGTAGTATGTATGTCCCTGATCTCAGACGTAGACCTCATGCTGCTGTGATTGAGTCTGTATGTTTATGTGCCCACGTGTCACAGCGAGAATTCCCCGGCTGATTCCCGCCATTAGTTCACATAATTAGGTTTGTAAGGGCTGTGACTCCCATTGACCGTCTATTACTAGCCGTGGCATCGTTGTACGTGGGCGTGTACGTGTCGAGGGCCCTGTAGTCGTGCGACAGACTCCATTAATTCCAAGTGCTGGGGTTCGCGACCTCTAAATCATCAACACAGAAGCCAATCAGCAGCCTGCTGCTCAAGGTCGCCGCGGTGACACGGCTGATGGGAGGATGTGGAAATGGGTGTGATTATTGTATGTGATTGGGCTGAGAGGGGGAGACAAATAGAAAGTGAGAGGGTGTCAACAAGTGCAAATAAGAAAATGAACCAAAAGACGGATTGCAAAAGAATGTGTGGATACACAAATTAATAAACAGAGAGACCTGAATAATGATGAAATACATGGAATAGCGAATAGAAAACAGTGTATGAGAGAGGACAGATCCAGTCTGATCCAGAGCAGGAGAAGGAAATAACAGCTGCTTGTGAACGTGATTCATTTTTGCCCAAACATTAACTCAACCCAGTCTCTTGCCAGGTTTGTTTAATACACCACGCACTGTCATCTTTAAACCCGTCACCACTAACAACAAATATGAACAGCAGCAGTCTGTGGCTGACACCAGACCTGTGAAAAGGCCTCAGCACTATACCCCACGTTTTTAAACAGCTGGTGGAAGACTTCACATCGTTTATTTCAATAAAAGCAACAACACTGCAAAAAGAAAATAGTCTTTTACAGAAAGGTCCTGAATTACAAATGCCACTGAGGGAAGTGTTAGTATTATCAGCAATATATACATGAAGTATATAATATATTATTATTAAGAAAAATGTCCCACCAGTGTGACATTATTGTACATATATTACATGTTAAGTCATAATATATGATGTAGATCCTGCTGCATTCATGTAATCTATTTAATGTAATGTAATCAGTTTGATCCAAAGTTGCATTTTACTTCACTGTTGGTTCGGATGGAGCTAGTTTTTCCAGTAATACCCTCTGAACTGTGATGGAGTAGAAGTAGAAACAAGGATCTCAGATTTCAGAGTCCAAAACAACTCCCTACTGCTCTCATTACAGATGTGAACATCTGCTGGTTGAAAATAGATCAGTTAGAACTGCACAGTTAGAAAAACTAAGGCAGTGTTTAGTCATCTTTGATATATTTGAATAAGAAGATTTATTATTAAATCAACATTTTATCAAAATACCCGTGTGACATTATGTTTTTATCAGACACTGAACATGAAGATTGCTCGTGCACCATCTGCGAGTGTGTTGCTTCAGTTACTGTTACTCTAACAGGTGACTGTTAGGAGATAAAGAAAATGAACTCCCAGGTGTCAAGGTAAATGTCAGTTGTTTGGTTTCGTTGTGTCTTTCGTCAGCGGAGGTTTTTCTTTCACCTCCTTAAAAACCTCCTCTTCTGCTTCTGTCTTTCATTCCTACCAGTGAGAAGTTCCTTTAACCTGATTCTTGTGTGAGTGCTAAAAGCTCCTACATATTTCATAGGAGAGTATACCCAGTGTTCACATACAGTAGGTGTTACATGATATCTTTCAGTGGATGTATCTCTAAATTTTTGTGGTTAGTTCAGCTACTGCCAGCAGAACCAGACATCAGCTCTCCAGTCCAATAAAATAATTTTCATGATTTATTTAAAGTACATTACCACAACTTTCATCTTCCATCATCGTATCTTTCATCAAGAGAATACTAAGCACAAAAGAAAAGGGAAATCTGAGGCACTCGGACTTCTGAGTAAAAAGCCTCTTTTTTTGGGCATGGCTGATGTGCTTACGAGCGCAGGACAACTCAGACACCGGAATAAAACTCTCTTCTGTTGAAAGCGTGCAGTCAGGTAAAACTGATGCCCGAGGGGAAGCTGACTGAAGCAGACACCAGATCACAGATAAGCCTACATGTGCACTTACACACTCACAAACAGTGACGCGCCCCTTAGCGGCTGCACATAAAATCATGAATGAGCGCGCGGACAGTGTGTTAATTAATGTGGTGCTTTGACATCTGATCCTCAAGTCTGGTTTTTTGTAAATATCCAGGTTTTTATAGCCCACACAGGATCGTCCACGCTCCCTTTATTTTATAGATCCACCACCCTGACCTACGACGGAGAATTCTCAGTGACGTAAAATATTCATTTTATATTATCAAAGAGCATAAACTGGAGTTTTTATACAGCACAGAAATATAAATCAGTTTCCATTAAAGGCACGACAGATCTCAGATATGTTGGGTTATCTCATCCACACACACACACACACACACACACACACACATATATATATATATAGGGGCAAAACAGACATGAAAGCACATCTGCACATGCTCTCTGTCCACGTGGGCTCATCAACAGATCCACTCCACCAGTGAATAGCATTGGTTGTGACAGCAGCTATAAGCCTCAGGTGCACACAGAGGAATGAAAGTTGTTGGCTGTTGTTTTGTGTTTTTTTTTCTGTGTCTTTCCTCGTGTGTGGGTTGTGACTTGTGTCGCTCTCGAGGGAATGATACCAGTGTTTTATCTGTCTTTTTCTTGGCCTTGTCAGTTTTAGTCAACTTGTCTGCTTGTCTCTCAGTTCTTTACCCGTCTCTTCAGTTTCACATGTAAAATGATTTAGTAGCATTATTCTATTGATTTAATGTATTTAAATCACATTTCAATCATGAGACATATGCTTTAAACTGTTGCAAAATACACTCATATAATACATTCATATATTGTTTTTTTACATGGTTTTTTAAGTCATGTGTCTCTTCAGTAATTGAGTAATTTTTTTCTTTATGTGGCTACAGAAAATCTCCCCAAGGTTGTTGTCTTCACAAACACTTCTGTGGTCATCGGGGTCAAATTTAATAACTTATTTAAACTAAATCCTCAGTGTGTCCCTCTCATAACCTCTCCTCCCTCCCCTCTCCGTCACGTTGTCCCTGTCATATTCTTACAGTTACTTGCTCTCACAGCTTAGATCGTTCACTTTAGTCACAGAAACCAATCAGCCGTAACGTTTTGTTATATTTCACCAGAAATGTGGCAAATAAAAGTAAGTTAGATCATCAGTGCTTACATTTAAATAGTTGTAATGCGCTAGCTCTCATAGAGCAGCTATTTGCAAAGCTATTTGTAGAGCTATTTGTAATAATGTATATTTTATGCAGCTGTAT
The DNA here is from genome assembly GCF_001640805.2 of Lates calcarifer. NCBI lineage: Eukaryota > Metazoa > Chordata > Actinopteri > Centropomidae > Lates > Lates calcarifer. The sequence goes on along the minus strand of NC_066850.1, from coordinate 1,141,836 downwards.
AGTTTGTGCTTGCGTTGCTTGTTATGGATGAATCTAGTGTTGCATGCTGGGTTTAATGGGTCCAATAACACTTATTCAGAGGTCTTTCCACCCTGCTAAATGAAGGGGAAACACATGGTGCAGATACAGGCAGTGAACAGCAAACCAAGCAAGACAAAGTCAAGCTGAAGATTAAATACAGTTAGTAGATGTTGACATTGGTGTGTTTGTGCAGATATGTATATCACAACACATGTCCAGGATTTATAATACTATACCACATTAGGTGCCAAAGCCAAAGCAGAAATGATGTATGAAGCGTACCATTAACCTTTGGCTACAGAGGTCGAAACTATCGTCCAGGTGAGAGTGACACTGTGAATGATGTGTGTGAGAGTGGCTCATAGTTTTAGCTCTCTGGTCTACTTTCCTTGATTAGCAAGATTAGCATGAGACAGTAGTTCCTTTTGCAGCTGCTGTGCTGTAACTTCCTTCCTGTTTAATGAGCAAACACAGAAGATTATCAAATGCTTACACATGCGCGCCCACATGAAGCTTTACATTTCCCAAGTTCAACATAAATAATTAATACTTTACAGAGTGTTATTAATGGAGAAATTATCTTCTAAAGGCTGCTAGGCGATAGTTTGATGCCCTGGCTTTCTGCACACGAGGATGCTTGTCTTACTCAGTAAAAAATTCTGCTTTTGAAGATGCAAAGTCTTCATCCAACACCAGCGATGTGTGCATAGATCTGCCTGTGTGGAGATGCATGCGGCCATTCCCGGAGTTAATTAGATCCTGACTTAGCCCAACATGCACACATTTACCCTCGTGCACAAACACATGTTCACTCACTCCAAATAGACCATATCCTAACGAGGTCGATGGGGAAGGAGAGTTATTAGGCTCGCAGGCTGGATAAACTGTTCCCTCCCCTGTGGAAAGGCCTCAGGGCTGAAACAGACTGAAGGATGGAGACGAACACAGATGGAGAGCTTGATGGACAATTAGAGACAGACAGGCACAGACAGACAGATTGCAGACTGTGAGACACAGTAAGCAACAGACAGACAGTGTTTTATGGCTCTGTGAAGCATTAGTTTTCAGTAGGTGAGATGAAGTGTCATTTGGCTGCAGTGAAATAATCCTTTCTCATCTTCTTCTGGAGGACTTGGTTATCTAACTGCTCTCTTAAATGACTGTGTGTGTGTGTGTGTGTGTGTGTGTGTGTGTGTGTGTGTGTGTGTGTGTGTGTGTGAGACTGATGGCTGAGATGCAGTGAAACAGAACAGACCATTCATGTAATGCACCTGTATTCTTACACAGAGTGTGTGGATATGCATGTGAGACTGCTTGTCGCAATCATAGGTGGTCCTGTGCAGTTGAATGCACCTCGCTGCCCATCTGTCACTGTGGACACACACACACACACACAGTAATCCATCCTCTGCTCACTGTGTTGCTGTCACACACCACTCTGTCATGGATACACGCCCAAAAACACACCACAGCTGAAAATGGATACAGACAGAAAACCACTGCAGATGCACAATTCACAAATAAAGAGGCAGAGTCATACACGGTAACGATCCAGATTTATTGTTGGAATGCATCAGACTACTGAGTGTTGATTTATAAGGTGTATGTTTCTGTTACATCTACATCAGTCCATTTACCATTCACATGGAGAGCTCATATAGAGCTGTGTTTCTTCTGTTTGTCAGTAGCTCGCTCTTTAGCCCTGAAATGCTCCACCAGCTAGCTGACAGCTTTGCCTGGCGGTGGTTTGTTTTTCTGAAAATATTGTCTTGAAGTCGTGTTAATGAGTTAATGAGTGGTGACACTGAAGAGAAGCAGTAAAGTTGTGGGCAGTAAAACCTGGTCTTCAGAGCTGAGCATCAGCAGCAGCTACAACTACAAGGTCACTTTACACATGCTGCTGTGACCAGTTACTAATTCAAATATGAATTGGTCTGGTTTTAATAAAAAAGTCTATTGTTTATTAAATGTTTCTGTGTTTTTCTATGCAGTGAACAGTTTTAACCAACGTTTCTTCACCAGATGAGTTTGAGAGGTTTGTTTGTTACTGGTCTGACTGTCTGAGTGTTAACTTAGTTAAATATTATCAGAGCTGATAAGAATGATGGCCCAAACTATGAAAATAACACCCAGGTTTTAAATGCTCATTTATTTTTTCCAATTTAATCTCATAGACACCAGAGTATGTTTAACAGTGTGAAAGAGGCGACTGAAAGAAAAATTGCTTCCTGCCTTAATGACTCTAAAAAGTCCAACACAATTGCCAGTATTATGAGCCAAAGCCAAATTTATTATCGTGTTTACCTCCATCTTTCTCGTCCCTGATTGTGCAGGGATGTGTAGTATAACAGCAGGCGTGAGTGCATAGTTGTGCATTTCTGTCCTTGCATGCATCTGTGAGCAGACGTGCAAATACACACACACACACACACACGTCTGTGAGGGGCTGTTGCAGGTTAGAGAGAACAAGTGTCGCTCTACTAATGTGATTTTACGGTTCATCCTCTCTATAACAATACCTGTTTTCTCCGTTGCACACCTCCACCGTCTCTTCCTCTCTCTGATTCCGTTATTTCATTTGTTTCTTTTATTTCTCTCAGCCTTCCTTCCATGAACCAACCTGCTATTTATCACCTCTTATCCCAGCTTCTGTTTAGATTTCTTTTCTCCATTCCTCTGTCTTGTTTGATCCAATTTTCTCCCTCTCTCCTCAGACTATTGTTGCCGTGTGCTTTCTCTGCCTTCACTCGTGTGTCTTTTTGTTCCATCTCTCTCCCCCCTCCTTTGCGTCTGTGTTGGGTTGTATAGGTATATGTGTTTGCTCAAGAGTGGGAAGATGGGAGGCCTGCTGACATGAAACACACATTCCTGCAGTGACACAAATGAGATTTCTTGTTTATTTGTTCGTACAAAGGCTGTGCAGGAACGAGATCACGAAGAAAAACGGAGTGACAAAAGGAAATTAAAAAAGTTGAAGGCAGTGAGGAGGAGAGAGAAAGAGAGCTAGTGAGCATAGCCGAGTTGTGCCAGGACAGTGATTCAGCATAATATGAATAATGACTAATGAATAATTTATATTAGCTGTGTGTACTATCAGTAGAATATATACCCGTAATAATGTAGAGATGTAATATATATTAGCCACATATGTCAGTGGCATCACATTATTCATGAGAAGTGGTGTTGTGCAGAGAATCGCTCTGTAAAGCAGGAAACACTCCCACTGAGGAAAGAAGAAGAAGCAGATGAAAGAAGAGGAAAAGCCTCAGAGAGAGAGAGAGAGAAATTAGACAGAGCTCTACTGCACTTATAGCCACACCCAACAGGGGTCACCGTGTGCCGACACACCCCGAAAACATCACTGCAACAAGGAGCAACGTTAAACATCAGGTGGTCAGCCGAGGCAAGGTTTTCACTGGTGTTAAGTTGCTCTTTAAATCTGCAATAACTGAAGCTAGCATTTGCATATTTACACATCTAGAAGTGATGGAGCAACATTAGCACTGATTTGGAGTTGTGTTTCTGGCCATCTGGCAAATTTAAGTCCAATCTTCTTTGTCTCACAGCTCTATTTCTGATCTCTAGCAGCTCCTAATGCTACCAGGTGCTTGTGTACGCCTACTGTCTGCTTTCTCAGTGAGGGATTATGAGCTATATTGCAGGTATATACAATTTTGGACTTAGCTCATAATGACTTGGTTTACATAATAATCTATTTTAACTGCTCATTATGTCCTAATACAGGGCTTTAGAAAAGCTAAACCAAAACACAGTGTTATTGTAGCATTGACATCACTTTCCCAGATCTCAGCAACGTTAGTGTCAGTGTTATAATCAATAGAAATCACAGTCACAACTACAAAACAAAGATCCACGTTGCAATGAAGTGAAATTTTCCGTTTTAGAAACTTGTCCAATCAGTTGTTCTGTCATCAGACCGGCCTTTTAACCAGCTCCTTTCACCCACTGTTTCTATATTCTCAAATCAAAAACTGAACACTGATTTATTGCAGCAACATTTTCTGAGAACTGATGCTTGACTTCTTGACAGATTTTATTATATTGACCCGGCTGTTGGCTCTAGATACACATACATACATACTCTGCAGCTGAATGATATTAAAATGATATTTGACATTGATCGCTGGTTCTGCACACACACACTCACACACACACAAAATTTAGGCTCCAGTTATTGAAAACACACACACACACACACACACACACTTGAATCTAATGGCTGGTGTTTGTGCAGCAGCATATTGACATAACCCTTGGCTTCAGTGCTCTCTTGTCAAATCATGTAGAGCAGAATCTCTGTCTGATGCTCATTTCCTATTCTCTCCTATTGATTATTCATTTCTTTCTTGGCAGATTAGCCCTGAAGCTAGCGCAGAGCCAGACAAGTATGGCTATAACAAGAGATGTGTGTGTGTGTGTGTGTGTGTGTGTGTGTTTTGGTGGGTGGGTGAGTCACCTTTTTCTTCCTTCATGTTATGACATTTACAGCAAAAACATATTTAAGCAGAATAACTGCATATTTCTGTATTTATGTCACATCAGTGATTTTGTGTGTAATTATGATGTGTGTGTGTGTGTGTGTGTGTGTGCAGCATCTTCCTATCCCATCATCTCCCTGACGTCTTTCACATATGTTTGATAAATGAGATAACGGCATATTAAGCAACCTTTATGTAAATGTATTCATAACCATTTGAATTCGGTTTGCATTATTCTGAGATTTATAAATAAATTTCCTCACTTAATTATTCCCAAATTTATCTCATCTGCATCTTAAAAAGAAAAAGTCTGGGTGTGTGTATATATGTGCGCCTGAGAAAACGAGAGAGAAGGGAAAAATTCTTCTTTTAGGCGACGGCAGTGAAGAAGGAGGGAACTGAATATGTGTCGCTAATTGATGTTTAATTAAGGAGCTTGTCCAAATCATTAGTCTGTCTGTCATCCGCGGTGCCATCAATCACTCTGCCTGTAAAACCTGGCTGGCACACTGGTCCGTGAAGGCATCCATCAAGGCACTTAGCCAGTCAGCATTCTTGCATTAGCCTCACCTCGCTGCCTCAGTGTATCGGTTTGTGTTTGTATTAGACACAGCACCGGCTTCAATAGCAACGCAGCAAGGCACATATTTTGGCGGCTTCTCCTGCGTTCGTCTCCATCGTCTCATCGCCTCTTGGTAAATGATCCGCGATGTACAGGGACATAAGTCTGAGTGTTTGTTTGACCTTACATCACGGTGGTGGGAAGATTGAAGACACAGCCTCCTGTAATGGAACATATTGTGATTTTAATCCTCTCTCAGTCAGAGTAGAAACTAAATTTTTACTGTGCAATAACACAAATTTGACTGTGCTACCCTTGAGCAAGGCACTTAACTTAAAGTGGCTTACACCAACAGCCTGGTTTCAACCGCAGGCGTCCAGGTAAGAATGTGATTAGATGTTTAAAGCTAAGAGGACCACACTGGTGGTTTTGTATATTTATTAAAAACGTGAGCTCACCATTTCCCACAGCTAACGCTGATACATAACGGGAGGTAAGTGGATAACAGAAAGTTGCAGAAACTCAAAACTTTGTTGCTGTGAACATTTAGTTCTTTATAGTCTTATCAAAGTTACATTGTTGTTGCGTGGTAATACAGGTGTGTGCGGGGACTTTGTCGGTGTGTTTAAGTTTCAGGTTCTTGTGAAGAACTCCCAGGACAGAGACTCGACAGACAGCTGCCTTACAGCAATTTCTTTTCTTCTCTTGTGCTTTCAAACTTTACTGGCCTGAACCAATAACTGCAAAACCATCTCAGGGTTAAATAACTAGTGTAAACATGAGAGATATATTCTTTGCTTCAAAAGCCAGATAATGACAGAAAAAATACTATTTTTGATTTATAATAGTTTCCATGTATCCTTTAGGAGGTCAAAAGAGTTCAAGTTTTCCTCCAAGACTTTTGCTTGTTAAACAAAGTTAGATTTCGGCTCTTTACTTCTGCTCTTGAGGTTATATTTGGATTCCTGTTACTGCCTCTAATCCTCATGTTCTTACCAGTGTGAGTCATAGTACTGTACCACCACCTCTGCACTGATGCTGAAGTGCCAGGTTAGACAATTCAAGTGGGGTGTTGTATCGTTAAAGAGATGTTTGAAGAGGTCCGTTTCAAAATGCAGTATCAATTTTGAATAATGATAATGATAAAAACAGCTCAGTGTCTTAGTCTTCAAAGTACTGGGTCCCAACTGTAACACTCTCGAGTTCTCTGAAGATGATATTTTCTGTTTGTGTTCAGTTTGTACCAGCAAGTGTCAGGAACTACAAACAGCAAATTATCTTAGTTTCAAACAGAACTTTCATCGTGAAATCATTTTTGAACAAAGTTTCTGCCGTGCCTGTGGCTTTTATTACACAGAACCGAGATGACTAACGCATTTGTACGGATCTAGAAACAGATCACAGCGCCCGGCCCGTGTATGCCTGCGCAACAAGAACAAATAATCAACCGCGATCATGTGAAAATGACTTGGAGGCAGATAGAGAGATGATTGCAACTTCGTGCAGTTTTTTGGTCTGCAGATCTTTTATGAGACATGAAAGTTACTTTTCATCTGTACTTCTTTCCTCTCAAGAGTTTTTCACCTCTTTTTTAATGCAAATCGTCCCTCACCAAGAAGCCAGCCAACCGAGCTGCCTGTGGTCTTCAGTGTCATTAACCATGAGCAAAAAGGCTGGATTTAATTTAGGAACTGCTGGCTGGAAAATGGAATAGACTGTAATATGTATAAGACAGACAGGATGCAAATTAATACATAAACAGTTTGCCTGTCCGTCTCTGTTTCTGCCTCCATCTTAACCTTTATCCCTTTTCATCGCTCCCACTTTTCTCTCATTTTCAGTCATGCACAAGAGCAAGCCGTGTTGTAATGGATAGTGAACATTAAACTCTGGTATTAAAGGCTTCGTTAAAGACGTCTTTTTATTTCGCACCTGCACACATAATGTGCAGAGATGAAATGGATGGATTTGTGGCCACTTTACTGATGTGACAAGCTGTTACTGGCTGCAGACGATGGGCAGACAGATCCAATAAAAGCTGTATTGTATTGTACTCTTCACACAACCAGACACACACACACACACACACAGACAGACAGACACACACACACCCCTTGCTCCGGTTACAACACCTGACGCAATCCCAGGAAACAGAGACAGTGGTGTTTTCCCCAGTTAGCACCACTCATAACAGCGCAAGTCGTTTAACTGTCTCAAGGCAGGATTGCATTTTCTTGCGATATGCTGATTAATGATGCATCGTGTCGTTTCACATCTCATAAGAACAGCAGAGAGAAATTCTCATTATCTCATGACACGTTGATCTATGGCTCAAAGTACAACGCTTTGTTGTACTTTTCCTCTGAATGGAAACATGCACTCATGCTGAATGCAAACAAGCGAGCGCCCATACAGACGCATCAGGCAAAAAGATGATGGCTTGTTCAGAAACACATGCAGTAAGCTTTGGCTCTGTGGAGTGAAATAATGACCTGGATTATTAATCTGAGATGTATGGGTCAGTTTTTAAAGGGAATAAGAGGTGCTCTCAGAAGAGCAACATCCCTGCTCTGATAGCGCAGCATTTGGGAGCTTGTTCCAGCATCAGGGAACCATGAACGACAACAGTCGGGACGGCAACGTACCCTGGAGGAACGTAGATGGAGTTCAAGTGGATGGGTACCCAGGAAGTCACTCTGAGGGGAGCGTTAGTGACTTGAATCTGATTCAGGCGGCCATGGGTAGCCAGTGGAGGTCAATGAGCAGTGGTGTGTGCTCTTGTAGGCTGATTGAAGACCAGACACACACTCTGGACCGTGTGTAAAATCCAAGTTGTAGGAAGTTTCTGAAGTTGAATTGTCAGGTTGAGTGCATTGAAACTTTAGCTTTCAGCTTGCTACCTTCTTGAGTATTGAACACATGATGGGTAGTGGAGAAGTGGAATTTCCTGCAGACCTAATTTAAGAGATTTCTGTGGATGCAATTAAAACTTTTCCTGCAATGAAAAAGTCCAGGAAGGATTAAACTACCAAGCAGCTTCTGCTCACGCCGCCATGGCCCACGTTTCTGATGCTTAAAAGATTTATTCTGGGTGCAGCATCACATTAATGCCACCCATGTGTTGTGTAAAGGTACACTGCTGTGGAAGCATTTACTAATTAATGTCTTGTTTAGCTTTATTTATGGACTATTAGCATAATTAGGTCTGTGATTATGGTAGGACATTAGGCAGTCAGCTCAAGGGCCTTTTGTTGATTAGTGAGACTGTACAGAGATATTTCAGAGAGCTTTGTTCTCAGACACTAATATGTATCGCGCTCTGGTTTATGTGGTACAAATGACCAATTCCCTGGTGCTTAAATTCAGATTTTTCACTTTACTCCTGTGATGCAGTTGAGTAGATTTATGCTTTATTATCAGTTAAGTCGTTTTAGAGAATGCAGGCTTTAACTACAGGCTGCATTGTCCTGCACTGGGAGCAATGCAGCAGAGGATACAGTTAAACAGCCAATGTGGTGATCATGCATATAACTATCTGTGTTTATGTGCGTTTGGCCGTATTCACAGGAACATGCTGTTCTTTTAGCTACAAAGCCAAATTAAAGTGTCGCCCTCAGCTAAAGCCTTTGTATATTAGAAAGAGATAAAACATCACCATATCACGGCACAGAGATCACACGTCAGACTGAAGACTGAGTTACAAGAGACTATTGTTATATTCCCAAAAATACATTCTTCTAACAACTTAGCTGCAGTGAATAAAGGAATTTCACAGAGAGAGAGATAAAAGTGTGTTTAAATACTTTAATCCATCTACCATCTACCAGATCTACAATTTAAGCCTATTGCCTAAATGGTAGATCTGTACTGTTTTAACCGGTGCTCTGCATAGATTAAAGAGCTGGAACTCATCAGAGTGTCTACTTCCATGAACTCCTTGTTTAATGTTAAATCTATACTCATTGTATTGGCTGTCGGTTGCCTAGAGATTAGTGACAAGAGCGGGAAATTTACTCTCAACTGGGTCCATCGAGGCAGTTAGCCAGTCAGTTAGTTGCATTAGCCTCACCTTGCTGCATTTCTGTATTGGTCGGTCCGGTGGAGTGTTCACCTCGGCCTGCAGCATACGAGGTTTGGACGGAGCTTAGCAGCATCAATCACATTACTGAGGCTGTTACCAGAGTAACCTCAGGGCATGACAAGACTTCTAAACCTCTAAAAAACTTTTTGGCCTCAGTAGGAATTAGCCCGACACCATCAAAACGCTGAGATTTCAAAATAAGAGTGAAAATGTGCACCGACAAAATGTAATGATTATTTTACACGAATCAAAATGTTGTTGACTGGCAGGAAATGAAGACAATTAAACATAGATTTGGCTGTGAGGTTAGAAAACTGGGCTTGTGGCCAGTGTTTCTGTGTTTCTTTCAGAAGCTAATGAGAAAAGCGCTCTCCTCTTTCAGCGACTACTGAGGTGTGAATGTGTGTAATTATGAATGTTGAGCAGACTGTTGGCCAAAAGGTGCACGCCTCTCTGGGTGAATAAGGGTTTCTGTCATTTGTGCACCTGCTTTTCTAATGAAATGTCAAATTAAAGGCAGTGATACACCAAACAGGGAGTTGGCCAACTCTGATCAGCAACAAGTTGTTATTTTCATGCCTGTTGCTAGGAAACAACTCAATAGATTTTTGACCCTCAGTCTGTTCCCTCAGCGAGCAGGTGGTTTTCCACCGTATACATTTTGCCTGCCCTGTGGCCTGCTGCATCACCGCCCTGCCTCTGTTCATGAAATCAATACTATATCTGCAAGTCAGAGACAGTAAAATATGCAGTGGCAAAATTAAGAGTCACAGATTGGATGGGCTGGAGAGAGCTCGCAGTTTTGGCGCTGAAGAATGAGGCATCAGTGCGAGGGAGAGTGTGTGCAAACAGGATGGAGAAACACGGCGCTGCAGCAGAGTAAGTGCTGTGTTAGGATGAAAACACAGACACAGAGGAAACCAGATATCCCACCACACCGGCTGTCACGTCCCACCCAGCACAGACTGGAATGTGAGGCTGAACTGAGAGAGAGAGCTCTCTCCCTGCCACACACACACACACACACACACACACACACACATATATTAAATGTGTGTCCTCTCCCCCTCCTCCTCCCCGTTCACACACACCTGTGTGTAGGTACAGCTCTGTTATCCAGGGATTGAGAGGAGATGATTTCCATTATTAGTCCGCCATCGTGATCAGCTGCTCGGTTTGGACCACATGGCAGGGAGACGGTGCTGACTCACCTCCACACACACACACACACACACACACACGCATACAAAACACCTCAGAGCGTTCTCTAACTGCGGATTGGATTTCATTCTCAGGACCCCATTAATTCCTTATGGATGCTCATATTGATTGAAGTGGGGGGGGGCTCTGGTCTTGTTAATTCATCTCAGCACAGATGGGTTTTGATTCAGTTTGTGTTGCCTGAAGGTGACTGCTACTTGTAAGAAATGGGTGAATAAAGCCAAGGAGCAGAAGGAGGGACAGAAAGACGGGGGAGTGAGAGACGGAGGGATGGAGGGAGGAAGTAGAGCGGGGGAGGGATGGTGAACAAGAGGAAGAAAACATATGAGATGAAACATTACAGGAGGGAGGCGATGGTTAAAGAAATATAGGGAGGAGAAACAGAGGTAATGGACTTGAGATGTTTGGACTTCTTATTCTGCTTCCACAGAAAGTGAATGTCATAATCAGCTGCTGATTTCCATCTTAATGCATCGAGGAGGTTTTCGTTTCACTCTGTTCTTTCTTCATTTGATCATTATGCTAATGAGTCGTTACATAAAACCCTCTCGATAAATTGCATTTGCGTCTTTATGCATTTGTGTGTTTGTTGGTGTTTGTCAGAGGAAGAAGGGGTAAGACACACTTTGACAAGTAACACAGTTAACATTGTATATGTGGTCAAGTTATAGAATATAACTGAACAAGACAAATAGCCCTCAACACACAGGCATGTAGCTCGAGTCAGAAAGAGGACAAAGTCTATTTTGTCTGCTCCAACACTTTCTTACCTTCCCCTCGAACAAGGAAACGCCATTATCAGTGCTTCAGAAGATGTAAAGAAGGAACATGTTGTTCTTTCCTCTCTAACTTTGCTACCAGGGCGAGAATGGATTGAGAGGAGTTATTTGTCATTGTCAGGCTGAGTGCCCTGCTGTCTGTCCGATGGTCATCCCGTGTTGCACAAAGTTCTTTTTCAGCGTTTTCATCGCTCCTTTTCTCTCTTTATGCCCCTGGAAGTTTTTATTTGCTTAGCCCCAATTTTTCCTTTTTATTTGTTGCTCGTTGGCTTCGTTTCTTCTCTTTTCTTGTCACGTCTCCCTGAGCCAAACTCTACCTCTTTTCCTACCTCTTTTCATTGGTCTCGACCTGTACAGTATATCTCCCTTCCTCTCCTCTCTATTATACCCACCTATTTCTTTTTGCCATTGCATGATTGTTTACACTCCAGGCCTTTATATGATGCCTAATGGTACACAGTACTAGAACATTACTGGGCTGTGTTTGCAGTCCTGGATGGAGCTCCCTGTGTTGATTGTGACTTGAATTCGAAATGGCTTCAGTGGGAATAATTTTTATTTTCCTCTTTTCTCCCTCCTCTAACCACTTCTTCTTTTTCCTCTCTCAGGTTTAGAAAAGGTTGGTCGTGACTCCAGTTACGAACAAGAGGGGAAGGTTCAGTTTGTGATGGATGCTGTGTATGCCATGGCCCACGCTTTGCACCGCATGCACCGGGAACTCTGCTACGGCTACCCGGGCCTCTGCCCGCGCATGGCCAATAACATCGATGGCAAAGAGCTTCTCGGCCATATTCGTGCTGTCAGCTTCAATGGTGAGACTTTCACTGCACTTACTAGATGCCAACATATTGATTTCACTCCACAGCTGTTCTTTAACTGTGGGTTCAATTCACCTTACTGTATGAAAGTGCTATTCTATTTTGTTCTGCAATGAACCTGTTTGAACATATGTAGAGAAAGATACTGTGGACGCCTGCAAACACTTGGGGAGACACACAGCGTCTTTCCAGTGTCTTGCAGATGAGATCAGTCCTTCCAGACAGAGCACAGGGCTGAAAGAAATGAAACCACTGCAGTGTCACTAAAGGAGGAACATCGACTTTGCACAGCACATCTGTCTTTCTGGAGACACAGATGATGCCATGATACCTGATATTGGTGCTTTTTATTTTAGAATGGAGAATATCGCTGAATTATTAACAATCTGGGTTATTCCTGCAGCACGAAAGTTAAAAGGAGACAAATTAGAGTCTAAAAACCTTACAAACTGTACAGTAATCCTATGGTGCTTATCCACCCTGACTTGACTAATTCAAGCCCAGCTCCTCCTCTAATTTGTCTAATCCCAATTGTAAAAACATGTCATGTTGCATCTCGCCATCAGAATTAAGTTAAGCTCGCCGCTTTCCCCAAACATCTCATCAATTTGTATTTTGCTTATTGCAGATTGTGATTTGGTCTTGTATTGCTGTGAACCTGCAGCACTCAGTCTTTTCATTTCCCCTCTCCCTCCCCACGACTTCCTCGACTGCTGACAAATTTAAGTGGGCGAAAAACATTTACTCATTTCCTCCCAAATAACATCAGACACATCATTTGAATATTCTTTTATTAATCCCCTTTTTTCCCATCGATGCCCTTGCACCTGCTTTTCTCTCTGCCTTTTCATTTCCTGTGTTCCCTCTGTCAGGGACTGTGCAGAATACATAATGCCCGGTGGTTTAGAGAGCAGGAAGGCAAGAAATACAGAGAGGGAGTTGCACTGTGAGGATTACAGAAATTCTTGTCTGATTTAGTTTCGGAGGTAAGACTATAATTGCTTGAATGTGTCTGCGTGGGAACATGTACAAAATATGTGTCATGTTTGTGTTGTTTTCTGTGCCATCTCTCTCTGTCGTCGCTAGAAGTGTCAGAAACCAATTCACAGGCGGGCGCTGATTGCTCTTTCGTACTGCAGCAGCAGGTTTGAGCTCAGGTGTGTTTATCTGTTATTGCTGGCCTAGAGGGGAGAGAAATCATCCCATAACCACAAGGTCGCAAACTTTATTCCCCAGATGAATCACTGAAAACCCTTTTCACTTACTGAAAGTTGCCCTACACAAAATGTGCTGCAACTGTCCCTGGGTCTATTTTGAGAGAACATGAAAAACTAGATTAGAAAAAGCTACAACAACATAGGAGTACCAGTCTGACGTGCAGGCAGTTTGCCTTCTTATAGAGTCTGTCTGCATCACACGTCCATGAAATTCTGATCTCTACAGATGTATAATTTACTGATCAAAGACATGCAAGTCTTAAAATAACTAAGGTATGAATAAATGATAGCACACTCCATACACAATACTCCCTGAGAATAAAGGGAGAATAAGACAAGGATGTGGGAGTATAAAGAGGCAGCCAGCATTTACGTTTGAGATGTTTGGACTTCCCACCTGCACTTAAATGCGTCACTGTGGCAGACTGTTGAAATCTAATATATCAAAGTGGCTAAAACATGAGACGACCGTGGCCGGGGTGGTAAACTCTCCTATATAATTAAGAAATTAATGAAGAGGTGGAGGTGGTTAATTCACTTAGAGAGAGAGGATTTAACAAGCATTCAGCTCCTGCACTGCCTCACCACCATATCACCATATTTCTTTCTCTTTCTGATGCTGCTTCATACTAGTTAAAATCTGTAGCTGTTACTTGGATTCTTCCAGAATCCTGTCTTCAGAGATGGGTCCCTCCTGAGTCTTTCTCCATAGAGAACAGTCAGTTTCCTTGATTCCTCTAAACACATTTTTTGGTGCACAAAATGGTTTGTTTGCTGAGCACATTTGTTTGCACAGTGATAAAACACACAAGTTAAATTACACTGAGGAACAAATGTTGCAGCAGAAAAATGTTGGGTCTTTACTACATTCATAATTTTCATTTTGTGCTGCAGAGCTTTGCCACTGTGATTCACAGTAAATAGTTAAAATGAACCTAAATATGTCGCCTTTCTAATGGCAGCTATCAAAGTTCAGAGGAAATATCCTCTAAGAATTCTTCAGCAGGACGCTTTGCTTCTCTGCTGTTTTAAAGGCCTCTGAGTCGCTGCTGTTTGTCTGAGGGGCAGAAGGAGAACGATGGCGTTTGTTGGGTTGTTTACGTCGACAGAAGCCTGAGAAATGTAAAGCTTTTAAGCCATGCATGTGTTAATGTGTAAATGCCTGGCTGTGTTTGTGGTTTCCAATTAAAAGTGGTTTTGTTATTGATCTGTTCAGGGCCGACATGACATTGATATCACTAAAGAAGAAAAGGGGGCAGCTCTGTCTCTCTGTCTGTCTCTGTGTCTGTGGCACATAAATGTCGTGGCTGAGAATAAGTTAGAGTCGCTGGAGCATGGATTCTCTTTCTCTCTGCTCTCTCTGGATCCATACCAATTCACCTCTCGGGCAGCTGCATGAGAGGACGAGACGTGAGTGAGAGGGAGGGGATCATGTCAGATTGTTAGGGCAGTGATTGTTCCGCTGTTGGAAAGTGAAGCCAAACAGGTGAGAGTGACAGAAAAGGAAAGAGAGGTGCAGATGAGCAAGATGAGAGCACAGTTAGGAACTGTCCTCCTGCTGGACTTCACAGTGAACGTCCTTCAATAAGATGATATCTCAAAGATTTCCTTTTCCTCATGAGACATGGCTGATATTTATTGATGTAGCTCTTTGATGTAAGATCAGAAACTTTGATTAATCATTGAAAATGATCTTTCACAGCTGGTGGGATCGTCTCCTGGTTCAAAAGGCATAATAATAATTATTATTATTATAATAGTCCTCCATGACAAATACATTTAGCATTAATTCATGTATACAGTGTTTAAATACTAAATATTTTGAGTTATTTCCAGCAGAATTGAAATATGTTCATTCACAGCAAATATTCAAAATAATACCTCACCTTAAAACCACCTGAGAATTACACCAGAGACACTGCGCACACACACACACACCCAAACCGTAACCTAAACCCAGTTCTAACCTGAATCCTAACTCCACGTTTTAACCCTCAAACGGCTCTTTACAGTTGAAATGTCCTCACATCCCCAGAACGTCCTCACTCCGTAAGGTTTGAAAGTCAAACTGAGTGCGCATACACCCACAAACAAACAAACAGTGGCTGGTGCAGTGCAGAGCGAGTAAGACAAACAATAAGGGAAACGAACCCTGGAGCAGCAGTCACACACCACGCTGTCCAGCTTTTATTTGTTGGTAAGTTTATTGGCTTATCCAGGCAAACACACACATTCATGCACACAAAGAGCATGCAGAAAACTTAGAGGCTGATGTGCACACACTCTCTCTCTCTCTCACACACACAGAAAGTTTATTATGAGTCATGGAACCTAAAACAAAGCAAAACTTTATTTCACTTTTTAACAACACAACCTCGACTCAAAGTCAGCTGAACTGTTTTATTTTACTCATTGACATGAAAAATGTTAATGCATTGGTTTTGATCACGTTTTCTCTCTTATTGCCACACTATCATTCTCTGCTTCTTTCTTTCCCCTGTCATGTCTCTGTCCCTCATTCATCTCCCCCCTTTTCTCCCTCACTTTTTCTATTGTCTCCCTTTCACCATCTCTCTCCTCCTCTTCTCTCCCCCCTCAGCTTTCTGTCACTTCTTGTTTTTCTCCTATAACTCCTACTCCCTAAAAGCACTGACTCATCAACTGAACAGTTTGCACCTGTTTTCTTGAGCCTTTTCCATTTTGTGTCTTTTTAGGATTTGAGTGATGTATTATCATGTATTATTGTAGAAGTACGGTTTCAGTTGGTCTTTTTTTATTGTTAAAACCCACATTGTTATTCTTCAAGCTAAAATAACAGGAAGTTAAAAAATCTCCTTGATGGAGTCTTAATTCGCCCACAGATGAAAAGGAAGTCGATTTGACTGCGTGTTTGGTTTCTGAGAGAAGCTGTGTTGTCAGGCCACATGCTGCCACCTGCGCACCACTTTGCTAATTCAGCCATAAGTTATTAATACAGTAACCATCATAAAGATGGTGCACAATGACAGTGAAACACCAATCACATCGCTCCAGGATCACGTCATACTTCAAGCACATTCTTCACTGTGAAGTTTAAATTTGAGGGAGTGAGGTGACTTTAAAGTTTACACACCTCGAAGTGCCCAGGCTCAGAATGTGCTGGTAATTATGGATTCCCTCCTACAGTCCCAGCAGTTGGGGTCTGTTAGATTTGGATGTGGCTGTTGAACAAAGAAGAGAGAACAAAGAAAAGCGGTGACAGGAGCCTGGTTTTTGTCTTCCACACGAGTATGTGCGCTCGTCACGCAAGAAAACTCTCATTGTGATCTTACTGCTGCCAGGTTACATCTCCTGCCGGCAGACAAGATGGACATCGCCATGGGAACAGACTTGCACTAATTAGAGCGGCCTGACATTGAGATGATGAACTCCATACCTGACTGAGCAACCTGAGGGAGAAGGAGAAGTGGGGAGGGATTGTGGTGGTGAGAGGAGGAGAGGGGAGGACTAACCAGCTGGGTGGAGGGATGGAGCTCACCCGCTCATAATGACCTCAGAGAGAAAGAGTGAGGAGGACAGTAACTCCCTCGGAGATGATGAACTTTGCCGGGCATTAATGATCTCGGAGAGAGGAAGACGGAGCAAAGGAGAAGCACTGGGTTACGGGGGGAGAGAGTCGACCTGGGTATAATGACCTTGGAGGCAGAGGGAGGGATGAGCATATGGAGAAGATGGTGGAAAAGGATAGACAGCAGAGTAGAGAAACTCTCTAGCCATCATGACTTTGTAGAGAGAGAGAGAGAGAGATTGTTGGCAGGAGAGACAAAGCAATTGCAAAAGACAAGGAGGAACATTGTGTGGGGGCAGAGAGGTAAAAGAAAGATGAACTTCACTTGGCCAATAACAGCGCCGGCTAGAGGGAAACTCTATTAGAGGAAAAAGTCATCTATAGTGTCGATCTATTTGGCAAGGACAGAGAAATGGAGAGAAACTGTAGCACATGGTAAGAGTAAAAAAATTGCTCCTAGCTGAGTAAAATGACCTCTAAAAGAAAGAGAGAGACAGATAGGATGCACTGACTGGGATTTATCAAACTTTACAAGAGCACGATGACCTTGAGAGGCAAGAAACTACAAGAAAACAATAAAAAGGATGAATTTTATATTATAGTGTATGACATTAGAAACAAAGAGATCCATCTTGAGTGAAAAATAGAAGAGGAGACAGGCGGTGAAACAGAACCTGGGAAGGACAGGATTTTTAAAAACATTTTTGATTTTCATCTTTTGTTGCTTTTGACAAACTAAGTGGACTATTTTTGAAAAATTGCAGGTTTCATGCTGTAGTTTGGATGTCATGACCGTTTCAAAATCCATGCAGTTCTCATGTGATAAACGCACAGTAAAGGCTGATGACCTTTCACTTTATGTCGCACTCTGTCAACACTAATATAATAGTTAGCGTTGCTTAGCCTATAGCATTCACAACCCACAGTTGAATCACTGTGGGCCATTGTCGTGCAGCTGTCCGACAGCAGAACAGAAACAAAAACCCGCAGTGACAGCACCTGTGTTGTGTGATTGGCCATATTGATAATAAGTGATAATAGTCCTGACTGTAGAAAGAGGAGGTGGCTGAGTCACTCAACCACACAGACTTGGAAAACTAGACAAAGAGCTGAGAACTCCAGCTCAGATTGTCACTGAACTGTGATGCAGTCTTTAAGAATAAGACGACACAGATTTAAAGGGAAGTGCCAGGCTACCACTTTCCCCATTCCCTCGTATTTATGCTAAGCTAAGCTAATTTCCTCGGCTCTATCTTCATAGTTAAAGAATAGCCATGACAGGGACATTGACCTTGCCATCTAACCCTCGCCAAGAACACAAGTAAGAGTATTTTCCTTAATGTCAGCAATTTCCCATTATTACAGAAATCTAAATATCAGATAATATCAGTGTCAAATTACAGAGTGGATATGTCGTGCAGATCTTTTGTGTGTTCACGCTGTCACACAATCACGACCACAGCTCCTCAGACTCGCTCATAATCTCCTACTTACTACCTGCTGCTCACTTACAAGCAGTAGGTAGTAAGTGGGAGATTAATGGCATAATGTCCAACTTGTGCAGGTGGTATCACCTTGTCTGCCCTGGCAGCGCTCCCTTACACTGAACACCCTGCAAGAAGCAATTCATATCCACTCCAGGCTGAAGCTGTATACTCGGCTGGCTGGTGAATAATTTCAGTGTGGTGACAGACACACAACAGTTGCATCACAATGATAGTCAGCATACTGACAATATATGACTGACAGCTCATTTTTATATACCCTCAGTATAGTCGTTTCTAGTACTCTGTTTTTTTCTGTATCTTCTCAGTTTTATTACCTTTTGCCACAGCACTGGGATAATTTCTGCCACAGGATCATTGGCTCAATATAATTTGAGATAAGAAAACAGAATAAGAATGCGCAGATAGAAAAACAATCAGACAGGAAGCCAATATGAATACAGTAGACAGGCATCCACACAGACACAAAAACAACCCAGAACTGGAGCTGAATTAAGTTCGAGGAAATGAGAGACAGGGATGATAATTTGCTTTTGCATATCCTAAGACACCACTAAATCTCACATCTGTGAAGCTTTATTTTTATTTTCTGACACACAAATATTTATATATAAAATATATATATATGTATTTGTCAGGAACGTGTTGTTGACGGAGATTAGATTAATCTGGATACAGTGTGAGCCTGTCAAGAGCTGAGACAGAAAAAAAACATACACACCTAATCCTCTGCCAGACAGCATTGTGCTGCATTTGTTAATTTCGATGGTGTGTTAATATATTGTATGTTCAGGATGGATGGAGAGACAAATTGAATGGACAAAAGGAAGGACTTAGCAGTGATGGATGAATAATGAACAAGGTATCGATGTATTGACTTACAAAGCTGCTGCTGTGTGTGTGTGTGTGTGTGTGTGTGTGTGTGTGTACTGTATATATACAAGATATGTCATTTGTCACCTTCCATCAATACGTCCATCAATAAGTTGAAAAAGATGAGACACAGTCATATAAACTGTAGACTGTGCATATACTCGTTATCATATCAGACTATCTCTGACTGAAACCAGTGTTATATTATCATCAGTCCTACCCAGCTCTCTCCCCCCTCTCCCCCTCCTCCCTCTCTCCCCCTTTTCCCCCTGCCAGGTTTGGTAATGTAACCTCCTCCTTGTTTCTTGTTTTGTTTATTTCTCCTCTCCCTCACTCTCATTCTCTCTAAATTGTATTTCTATCGTCCCGTTCAGGCTGTTTTGTCTCCTTTGATCAACTTAATAGTGGCCCCTCTCCCTCTGTTTTTATCACTTTATGTTATTTATTTATTTGTTTTACTCCTCTGCTTTTCCCATTTTCTCTCAGACTGCAGTGAATGCAGATCATGATACAAATGGAACCTCTTTAAATTAGTTTTCTGTAATTACTGGAGATTACCATACAAAGCTTTCTCATGTGTTTGTGTGCGTCCACATACGTTAGTATGTCTGTGTGCAGTGTCTTTAACATCTTCTCTTTCTCAACAGTCTTTCCTTTGTTCTCTTCCTCCCTCAATCTTTATCTCACTATTTAACCAAAGTGTTTCATTCTTATTCACACTGAGGACCATTTGATGTGGATCCTCCTCAAACACGTATTATTTCTTTCTCCTGCCTGTTCCATTATCTGCTCGGTTTCTCTCAGACAAACTATCTCCTCGGCTGTTTTTTTAGTGCTCAGACAAGGCGTAGTGATAACAGAGCTGCTGAGAGGAGAAGGGCTGATCTTAAGGGGAGAGATGGATAGACAGAGAGAGGAGGGTGAGGTTCGGGTGCTCTGGAGAGGAAGGGAAGAAATGGGAGGTTTTTGAGATAGAGACCGGTAGGATGAAGCGAGGCTAGGAGGTAAAGAGCGAGAGGAGGCGGACGATGAGGGAGGCTATGCTTTGAACGAGAGAGAGACAGAAAGAGAGTGAAGGGGGGAACAGCTGCTGTGGGAAGGGGGGAGGGTTGGCCGGGAGGATAGCTTTATAGCAAGCAGTCAAAACTGGCTTGGAAAAGCCTGGTAACAGACTGCAGAAAATAGTCCATTTATGTGATAGAGAATTCAGAGAGGAGGAGAAAAGAGTCCAGAAATAAGAAATGAGGATTAGAGTTAACCAGCTGCTCAGTCTGAGTTACCTCCTCTGCTGGAGACCACTGTGAAAATGACAGTGTTTTCGTGGGACGAGTTCAGTCTTCATTATTACTCCTCTCCTGTCATTTCAGATTCTCTCTCTGCGTTTGTTTCACTCTCTCCGTTTGAGCCTTTTTCTGTCATTCTCGCCTATTAGTGCTATCAGTGCATAGCACACAGATGGGAGGCTGTTGGCAAAAACTCACACACACACAGACAGACACACACATTCAGACCCATGTTTTATTAATGCATGCTGCAGTGTAGTTTTTGCATCTCCCCGTCATAAACATTTAGTCTCTGGTATGAAGACTTGCTGTTCATCCTTAGTGTTTCTAAAGTGAAGCGGGCAAGGCTGAGGGCTTTTTAAACAGTCCCTTCTGCCTCTTCCTCTCGAACTCTCTTCTTTCTCTATCTAACCATCAAGCTTTTTCCCTCCTCTTTTGTCTCACTGTATCTGTAGTTGAGTAACAGGGAGAGGTCTGAGGCTATTCATACACCCTTCTCCTTCCATCTGCTTATTTCTATCTCTGTCTGCTGGGGAGGTTTTAAGGCCTATGCTAATTGATATTCTCACACAGTCTGTACTCCCTTTTTTTTTTTTTTTGCTCTTTATCTTTTCTCATTTTCCTCCCCAGTCTTGTTTTCTTCCCTTTTTTTGTCAGAGTTTGGGCTCTTTTTCAGCTGCCTTGTCATGTGATATTCACACATATTTTCCCTCTCCTCTTTTGCCTTTAAGTCGATCCATGCGTCTCTGCGTCTGTCAGTCAGAAAGATGTGGTTTGAAGCTTTCCCACAGACCTGCTGGCTCTCCGATTTTACCTCTGTCTTCTTCTGTCACTCATTTTCCTCCTCTCCTTTTCCCCTCTTCCTCTCTGTAGTTGCTAAGCTAGCTAAGGGCTGAGGCCTTTCTGCTGTCTTTCTTGCTTTTATTACCTCTTTTCTCACTCTGTTGTGTCTTCTCTTCAGCTCTTTCCTGGGTTAGTCTGATTCAGATGGGTGTGACTGACATTGAATATATTTGAACCTCAGTCAATAAATCAATTCTTCATCTTTGCCTGTATTACTGTTTTACTGTTATTTCACCCTTATTCTCCCTCTAAGTTTGTCTCTGTCTGCAAGTCAATCTCAGCTACATTTAAATTCGCTGCATGAAAACTTTCATTCGTCATTTCAGATCCTATTACTTTATTGAAGTGAAAGGGTCATGACCTGTGAGCTTGCCTAGCAAATCTTGAGGAAAGTTATGAGAGCTGTAGGTTTCTCGTGATATTCTATTGTTGATCCCCAAAGAGAAAGCCTCCGACTGTGTGTGGAAGCTACAGAGCGGTGCCTCTGGCAGGCAGGGAAACGGTATCTTGCTTGAGGACAGCTCCGCTGCGACGCCTCGCTGCTGCTGCTGCTCTGAGAAAAACCTGGAGAGCTAAAATGAGTCCAAGAAAACATTAGCTTGCGCTCAGGTAGAAGTATTCTCACCAATCTCAGCACCCAACCTCTCCAAAATAAGAAACTCAGACTCAGAATTCATTGTTATTTCCCTAAATCAGAGCAAGTGAAACAGTGTGTTAACATGCATCTGCCTTCTGGCCTTTCATGCATTTTCAGTGTCATTTAAAGGCTTGTCAGCTCGCTCTGGGTTATGCAAAATGAATGCAGAGGAGGTGAAGGAGGAATTAGCATCACAAGAACTTAGTTTGTCCTCACAGAACAGTACGTTTGAGAGACAGTGTTGATGTTGAACAGTACATCAAAAGGCACAAAAATGAGTCTCCAACATGAATACAGGACTAACTTTCAGGCTGTGACAGAAACATTTTGTGCGATGCAGCAGCTTCTTTTTGCATAGCTGAACATAAAAGGTATCGCTACAGGATGAGGAGGAGGAGGAGGAGGAGGAAGAGGAGTGTTGCCAGGGCAACAGGTAAATCATTTCTTTTTCAAGGTCATGCCAACTAAAGTGGAAGTTGTGAAAATCTACATGTCGATATGTCAGTGCTTCCACACCAGTGGAGACAGACATTAACACATTCACAGGTTTAACGTGTGTGTTTTCTGTGGTCGGACTGTCTCACCCAGCAGCACAGTTTAACTGATCAAATGTTCCTGAAGTGAAACATTAAAGAGTGCATTATTATTTTATGTTAGTTAATTTGAGATGCATTTTTTTTCTATCTGTGTATCTTTCAGAAATCTTTTCTAGACATGTTGTGATGATAAATAAACAAAGCAAAAAAAAGCCCAAGTGGAGATTCATTAGGGCCGTAAGCCTGCCCATGCATCTCTTAAACCAAAACATTAATCAGAGCTGATGAGGGGTTGTCAGCTACCTGTTTTTCCAACATATTCCCGGGATAATGCCAGCACCTGTCACGCCTATTGTATGTGTGTTTGCAGTAATTGCTGCTGCTTTTAAAAGTGCTGTCTTTATCCACCTGACTCAGAAATTTCCAGCAAATGATACAAACACCATGAGATTGAATAATCATTTCCTACTCAAGGTAACCACTGCTTTCACAGCAAACAGTCTGCTTTTGCTCTGCATAATTTAAAGTACCTGCCAGCGTGTCTCTGCTCCAGACAATTGTTTCAGTTGCCGCATTCCCTAACTAGCCCTAAAGGGGCATGATTGGTGTAAATGGAAAATTAGAAGAAAGTCAGACAATAGAGTTGCTGAGGAAACGATGACATGCTAATCACTGAGTGGAGAATAAACCCTTTTTTTGGTAAATGATTTGTTGTGTCGGCCAATCAAATAAACCAGTCAACCCAGGCAGGTCCTTGTTGGTGAGCCTCTAATGAATTTGTTAAATTGCTTAATTGCCTCTCTTTTTATTTGGCATTGTTTGTGCTGATTTAAAATTTCAGTTTATTCTCTAAAACACAGTTTGGTAAGTGCTAGAAAAAGGGAATGGAAGGAAGTTTAGGGAGAGTTGAGGGGAGAGAAGAGTAACAGACTGAGATGGCTTGACAATTATTTAAAAAAAGAGGGGAAAGAACGGAGTCAGTTAATGTGGGACAAAAGAAAACATGAGGGTGGTAGATGTAAGGACAGAGGGAGGAGAAGACCAGAGGGAGGAGATGATGATACAAAGTAGACCAAATTAAAATGGACAGAAGGGAAAATGATAATGAGAAAGAAAAGCAGACTTGGTGGTTGTAGTTTTCAGTCTGATGGGCATGAATATTTCCCCTGACTAATTCCTTCTCACTGGGCTAAGGTAAACACACAAAACCCATTTGTGTTCAATGTGCACTCATTTAGCAGAGAGAGCAAGAGACAGTGGAGGGAAAATGGAGATCTGAAGACAAGAGGGAGGGAGGAGATGGGAGGGGATGGTGAGAGTAATGCAGAGGAGTTGTGGAGGTGTCTGAACGACACTGTCAGATGTTCTGTTCAGGTAGGTTGTTGCAGTGGATGCTGGGTGCATTTAGGAGTTTGCTTTGCGGTTGCGTGATAATAAACAGGTATATCTGAGGTATATTAGTCAGGTGAATGTAGTTGCTGCTGAGAGCTGTATTGTGTGAAGACATCTGTGTGTTTACCTCACAGCAAGCATACTAATTAAGTCTGGGGGATAACATTATAGTGTGTTGCCTAGCAAGCACTTTGATACACAACAAAACTATTCATATACAGCACTGGATATATTGTATTCAGATGAATAGAATTTGGGTCATAATGAAGTCAGTGGAAATCACGCTAATTAAACCTCTGCTACTGTGCTGCACAGCCAATCACCAAAATATCTCATTGTGGGTTTTCACCTTGTTTTCATGTTTATTAGTTGAAGGCAAAATCAGAGATAGAGCAAGGGAAAATACTACATCATCTGTAAGCAGTGTGCATGTATTTATGATTGTGTGTGTGTGTGAGCAGGGACATTAATTACTACTGGACATACACCAGCTCTCACACAAATGGACCTCATTCATAATTTGTGGTAACAATGAGAGATTGAGAGTTAGTTTTGTCTCCTGTAACAATTCAGTCTTCCTCCATTCATCTTTCTTATGCTCTCTGAATAAGATCATTCTGCTTGTTCTTTCTCTTTTAGCCCTGTTTAATTACTTATAGTCACAGTGAGGGAACCTTCACATTTCTTTTTAAATTTCCTTCACCTTTGTCTTTGTGCTCTCCTCTCTCTTCGTCTTAATCACTTTTCTTTCTCCTCCACTTGTCTCCTTCTCAAATTAGTTTTTTAGTTTTTATCTCACCTGTTCTTTTCTTTCTTTTAAAATTTTCTCCTTTTAGTGTAAGTCTGTTCTTTCCTCCTCCATCCATCCATTATCTATATATTCTGCTCTTCATCTTCTCTCTGTTTCTCTCTTGCTTTGCCTCAAACTGCTAACTGTTTTTATGTATCCTCACCATTGTCCTTCCATATCAGTGACTTATGGTACACAGGTAGAATTTCCATAATGCAGCACTTTCTCCACATGTACACTGTAATTGGATTTTCTTGATGCTACGCCAGATTCAGTGATTTGATTTGGTTGTATCGCTGCATAAAAGAAAGAAGGCGAGTAAGACAGAGAGGGAGAAAGATAAAAAGTTTGCATTAAGCCTTATTGGTGGTGAGAAAACTAAACCTTAGAGGACACATAAATGCATCCATGCGTGTGCATATTCAATCACGCTACGCCTCTGCTCACACACACACACACACACACACACACACACACACATGCAGGTACAGTTCAACACAGCCTGGAACAAAGAGTAAAGTTGACAGTGGCTTTGCTATCAGGCCACTAAACACACTGCCTGAGAAGATATTACTTCATTAAATTTATACACTCACCGAGCACTTCATTAGGAACACCTGCGCACCTGCTTAGTCATGCAATCAGCCAATCATGCGGCAGCAGTGCAATGCATAAAATCATGCAGATACAGCTTCATCAAACATCAGAATGAGGACAGAATGTGACCTCCACGACTCGGACCGTGGTGTGCTTATTTACTGCAGACTCTATGCTTCACTCAGACCTGTGTGAGAAACAGAAACATCCAGTGAGTGGTGGTTCTGCAGACAGATGAGGGAGGTCAGAGGAGAATGGCCAGACTGGTTAGAGCTGACAGAAAGGCTGTGGTCACTCAGATAACCACTCTTTACAACTGTGGTGAGCAGAAAAGCAGCTCAGGATGCACCACACGTCGAACCCAGATGGACTGTGACGGCAGAAGACCACACTGGGTTCCACTCCTCTCAGCCAGGAACAGAAATCTTTGGCTGCAGTGGGCACAGGCTCAGCAGAGCTGGACAGCTGAAGGCTGGAAAAATGTAGTTTGGTCTGATAAATCTGGACACCCATCTTCTAATGGTTACCTCCAACATGATGACGCACCATGTTACAAAGCAAAAGCCTCATGAACATGAAGTGAGATTCCAGGTGGTCAGAAAGCATTTTAACAACGTTCACTGAAGGCATTGTAGCCTCTTTTGATATCACATTAACATTCAGCAGGAAACGCCGCTCTAAGAGGACACACGTTTTATCAAAGGTTTAGCTTTTAACTTCCGTCCTTTTTACTTTGTTGTGATCATTTCTGCGGTGATCAATAAAAAGTGGAGCCATCTGAGCCCAAGTCAAAATGTAATCGTGTCATATTAAATGACCAAGTTGACCCTCTGTCCGACATCCACTGTGTCTCTTCCAGGAAGTGCCGGAACGCCTGTGGTTTTCAACGAGAACGGAGACGCACCAGGAAGATACGATATCTTCCAGTACCAGATTACCAACAGATCGACTGCGGAGTACAGAGTCATCGGCTCCTGGACCAATAAACTCCACCTCAAAGTAAGACTGTCACGCACACTCACAAACACAAATACGTACATCACAGCAACAAGTATAATAACCGACTGCACCAACATTACAGACCAAATATCTCTGCAGAGTAAAAGGTCAACATCACTGTGACCAGCTGCCATGAATTCAAAATGTAAGATTTATTTGAGTTATTCAGAAGCAAAAGTTTTTAACAAAAGGTTGTGATTGTTCAGTCTTGTGCAGAGACATACTCACACCCACACAAGGTCACACACATATTACACAACCCGTCTGTAAATGCTGGAGCAGAGTATACACCTGAGCCTCGCACACTTCAGTCCAGGAACATTGAACTTAATGCAGGAGCAGACTGAAATCTCATCGACACGCGCTCCCGACACATGTATGCACACAAACTCCTCGAGCGTTGCTGAAGTGCTCTGTGTTATGAATCCACCCAGGACTTCATTAGAAAGGCCAGATGACAGATGAGAAGACTAATAGACACGAAATGCTTTCTGGCTGATGGACGGCCTGGCTGACTGAGAGAGAGAGAGAGACTGCTGCAACACAAAGGACAACACATAGTTAAGACACACACGACTGAGCGCTGTGACAGTTGACAAATTAACAGATGTGTTTGATCTGTTTAAAAATCCAGACGGGTTTGAAGGCGCAGCGGCAGATTTAGTGACAAGAGCGGGTGAAAGTTTTCACAGTCAACAAACTGTTTGGATGTTCTAAGTGCAAGTCAAGTGGTTGGACATACAGTGTCTGGACACATATACTCAGTAAAGTCGATGATTATAATGAGAGCAGAGTCCTATTATAGCTATTATTGTGTCACCCAGGTAATTAATGGAAGAGAGGTTCACGACCGGGCCTATGTTGTTCTGGCTGGTGCATAATTCATGGTTATTGTTACGAAATAAGGTGTGTGTGTGTGTGTGTGTGTGTGTGTGTGTGTGTGTGTGTGTGTGTGTGTGTGTATATGTAAAGATTCTGGTGAGGCTGTGAATAAATGATGAACAAAAATACCCAATAAAGAGCAGAAAACAGCAGCCAGCGAAAAAAAAAACACTTAGAAAGTTTCAAACAACACTAATTTGCACTCCTGCACACAAACACACTTTTTATCATTAGTGTATTTCTCCTGACAGATATATTCGCAGCACAGTAACCTAATACTGTAGTGTGTGTGTGTGTGTGTGTGTGTGTGTGTGTGTGTGTGTGTGTGTTTATATGTGTGTCAGTGATCAAATCAAGTCCATTTCCTCTGTCCCTGATGAGTTTTTCCTCCTAACTAGTTTTTGTTGGACCGATGCATTTTGTGCCTTAAAAACAGTAATGCTCCATTTTACTCATCACCCCTGGCAACAGATGAACCTCAGGGACTCGGGGTGTGATGACAGAGTTTATTACACACACTCGCACACATGACTTACAAACAGCACACACAAACACACACAGAATCTCACACACACCAGACATACGGAAGACTCAGGGATCCACTTTAATGCCAGTGTGTGACACAAGCACAAACAAACAAAATGCACAAATGGAAGAACATATGTACACACACACACATGCAAACACACACATACACACACACACACACACAGAAGGAAATACAGATGGCCTATTTGTGCCAAATCTGATTATGGTCTGGTTGCTGGCTTCCAACACTCGTTGGTGTTAGTTTTGTGCCCGGCAGCGCTTCGGAAAACGATCAGAGGATCTGCCTGTGCTAATTGCTCTCGAAGTCGCCCTGAAGACACACTTTCTTGCAGGTACAGGGGAAACTGAGTGTTAAAGGACTGTTAACACACACTAATGTCAGCCTGAGCAGATGGCTGCCAATCTTAGTGCCGCATTATATCCCTCAAGAAGGTGGGAAGTTTAGTTTTGCCACAAAACCTAACGTCAGGTTTTATGCTGTGGCACTTAAGACAAAAACAAACAAAATCTACATTTGCCATATGGACACATCTCATACACACTGTCCAATCGTCTAGGTGGAGGCCATGCGTTGGAGGACAGGTGACCCATCCCTCCCAGCATCTGTATGCAGCATCCCGTGCCGTGCAGGCGAAAGGAAGAAAGTGGTGAAAGGCGTGCCCTGCTGCTGGCACTGCGAGCGCTGTGAGGGATACCACTATCAGGTAAATCTCTGGAGAAATATCTGCCAAGACCTGGTGGATTTGATCCTAAACAGTGGAATAAGCCGCCCACACACACTGTGACTGGTATGCAATAAAGTCTCTGTTCAATTCAGAGCTTTCCTCATATCTCTACACTGTAAAAGTTTGCATAAAATTAATTTCAGAAGTTACCTCAGAGTATGGAAGATCATTTGCTTTACTGTTTTTATTTTATTTTGGTTACTTGATCTTTCTGCCAAATTTCTGAATACTTGCATTACATGGTTCACAAGCTGCAGACAGTAAAATCCACCTCAATCATATGTTGAACTGTTGAAGCTTGTTGTGTATTACACTGTGGTGTTGCATCCTGGCAAACAGAGGGAGGGTGATTTTGTAGAAATATGAAAAATAATTGGTGTTGACTTTTTGCTTCAGTGATTTTTCACTGTAGCTCTTAGTTTTGTTTGTGTAATCTAACAAGAAGAAATGGGACTTCCCCGACTCCTAAATTATCTTGATTGCTGGAGTTTTAAAAGCTGGTGAAGTCTCCAGATGGTAAGATCAGTAAAAATGTGGTAAAAATTTAGATATTGACCAAATATCGAATCTCGGTTAAACTGCACTTGCTTTGCAATTAAAGCCAGAATCAGTCATAATCAACTGATGTATAAACATGCTAGTCTCTGCATGTGTCTGCTTTACTCTTGCTGTAGTTCTGTGTCCCTCTGTGGTGATGAGGACTTTTTTGTTTCAACTCATTTCAAGTGCCTAAAAAAAGGCAAGCCACTTAGACGGCCCATTTTAGATTTATATATGCAGGAAAAACCCCACAGATGCTATTATAGCAAATGGAAGTGTGTAATTTGAGGTGAGGGAAAAGAGTCTCACATATTATAAAGATACACCCCGTGTGTTAATTATATCACCGTCAGGGACAATTTGGCAGCCCACCATCCTTCTTATTCAGTTAGAAAAATCCATGAGCGAGCCGGTGAAGGTATGTGCAGAGAATTCCCTCGTTCAGGAAGCAATAAAGGGAAAAGAAAATATCAGCCACAACAGCAGCGGTCGATGCTTGTCAGAGCCAGAGATCAATACTCATTTTGCAGATACATGCATTTGCTGTAAAATCAATAATCTGTTGACACATTTACAGTAGATTTGGGATTTTAGCAGAATGGAAAATAGTATAGCAGCATGGCAAAAACAAGTAAGTCAACTATAGAGCAGGTGCACAAAAAAATGTGTCCAATATGCACAGTCAGTGTGCCGAGGTCGATAACACACAGACTCAGCTGTATTTACATACATGTGTGAGCTCTTTACCACACTTCTGTTGGTAGTTTGGGATTCAGAACTTTACTCAGCTGTACTTCAGCGGCAGTAATTGTCTGCAAAAAGAAGGTTGAGCTCAGTTCCCCCCTGGTTTGCCTATAGCTGGCCTCAAGCTTTATTTGACTCAACTTCTTTTTTTCAATATCTGGCTCCTTTTCTGTTGACTCAATCTGTCTCCAAATGATCAGAAATTCCCCCGAACACCTGAAAGAACGCTGAGTTATCAAAAGCATAACTGCTAATTAGTATGCCTGCTGTAAAAGTCTTAGGCCAAATGCACTAATCAAGAAAATTGACAACTCCTGTTGGCTAGAAATTAGCTTCAGTATCTCAGTGCACAGCCAATAGGGTTCAGGTTCATGGTTCACACTCTGATTGATTTTATGAGAGGAAGAAGTTAGCCTGATCCATAGAAATCTAAAAAGTCTTCCATCAGGTCTGGTCGAAGCAATGAAAGAATGAAAACAGTTAATTAACTTAATTTGTAATTAGTTGATATATGAGATCACCAGTTGGCCTCTTCAAAGAAACAGTCTTAATGTATATTATTCAAACTGTGTCTCCTCCAGGCTTCAGAGTTCACCTGCGAGCTGTGTCCGTACGAGATGCGACCTGACGTCAACCGCACTGGCTGCGTTCCCATCCCCATCATCAAGCTGGAGTGGCACTCCCCCTGGGCCATCGTCCCCGTCTTCATCTCCATGCTGGGCATCATCGCCACCTCCTTCGTCATCGTCACCTTCGTCCGCTACAACGACACGCCCATCGTGCGGGCGTCGGGCCGGGAGATGAGCTACGTGCTGCTAACGGGAATCTTCTTGTGCTACGCCATCACGTTCCTGATGATCGCCACCCCGGACGTGGGGGTGTGTTCGTTCAGGAGGATCTTCTTGGGCTTGGGGATGTGTTTCAGCTACGCCGCCCTGCTCACCAAGACCAACAGGATACACCGCATCTTTGAACAGGGGAAGAAGTCTGTAACAGCACCCAGGTGAACACAACACCTGCCTGTCATTACACACACTCTGTGGATGTTTGTCCAGTACACATAGATTTCGATGGGTGTAGTGGCACTGAAGGTCACTGTGTGTCGTCCTTTTTTTTATGAGGTGTGAGTATTCACATGAGGACTTCTCCTCTTCCTTACTAAGCTACTTGCAATCATTATTCATCATTTATTTTTCATACATTATGTATGAGAGTCATGAACTCAACACTCACCTATTGTACTGTTTGTACTCAGTGTGAGTGACTCTGGGAGGGAGCATCAACTAAAGTGGCTAAAATGTTAATGCAGAATTTAATAGTGCTCAGGTTCATGTCCCTGCTGCCCAGATGGTCGTCTGCTTTTTCCTTCAGCACCACCCAGCTGTAAGAGTCTGTGTTATTGTACTGCTGCTCATACATAGAAAGATTTTTACTCTACTTTTTTTCTACTTTCCGGGAAAGCCAGGCCAAATGGTTTAGCTTCTTTGTGTTGTATGTGACTGTTGCTGGTCACATAGCAGTGCATCATGATTGATGTGAGAATGAATGAAGCCGTTAACATGCGGGTTGTCAGGTGCTGAGCATCCTTTGAGTCTGAGCTTCACCTGGGGTGTGAGCGCAAACATAGCTTTTGTTATTGGGTATTATTTGCCTCCACGTTTTATCTCTTGAACATCCTTGGTGATCGTCATGTTTCCTCTGTTCAGTGCTGGCTGTATTTTACTGTGACCTCTTTTTCTTTTTTTCGCCTCAAATCTCGTCTCTTGCCTTTTCCCCGACCTCCCTCCACCTCTTATTGTGGGTTTGTTTGAATGTGCATGGCTCTGTGTATAGGAATATAATACTCTGTCAGGTGCAGTACTTGTATTAATATTTCTATAACTCTTGTTTTCAGGATTGTGTGAGAAAATTTCATTATTCCAAATTTAGAATCGTCTTCCGTTGCTGCTCCACCCCTTCATGTCAGTAATCTTGTCCTCCCCAGGTTCATCTCTCCCGCCTCCCAGCTCGTCATCACCTTCTCCCTGATCTCGGTTCAGCTCCTGGGCGTCTTCGTCTGGTTCGCGGTGGACCCCCCCCACACCGTCGTGGACTACGGCGAGCAGCGGACCCAGGACCCCACGTCGGCGCGCGGCGTCCTCAAGTGCGACATCTCGGACCTGTCGCTCATCTGCTCCCTGGGTTACTCCATCCTGCTGATGGTGACGTGCACGGTTTACGCCATCAAGACGCGAGGCGTGCCCGAGACCTTCAACGAGGCCAAGCCCATCGGATTTACCATGTACACCACCTGTATCATCTGGCTGGCGTTCATCCCCATCTTCTTCGGCACGTCGCAGTCTGCAGAGAGGGTGAGTGTGTGCATCTGTTGTGTAATTTCAAAGTAGCAAAGCTAACCTGCATACTTTAACTTCTGCTTTAACATTTTCTTTGTGAACTACAGTCTACAGAGAGTGTGAGTATATTATAGCCGATGTCTGTACTTCATCCCCATCATCTGTAGGATTTCTGAGTCTGTAAAGAGGATGAGACCATGGTGTGTGTGTCTGCTAGTCTGCTCATCTATCTGTTGGATTACCCTGTATATGACCTTTTCAGGATTTAAAGCAATTTTCTCTGGGACATCACAGTCTACAGGAAAGATGACTGCACAGTGTATTTCTATATGTGTGTGTGTGTGTGTATGATTTGACTCCATGGAGAGCAGCAGTGGATTTAGATGATTCTTCTGTGACACTATGCATATCTTTGTGAGAAATCTTGCATAGGATAACGATTCAGTGACAGGTGGGCTGTGATGGTGTGCTTAATGGGCTTTCTGTGAGCATGACTAAACTCTCTTGAGCCCATTTTGCAGTATTATTAAGTTTTGGAATCACTTTCTTTTTTTTTTATTTCGAGTCATAAATTTGCATGTATTGCTGTGGCAGAAACGCTGCTTTCTCTAACTCCCTGAAAACTTTCTGGAGATCAAACCTGCGTACCGTGGTGTGGGGAGATATATATGTTCTACAGCTGTAGCTGGCTTCAAGTCTGAAAAGTCTCCTGACAATTCCCTGTTAGTACAAGAGGATTTTCTGTCTGGCTGATTGACTGGATCCATGCCTTGGTCCAGGCTTTTGGAGCTTATTCCTCCTACCTTTAGTCAATTATTGATGGCAGTATGAGTAAGATGTAACTTTCACCAGGTGGAGGTGTGTATGTGGGCAGCTGTGTGCTGTACAGATGGCAGATGTTGTGTACATCCTCCATGCACAGAGAGTGTGACTGAGTGATTCTGTGACCTTATAAAAAGACCCTTTCACCTTATCAGTGTAGAAACAGTGCCACACACACACACACACACACACTCAAAAAGCCCTAATCTAATTCATGACACCATACACACAGTAAACGTTTGTATTTACTGGAGCTAAAGCAGCACTGCTTTCTTGATTCCATTTCTTGATAGTGCTGCTCTTCTGGATTTAACAGTAAAACACTTCACACATCCACTGAAATTCAGGGCAGGTGATTGATCGTATGTGTCACTGTTTGTACATCACCATGCTAAACACATGTTCCTTAGTGTTCTGTAAATGTGCACACAGTAGGTAGATAAGCAGACATACACGTGTTGCTGTGAACAGATAGCACTGAACATATAACACAGTATACATATCTGCAGTAGAGAAGATGAACATTAGGCTGGAAACAGATTAACCAGTTTAATGTGCAGCTCCTAATAACTTGCAGACAGTGTGCGTGTCCCTGTTTGTGTTTAGGGAAAACAAAATGTGTCCTTGAGATAGAGAATCAGCACAATCTCAAATGTCAATATCCTGTGTCGCTGTTTTCCTCTGCTACATACAAACTGTATACTTATTCAAGGTTCAGCTCTCGCCTTCCTCTCCCTCGATAAATGAGTTTGCTTTTATAGTCTTTCCCTGTCTTTGAGTGTCAGTCAGGCAGTTTTCATTTCCCCACTTTTCCCCTTTTTTCCTTTCAGGGCGGGGGCCCGCCTCAGTCGCATGGAAAAGCTGACATCAAAGTGATCCCGTCTAATCACACATCAGGGAAATTATACTCTTCCTGGATGTTTCATGGTGTTTTTCCTTTGCTCCTTCTCTTTATTTTTTTTCCCCAAAAGAAACCGGAGAGTTTTGGAGTAGTCACTGAGACAGGAAGTTCATAGGCACATCAGTGAATTGTTCTTTTTAAAATGTTTTATTCTTTCTTAGCCTTATATGACTTGTGTAATCACAATCATAAGGAAGATGTTACTTCAATAACTTCTCTAACCTTTAAGCTACTGTGTCTTATGTTGTGTGTGCATGTGTTGCACTGTGTTTGTGACCATTTGTAGATGCTGATGTATCATGGCACCTTTGGTGCGTGTCCATGCATCCATGTGTGTACATTACCTGACACTCCGACGCATCTCAGCGGATGGGCAGCATCCATGCTGTGTTTGCTCAGCTAATTAGAATGTCCACTGGCAATTTAATGTGCGTTTGCATTTCAGTGTGTTTGTCTGGTGTGTTGTGTTTAATTGGAATATCCACCAGTGCACGTTTGTGTGTCTGTGTATGTTGTTTCTAATTGGAATATTCTCTGGAGTGTGTGGCAGCTGGCTGGCTAACAGAGAGGAGCAGGAGAGAGGGAGGAGAGAGAGAGAGGAATAAACAGGTAATGATGTGACTCGCTGATGGGGCTTTAATGAGGAGAGCTCTACCAAGGGCATAGGTTCAGTTTCAGGTGGGGGGGTAAAGTGAAGTTAGTTGGAGGTTAGATGACAACATGACTCACATTAGGATTAGCTTTGTCACCAAATGGCCATCATGCTGTGCTTAATCATTCTTCAGTATTAGCAGTAGCCCGATATAAGGATTAAAACTCCTGTACCCACTTGTGTACAGTTGTGTGCTTCCTCTTCTCAGGGCAGCTGTGATAAAACACATCTGTGTGTGGGAACATGAACAAAAGCAAAATCTCACCTCAATGTCCAAACCTTGTAAATGTGTATCTCCGTCATGGAGATTACTCAGACGGCAGCTCGTCACTGGGACGTGTCTTCCCCTGTCCATACATCAGTGAGGGAAACACCTAGCTCCTGGTGCAGTTAGTGTGGTAGGTGTGAATGAGAGGAACTGGAGTCCCTGTCTCTGTTTAAAGCTGATCTGTGGAGTCGGATGTGAATGTCCTCGATGTCACCTGAGTCCTGGTCAGTGACTTTAAACACCAAGCCTGCAGCACTCAACAGTTCTGGTCTGGTCTGGTCTGGGACACAGCTTCAGGTGTTAATTCAGTGTCTTAGCCAGGGCCCTTTGCCCAGTGCTGTGTTTTAAATACTCCCCCAGCTCTTGAGTAGTTAAAAGAGCACCTGAAAAAGTTTCCTCTCCCCAGGTCAGTGTTTAAAAGTTAAAGAAGCCGGCGCTGGCAGTGTGGGATCTCTGTGTGTGGTTCACTGAGATCAGCAGAGTCGTCACAGTGGAGCAGAGAAGGAGCAGCGAAGCCTATAGAGCCCATTAGAGGTGCTCTCCAGGCTGAGTCTCTGCTCATACAACAAGGGTTACAATTCATAACCTTCCACCTAAAGAAATACAATATCCCCTCTCTGCTCCAGGGTTGAATAAAAGGCTCTGTGTACAGTCTGTAAAGCTTAATTGTCTTTCTGTTCTCCCTGAGAACTAATTCATGTGGTTCATTTACTGACAGATGGAGATTTCATATCATCCTCACCCACTCACTGTCACATGATTCTCCTTCCCTCTCATGCACTCTCATTTGTTTCGTCCCCACCCCAGCCCCTGTTTTAACACCCCCTCCCTTCATTCGTCTCTCTTCTGTCCCTCACACTCCTCCCCTCCGAAAACTCAACGTGGCTCTGACCCACAGCGGGAAGAGAAAGAGAAAGAGAAAGAGAGGGAGGAGAAGCACAAAGAGGAGAATCTGAAAGGGGAAAGTTACAGTGAGAGATGGGGGACGTGCAGGGAGACGCAGAGTAAGAACGGGGGAGATAAATCAAGAAAGCGAGGGAGAGAGAGAGAGAGATTCTTAACCATCACCAGCCAGGGAAGTATTGTTTTGAAATAGGTCATGCTATCATGCAGAGGCTGCTGGCTCCAACAGCTTCTGCTGCACCCTGCAGAAATGGGAAAGGTTGTGTGTGTGTGTGTGTGTTGTGTGCTTCCCTCTGCCTCTCTCTGCTTGTTGTAAAGCTGTAACCACAGGGTACATCCTCTCTCCAGCCATCTCTCTCTCTCTCTCTCTGTGTCTACCTCCACTATGGGCAGAAGACCATCTTTCTTTCCCCTCCTTTCTTTCTTGTCTCTCTGCCTCTTTATCTTTATCTGTCTTCCTCTCTCTCCCTGTGAGCCACCTCTCTTGTTCTCCAGATGTCTTAAATATGGTCAGCTTGTTATCTCCTGTCTCCAACAGAGGAAGAAGCAACCACCCTGCTGCTAGCTGCTCACTGAGAGTGTGTGTGTGTGTTTTTCACAGCATGTTTTTGCCATGTTTGTTCTTGCATCATTATGTGTGCACCAGTTGTTTGACAGACGTGTTTGAGTTGGATGTTTTTGGTAGCTGTCGGGTGATAGAGGAGATTTTTGTGTCATGCTCTGTTCAAACCTCTGATATGCAAGAACAGGACTCGCCGTTCCTGTCCACACAGAAGATACTCTCTGCTAAGACTTGACATTTTTATGGGAATCAGAGTTTCTCCATTCGTAGAGATGGACACGACCACCTTGGTTTACATTAGCGGGTACATGGTGAAACAGTGAGGTTTGCGGTACAGCTTAAACCCAGCCTGGGAACAGACTGAATGCTGCCAAGTCGTGATAGAAGGACAGAGGCGCGTGTTCTGAACAGTATGAATCTGCTTCAGTCACTGAATCTGCTATTCATACACACCTATGCACTTCCTGTCTCTCAAGGCCTCTCATTCACATTATCTATCTCACACACTCAACCACCCACCCACACACACCTAACCCTTAGACCAAAGCAAACCTCATGAGGCCTGACCTCAGAATGGCCCCTTTAAGAAGTGAAAATGGCAAATGGCCTGACTTTGTGTAGCATTCTTCATTTTCTCTCTGTCCCTGTGATTGTGTTTGGTCCTGGGGAGTATATAGAGAACACACACAATCTATCACAAGTCTATCTCTGCCCCTCACACACACACACACACACACACACACACACACACAGTGTTGTAGCTCACCGTCCTCAAGACAGATTTATGGCCGTGACTGTGGTCCCGGTGGAGAACCGGTGACCGCCCAGATCCTTACCGGGAGTGACCGTCGGTAATCAATCTACAGTAATCTGAAGAGGCTGGGAGAGACGGAGGAGGAGAGAGACAGGGAGGCTCACAATAAGAGAGAGAGCGAGAGAGAGAGAGAGAGTGGGGGCAAAGACGGTGAGAGAAAGATGGAGGAGAGGGAGACGAAAAGGCAGCAAAGAAGGAATGAATCAGAGTGCGATGTGAAGAAGTAATAGCAGACAGAGGGTGAGATTTACTCAACGGTCAGATGCTGAAGATGAGAGGAAAAGAGGCGAGCTAATATTAGACAGAGAGAGAGAAAACACAGATCAAAGAAGAGTAATGTTGAAAGAGGGAGAGATAGAAAGTGAGATGAAGAAGAAAGGGAGCGACAGAGAATGTCTGAATCCCTCAGTCGGACAGATGGCCAAAGGTGAATTTGTGTTACAGTAATTATCTTGATCACAAGATTGTGAATTCTTGTGTCAGTCCTCTCATTACATTCACAAGTACAAAGTCCCTAATGCATCAGCTCCATGTATAGTATAATTGAAAGCAATGTGAGCGTTTAAATGAGAACATAATGTATGGATGGGACGCTCGAGGGAAAAGGAGGTGGAGAAGAGTCTGTTGTGTGAATGGTGCTGAACCTGAAGGCTCAGTCATAATGTCCCACGTGTTGTGAAATGCAGATTCCATGTTGAATGAATAGGATTATGTGAAGATTTTAACATGGCGCACTGGTTATACCACCTTTGGTTTCTCAGTAGGTAACCTATCAGGAAACATTCTGATATTTAACTCCTACAGCAGCAGCACAGAGATCAGCTGAACATGTTGAGAGTGCAGATCACTTTTGAACAATGTGTCTTTCCTCTGCTGGATTTACACGTCATGTCGTCTTTATTCTGACAGAATCTACCAATCCTTGGGGTGATTATCTTCAACAGGCTGAAAAAAAGAAAGAAAAACTTTTCATTCATTTTTGAAGGAATGGGTTTTTGCAATCTTTCGCAGGGTTCTGGTGGGATTTGGTCGTTTGGCTGAAAAATGGGGAGAGACAGACAGCAAGTGTCAGATCCTGACATCAAACAGTGAGATGTTGAAGGACTGGGGGGGGGGGCGCCCAAGGGGGACCTCACACTGAGCTGCTCGTACTCACAGACACTCACTGCACTGTATGCAAACACACAGGAAGACATACAGTTAGATACACTCACATGCAGAGAAGCTGTCCTGCTGGGAGCAACGTGTCAGGAAACAAATACTAGAAAGAAAAACCTCAGTAAAATTTTCCACCTCCACTGCAGCTGTCATTATTTCATTCCTACATCAAACAGCTGTAGAAAATAATCAAATGTTTTTCCATCCAGCCACTCCACCATGAACCACAGAGGCTGGTTGATGGAGTGGTGTTGAGATGTTAGTGACTGTAGGGTTCTCCTCCCTGACCTTCTGTTTCTTGCCCAGAAGGCCAACTCCAGGAAAAGTTCTGGTGGTTCCAAACTCCATTTCACAATTATTTAGGTCACCGTGCTCCGGGGAACACTCACTGCCTTAGAAACAGTTTTAAATGAATTTCATAGCAGAGGTCTACAGAGAGTTTCAGTCAATTCAATTTGCCACAGGTGGACTTTGGAGTTTGGAGTGCCACCCCAAAGAGTCTTAATGCTTTTTGTAGATGAGAGATTTCAGTTGTTGATTTTTAATGGATTTGAAAAAAAATCTAAAAACATGTTTTCACTTTGTCGTTAAGGGTTATTGATCGTAGACTGATTTTATCATCATAAAATGATGAAAGTGATATAATACTCTCTGAAGCCAGAGTCAGACTGCATGACAAAGCAAAAAACTCAACTCAGACAGTGATGCTGGCAGTCTTCACTGTTCCCATCATCTCGAGATTTATAAGTTATAAACGGATTCTTTTTACAGTCAACAGAACAAACTGTAAAACACAGATGCATCTGATTTGAGTAAATCACACCATATTAATCATGAGGATGATAAATTAGGAACATTGAAATTTTGATAGATTAAGCCAATGCTGATGCCCCAATTTAATTAGTGCTGTACTGCTGATCCCAAGAGAAATTCAAAGTTTGTTGCCTTCCAAGCTGTTGCTGTGCAGATGCAGTAACCTGGCATCCAGTTGCTGGCAATGGATAGGAAATAACTGGCTGGAGGATTTTGGTGCTCTGTCAGACTGACTCAAAGCTTCAGGCAGCATTCATTCAGAGCTGTGAGGTGGTGCTGTGAAGTTTTCATTCCAGTCGGTGCTTCCAGGTGGATTGAAGTTTTATATCACTGGGGTATTAAAGTGTTGTCCCTCATTAGGAGTTGTGCACTTTCAGAGTGGGCCACTAGGAAGGACAGCAAACTTTTAGAGGGCGTCAGTACAACGTTTAAAGTAATATAGTTGAATATTGCCAGAGAAAACCAACTATGCAAATTAATGATGATTAGAAAAGCAAGCAAGCCTTTGGTTAGCTGCTGTATTTAATATTTTGCTCTCTTCACCATAGTAACCAGGATAACTTGTCACATATGTTGTGGAGTTTACTGCACAGTTAAAATCCTCCATGCACATTTTATTTCAGGGCAGTTTCACCATGTAATTTAACCACATAACAGAGCCTGACTGAGTTGGCTCCAGATGAAGTCTTCTCACTGCCTGTCTCAGCTGTCACTGCTGCAGCATTTTACGTCTCAGAAAAAATGAGGCGCCGTGGCCACAACATCATTACAATGTTAAGGAAACTATTAAGGCAGCCATATTCTGATGGCTTTGTAAAGCACGGGTGACTGGTGACATCTCCTTCACCAGGAGCTCGAATTTCCAAACAGGGTTGAATTAGAGGAGTCAGTGGACAAAAACATCATTAAAAGAAGTGGATTAATGTGAGTCCACGTGTTCCCTTAAATAAAGTCACAGGATGCCGTGGTTTTATTACCTTGAATTACAAAGCAGGGTTGGGACTGTGCAGTGAAACTCAGTAATTCTCTGGAAAACTGTTTTGTGTTATTTCCAGGTCAGTTTCTGTTGTGGCTGCATGAAGTCAGATGCAGGAACAGGCACATTTAACATCCATGTCAGAAGAGCAGATGTGCACTTACTCCCATTTTACATGCTCAAGGTGTGACACGTTTTTTTCCTCCACAATTTGGACAGCAGTCTGCTAACTGATGTCGCTCCATGCAGGTCCTTGCTGGGTATTTTAATTGGCTGGAGCTGTGCGCAGTGGGGGGAGAGGTCCGCAGCAGGGCCACTCTCACACTGTGTATTAGAGTGAAACCTTTAGGCACAGCTCAACATTTCTTTGACTTCAG
Source organism: Lates calcarifer (assembly GCF_001640805.2). Classification (NCBI taxonomy): domain Eukaryota; kingdom Metazoa; phylum Chordata; class Actinopteri; family Centropomidae; genus Lates; species Lates calcarifer. The sequence continues at coordinate 1,101,614 of NC_066850.1, read as the reverse complement.
ACTTCTGGCTGAACCTCGTACAGATCTGCAAGTCAATAGGAGCGACACTAACAAGCTGTGGCAGAGCAAACACAGATATAACATTATTTTATGAAATAGCCTGTGCACTCTGTCATGACGCACACACACACACACACACACAGACGCTAGACCAGTATGGATTAGATGGACTAAAAAATGTCTGGTAAGTGCTGTTGTGTAGAAGATAATGAGGCACTTGTGGACAACAGTGACCACGTTTGGGCCCAATTAGGCTGCACTGACACAAAGTTAAAATATTATAGCGGAGAGTTCTGTGTCAGTGAGTTTTTCATCATAGCACCATGTTTGAAAAATGTGTGTGATGGGTGTATGGAGATATGGAGAAGTGTAACTTGGGGATTTAACAAGCTCGGAATAAAAACCGTCTTGAGAAAAGAGAGATGAAAAAAAGCCACAGAAGTAACTTTTTCATGTGTAAGAATTTTAAAAACACGCCTCTCACCTTCAGGGTTTTTTACTTTTGAGACAGAATGGATTTCTAAATGATATTCCTCTCAACTGCCACAACTGGTAGTTTGAAGTGAACACTTACTGTAATTGGTGTAACAACTGTCTAGTTGTCTGTCTTCCCACTGTGGCTATGAACTAATGGTTTTCAGGTTACACTACCAGGTTTTTTGTGTAGTTGGAAAAAAAATCTGTTTAAGCTGAAGTCAGTGAAAAGAAACTTCATTTATAGACCATGTTATGTGGGCTGAGTAAATTAGATAGTTCCTGTGCAATATTTTGAGCTGAAATATTGACAGAACTTGTTTTTTAAAGCTAAGAAAACATTTCTTTCAGTGATGTCCTTCATGAAAGGTAGAGCTCAGATATATGACTGCTTCTATTTTTCAAAGGATTAAAAAAACTAATTAAATAATAATGATACTTGTTGTGAGCTCTCCTCTCCTGATAGAGTGTCATTTGATGCATTCGCTTCTTTATTGCCAAACAAAAACAGTGTCTTATCTCAGTATTTTCTGGGGAAGGTAATCACCAAGACATGATGAGATTGTAATACTGTCGTGACTAACAGCAAAGACTGCCGGTTCTTAGCAGTCTTTTGTTGTCTTCTACACAGCTATACTGCTAAGCAGCTTAAAACTGAGCTGATCCATGAGTGGTGATGCATTTTACTGCCTATTGAAAGTTTCTCAGGAGAAGAGCATCAGGTAAATGAAACGTAAAATGAAACTCAGGTCGCAGCAGGCAAATAAATAAATAAAATCAAAAGGTGGAATTCTTAGATGTTTTCTGTTTTTCCCTCTCGGTGCAGCGGAAGCATCCTCCATCTAACACAACAACTTCAGCTGAGTTTAGTTTGGAGTGAGGAGCTGATCAAACAGCTAACTTTGAAAACATAAACTGACTCACTGAGAGAAACATATAAGGACCCAGTCATGCTAGAAAGTAGCACAGGGAAATCAATGTAATAAAGAGTTTTATTGAAGAGGGGAAACGCTCTCCGAGCTAACGATCTTACTTGTTAGTTTGGTCGCTAACGGGATAATGGATTCACACAATTTGATCCAAAGGTTTGTACTCGCACCATCAACTGACGTCTCATGACTGTCTAATAAAGACTCGTGCTTTGTGGAGCAGTTTGTATACCAACAGAAGACACTTAATAAAACTGAATGTTGCAACAGAGCTAATACGCTACGATAGCTGCCTCCATTTAGGCCTGTTGTAATGAACACACAGGAGGAGGATCTGATACTTTTTATGATATTTGATAATGAAAATCTTTGTCCAAAGTTAGGATTTAATTTATTCCTAGAATATTTACTGTGTGTATTAACAAACAAATCAGAAATAATAGTGGTGATAATCCTTAACGTTCAGCAGTAGACATTGGTTCAGTCCTGACTGAAATAAAAATAAAATCCCTTCACCCTCCCATGGCTCTGGTGATTAAAATGATGAGTGGTCCCACAGTGTGAGAGGAGACAAACAGCAGGTGTCAATTAGACACACACACGCACACACACACTCAGGAGGGTGTGACACCAAATGTCAGTGTGACGTTGGTTCAGAACCCTCCGGCAAATCGGAAAAGTTACCCCGCTCATAAAAAGGTTTGGTTAGGACAGGGACCTATCAAGGACATCTGAACTCATTATCAACATGCACAGACGGCAGCATGTTAAATGATGCAGGGCTGAGATGGAGAGGAAAAAAGATAACAAGGAGATGCTGTAGATAAACACAACACAGGATGGAAAGATGAAGCAGAAGAGACCGAAGGGGTGAGGACAGAGGAGGAGCAGTAGCTTGGTGAGCAGTGCAGAGTGCGAACCAATCATTAGAGATAGTGTGGGCAGAAGCGAGGGAATGACAAGGAAAGAGTGGAGAGATGTAAAGATGCAAGGCGTCATGGGGAATGAAAGATGTCAGACACAATGCTTTTTTTTTTTTTTTCTTTTCCCAAATGTCTCTTTCTGTCTGACCGTTGGCTGACTCGGGACATGAAACACAGCGGCCAGTAGTCATTTATTTCAAATGAGAGGAGAGAGAAGTGAAGTTTGGCAAGAGATCTCAGTGACTCCACCACAACAGAGAGTTGAACATGAGTTCAACTTAATGCAAATGAGCAGCAGTTTGGTGTCCAAGTAAAGGGCAGATGTTCTCTTCTCACCGATCAATCCCAGTGTGTTAGAAATGGGATTCTAGCAGCGTCTGTCTCCGTGGTAGAAGGCGAGTCCTGTTTATTTTAAGAGACATCAGTAAGAAGAATGTGTGACAGGACGTTTCAAAGTTCTCACTGAGGTTTACTGTAATGTATCCACACTTTCATCAGCAGTAAAATGCCTCTGCAGCTGGTTATACTTTCAACAGTGGCACACTGTGCACAGCAGTGACAACAAGTGACAACAGACAACTAGTCAGCCATTTGGCAACACACAACAAAACCCAGGTGTTGTGTTGAAGTTTGTGGCAGTGTTAATTTGAACATGTATGCTCTTCCATGGAGGCGTCCCATGGGCAAAATTTTCATTGTACCACAAACGTAAAAGTGCTGCATGGCCTTGTTCCTCAGTTCAGTCGCTGCTTTGTCGTCACAGCGTTCTTTCTTTTCATTTCTCCATGTCTCCTTCCCTCTGTCATCTTCTTCCACTTCTCCCAGTCAGCCATTGATCGTTCTCCCAAACGTTTCTTCCTTCGTCTGTTGCTTCCTTTCTCACTCTCTCCCTCTTACCCACACCATCTTTCATATTCACACCATCTGCCTCTCTCTCTCTCCCTCATTTCTGTCTCTTTCTGTCTCCCCCCTCTCTCTGCTGTTGGCAAAGTTGACCGTGCCTCTGGCTAGAGCTTTTTGATTTCACCACCCTTTCCTTGCTCTGTGGTAGATATGAAATGACTTGCAATAATCACAGGAGTAGTGTAATGACTGAGCATGTTTCATGTCTCGGCTCATCAGGCATGATAAGCTGAGCTTTGTGTGTGTTTCTCCTCCTATAGCCCATGTATGTTCTGAGTCTGAAATAAGTATGTGTGTGTGCACCTCTTCAGCCCTCGTCATGTGTTGAAGATTTTGCTGCATCATGCCTCGATCTGACTCAGGGACTCCTGGGTTTAAAAGCAGCGATTAAACTGCATCACTACCCTCGCAGTGAGTGGCACTTTTTTGGCAGTGTATGTTGATCCTCTGAAAGCCAAGTAGTGCAGGTGAAGGGATGGAGAGTCCACAGAATGTGCAGAGGAAAAACTCCTTGACGGTGCCTTTCTTCATTTATACAACATATGTTTAAGGGCGTCTACATGCGTCGCTTATCTACATATATCAGCATGAGGAAATCACATTGTATGCAGATGATGGCCTAATTTATTTGATTGGCTTCAGATGTACTCTTTAAGCTGTATAAGTGTCATCTGTGATGCAGCCAAGCCAACTCTCCCCACGCTTAACTCACTGATGGGTGGCCTAACTATCAAGCTCCCTGTCTCTTAGTATCAGCCTTGTCTCCCAAGAAGCACATTCTCAGACAGCTATTCAGCATTAGCGACTTGCTGTACATTCAGTGCTGTTCACGGCACTGTACAGATGACGTTTATATTGCCATATGAAAAGTGTAGTTAGCTGCAGGCCTATAGCTTCTGCTTTTTCCATGCTGCTGCATCCAGTAAGCTGCCTTGAAATCTCCACCTCTGTGCTGTGGAGAAAAACCAGCGATTAACAGTATGTTGACAAGATGCTCCTGTATATGTCATGTTTAATGTCAAACAGTAATACACACGTCTGGCCAGCAAACGAGCTCAGCAGCCTGAGCTTCTCCCGTCCTCTCCTGTCCGAGCACATACCTGGCTGCGCTCACCTTCGCCCTCCATGTCCTGCTGTTGCCCCGGCAACCGACCAAAACAGCCACCTCTGTCTGAGTGGTGCGGTGTCATCAAAGTGGCTTCGACGCTGCTGTTTGCGCTGCGGCTTCAGCTGTTTGTATTTACAGTTCTTGCGATTCACTGTGAGTGTCATTATTTTCTGCAAATATGTTCAACATAAGGTCGCCTGGGAAAGTAATGAAGCCGTCTGCGAGGTCGTGCTATCTGTGGTTATAAACGATGATAATCAACACTGTAAAAAGGTGTGGGCTGAACAACGGTGGGCCTGTCCTCTAAGCATTAATTGAAAAATAACAAGCTCTTCAGTAGATGAAAATCCGTCGATGAGCAGTTTTCTCATGAACGCAAAATAAAACGAGTCCCCTGGAAATGGCAATAAAAACACTCCTGTGTTATCAGCACAGCACTGCTAATTCAAGGTCTGCCATATTCACTATTCACTACCACTGACACTGACCAGCACTTAAAGGCATCACTTCTTTCAACCTTAAAACCAAAAGAAAGAGCAACACAGAACAGAATCTAGTGAATGTTTTTCTCCTCTTTCCATTTTTCCCCTCTCTTCCTGTCTCTCTGCTCAGGTGTTAAAAGCACATCAGCCATCACTCCATCTGCATCTGTAAATGTTTTAAACCTTAAGGGAACGCGTCGTATTTAGCCATCCGTGGCTGATCGTCCACTCTCTCAGATCTTCTTTTGGGATAATAGAGCGCTCTTCTGATGCACACATTCTTAGCTATTATCAGCTGTGGACAGGAAGGTGCAGGAGGACAGTCTTCAGTTTGTGTGTGTGTGTGTCTTTGTGTAAATAACAGCTGGAAGCCACAACTTTGGACCAAAGGCTAGATGTAATGGAAGCGGCTATCAGCAGACTTGCTGCTGTTTTGATAAGGGCAAGTTCACTGCTTAGGGGAATCTGTCTTTTCCTTTCATTTTCACTGCTAGTCTGCCTTTTTTTCTGTAGGTTATTCCGTTTTCACTCTTTTCTTCATTGACTCTTGCAATCTTTTTTTTTCTCGGTTTCGTTCCCCTCTCTTCGACTGAAAATGTTTTTGTGTCTCCATCTGTTCCTCTCTGATTCAGACTGATCATGTATCAGTACAATTCAATCGAGTGCAATTTGTTTGCTTGAAATATGAAAAAGAAAACAATGTGGCAAAGCACAAATGAATCCACAGATTCTCCTCGCACATTTTTCTCTCGTGATCTTTTTCCCTCTTGCTGTTCGTGCACATGTAAAATTCAGTCCTGTGTTGGTGCTTTGTTTTGTGTGTTATCTTGTTGCTGAGGTGGAAGTGGGCAGATGGGAGTAGCGTGTAAACTGCCATCAGAGCCTGTAGGGGAGCTGCAGGCAGAACTCTTAACTCCCGGCCAACACACTCTGATGCTGCCGTGGGAATGTCATAAATAAGAATACACAAAATAAATAATGACTGTGTGTAATTTTCCTTGTTATTATTACATTCTTTTTGTGTGCACTTGCCTGTTTGTGTGCTTTTCAAAGCAAGGCCTGCGTTTACTAAATGCATCACACACACGCTCTGAAATGTGTGTGTGTGTGTGTGTCCATTTGCCTCCAGTTTATTGGCTGTACACTCCCCTTTGCCTTTGGCTACTGTCAATGTTATCAACTTACACCTTCAGGCAGGTGTGTGTTTTCTTCCTCCTCTATATTTGTGAGGACCAACTTGAATTTGTGACTGAGGATATTTCTGGAAAGTGATGACATTTTTCCTTCTTCAAAAAGCTGTCGGAGGGTTAAGGCCTGGGTTCAGGTTAAGGACACATATGTAGTTTTGATGGTTTAGTACAGGAATACAAATGTGTGTGAATTTCAGTCACTAGCACTGTGTCTTTGTTGAATAATAAACCTCATTAGCCAGTGAGCTGTTTTTGAAGCAGGAGTCATGAAGTGTGATCAGGCTTTGTTGAGAAAGGACGTGTTACTGCAGACAGACTCTCTTTGTTTGGAGGATATGATACTATTCATTTCTGGTCTGGTTAAACACAGTCGTAACAAAGCAGCTCAGGGCTGCTGCAGTTTATTGAGAATCCTGAAATCATATCCTCATTATTTGTTTTGTAATGTCCATTTCCAAATTCCAATTTTTCACAAATGGCCCTAATTTCTTCTCTAAATGAAACTCCTGCTCGAAGCATGTTTACAGCATTCACAGCCGACAGCAAATTCAGAATGAAATTACCAAATGAGAAAATGAAAATTGACCCCCCCTCCTCCCTATTACCCCACTGAATGTCTTGGTCTTGGTGTAGTATTGTGCCCAGTGTGTTCATAGTGTTCATAGTGTGTGTGTGTAGGTACGGGCCCAGACATTAGCCTGAGTAAAACCACAGCTCTGTCTGAGGTGCAGCTGTAGTTTCTCTCTGTTCTCCTCTCTGCCTCTTGTCAGGCTGTGGTTACCAACACTGTCAATCAGTGTGTCTGTGCACTTCTTGACAATGAAGGAGTCGGCCACTGTCTGTTTTCTCGCTCTCTTCCTCACTTGATCAGCGTTTCCCCCCTTCCCTTCCCTTCTCTTCCCTTCCCTTCTCTTCTCTCGCCCCATCCCATAACATCATTTTCTGTTTCATGTTTTCTTCTCTCCCCTCCCGCTCTCTCTATTACTTTCCCTCCCTGGCTTTCTCCTTCCATCTCTCCCACACTCTCCCTTCAGCTCTCCCTCCTCAGTCTTTCTCTCCATATTACCATAGACAGTGCTCGCCTTATAAGCCCCTGTGTCTTGAGAGCTTGTCAGCTGTGTCAGGGGGGTGTGGGTGAAGCCTGTCATTACATCTGTCCTCCTCCAAACTACTCTCTGAAACTCACTGAGGACCCGAGGACTGGAGCTCAGTCCACTGCAGTGTGTGTCTAGGTGTGTGTGTGTCTGTTCTTGTTTCATTATAACTTTCCTTCAACTTGTCAGAATCGATGTGGTCTAATTAAGTTGTCTCATTTAGACCAGTGTACATAACAATTCTGACTGAATATCCACAGAACCTGTCACTGCATGTGTCCCTCAGTCAGCTTGCAGTGCCTGCCACCGCGTCCACTGTACAGGACAGCATCCATCCGCCTGTCTGTCTGTCTGACAGTGCAGCACAGAACTACTCTGACTTTTAGCACAAACCTGTAGTTCACCACCAACAGCTCAGTGTCTGACACAGAAAGTTTTTCTTCCTGCAGGGTCTCATGTCGGCCACGCCTCCTCTACCACATATTCAAACTCTGAGACAAACATGTCTGAAAGTCACTTTCTGTCCCTATCAACGTAACCGATGGAAACACCCATATGGTATTTAAGCCTGCCAAAAAATGCTAAGAATAATCTCACATTCTTCAGCACACGGGCAATTAAGCAACTTCATTGGTGCCATCGTTTCATATCCATTTCATTTGATCTACCTGCCTCGTGTGTCACCGTCGCTGTCACTACACACATTTTCTGCTAATTTCGCTCTTGTTAGACCGTCCTTTACTTCCTCTCTTCCCATCTGTCCCCCTCATCTCCCCCCCATCAGACATATTCTGTAGCTGGACGATAACACAGACTATCTCTGACAACTTGAAATGTGATAAATGACTCTCTCTCTCCTGCTGTGTGTATGTGTCTCTCTCTCGTTCTAGATGTATATCCAAACCACCACCCTGACTATCTCCCTCAGCCTGTCTGCCTCCGTGTCTCTGGGGATGCTCTACATGCCCAAGGTCTACATCATCCTCTTCCACCCCGAGCAGAACGTACCCAAACGAAAACGCAGCTTCAAGGTAAAGTAGACTTAAGTCTTCATGATGAAGCACTTCAGCCTCCTGTGTTCAAATTCCATAATATTTTCTGTTTCTTAATTGGTTTGATTTGTTATTTTGGTTGATGTTAAACAGGATTTATAGGAAGGAAGTCAGATCACGCACAGACACTTGGATTCTCATTATTTCTACAATTACACAGGCAATCGTGACGGCCGCCACCATGTCAGGAAAACTGACCCAGAAGGGAGGAGACCGGCCCAACGGAGAGGTGAAGACTGAGCTGTGTGAGAGCATGGAGACCAACAGTGAGTAAGAGAACACCTAAGTTTTATAATTACACATATAATAAACAAATCAAATCATCAGCTAAGTAATCTGTGCTCAAAGGTCCACAAACTTCCAGACCTTTTAACTGCATCACACAGTCTTCATTCATTAGAGACGTTTATATTGCGGAGATAAAATACATGTGGAGAGGTCAGGAGGTTTACTGCAGAGTTAGAATGATGGCAGAGGATTAAAGTGAAAAATATCAACCAGTTTGAACACAGTAATCTCTCATTATGCATATAAATATATAACACACACAACAATACACATACATAGGGAACGTGTGGGCTTGATTATGATTCAGGCTAACAGCTGCTCATATGAGCTCTGGCAATCAAATCATTTTCTTCATCCTCCCTGCAAGTGGGTAGTATATTTGTATTTTCATTTTAATTGCTTGTCAAATGAAGTGGAACCGTGCAAACAAACAAACAAATAAATAAATATTTTCCCTTGTGTATGTTAAATATACATTTCACTCAAAGTTTTAGTTTTAAGATTAATTTCACACCTGACATTTTTTTGCGCGACACAGCTGCCACAGTGACAGCTTCAGATAGCATGGTGTTGTGTGTCGAGCTGGCTCTCCTGTGTCAGCAGCCTTGTGGATGAAATGACGGTGTTATGCGTCTGCATGTGCTCCATCAGGTGTGAATGCTTTTCTCTGAGTCTCCATCGATCTGTTTCGATCTAGTCCTTCAGTGTGTGTGTATGTGTTGATGTCTCTCATTGGCTGTGTGTGCACAGTGTGTGTACGAGTCATATTTACAGTCTGAGCCGTGCGTAACACGTGTTTCTGTGCAGTCTCTGGATGCAGGTGTGTAATAGGTTTCAGACTGTGAATGCTCCTCTGTCAGCACTTTGTCAGGATCAGTGAAGGAGGCAGGTCACAGATCATTCATTTAGCCAATAATTAAACTGCTTAGTCATCTCCTTACATACTTCACCTTGCAAAAAGTCAGTAAGTTCCATATGGTCTAGACAACAATTTATTTAAACAGCGGTGATGGGAAGAATGCAAGGTTAAGCGTCTTTACCTTTTTATCACCTGGCATTTTCCTTAAGAGCGCTCTTCAGAAAATATCAATAAATACATTGGTCAAGTCTGAAATAAATGGAAAAGACTCATTTATTTGGTATTTTGATATTTTTTCCATGACTCCAGTGGTGTGATGGTGAAACAGAAGTGAAAGAGAAAAAAATACTAGTAAGAGGTTTGAATGAAAGCATTGGAGTACAACAATAGCACAGTTAGAGACCTGCGGTCGCTGCAAAAATACTGACATTTACCATGGAATGCTTGAGGGGACACGGGACATAATGGGTTTGACAAAAAGCCCCAACAACTCAGGTGGACTGTGGATGTGACACTGTTACGTGACCGTCTGTAGCAAAATCTGCTCTCAACTGCTCTCCTCTCTGTTTCTCTCCCTCTTTCCCCCCTCCATTCTTTCCATCTGGCTCCTCTTTTTCACTGCATCTTTTCCAACCCGTCCTTATTGCCCACTTTCACTCCATTCCTCATTTCTCATCCTCACACTTCTTTTTTTAATCATCTTTACTCTCCTCCATCAATACTTCTCCTTTTTGCACCTTTTCCTTCACCTCCACTCCTCTTCCCATCTTCCACCCTCTCCATCTTCACACAGCTTCATCAACTAAGACGACGTATGTCAGCTACAGCAATCATGCCATCTGAAGGGACCACAGGGGACGGAGAACGGGATTGGACAGGAGAGGGGAGCGTGTCTTGGGGCGGGGCCGAGGAAAAGAAGAAGCCGTCATTCAAAGCCTGTTGGCCGGAGAACTGGCGGGCAGACAGAGCGCCCAATGGAATCCAAGCATGAGACATTTTGTATTGTTCCGCATCAAACCACAGAGAGTTGGGACCACATAAACAGCCAGTCAGTGTGCCTGCTTTCCCGCTGCTCACAGCTCATTGGTCCTACCATGAACTTACCTGTTTAAAAAAAAAAAAAAAAAAAGGAGACAACATAAAAAAGTGACGTACCATAGGACACTGTGGTGGACAGAGTAACTATTAAAAATTACAAAAACAAAAAAAAATCATAAAAAAGAAAATATAAAGGAAAAAAACTCTCAGAAACCATGTAGACATTATATCTAAAAGGGCAAAGGTGGGGCCGGGAAAGATTTAACAGATTACATTTTAAAAGATATTTAAAAAGAGAAATGTAAGAGAAAATCTATGAGACTCAAACATGTTTGTTGTTATTCTCTACTTGTAAGTATTTTTGTGGTTGTGACGATTTTTTCATTCTTGTCTCACCGTTGTCTGATGGATCGCCCGTGCATAATGAGATGAGTGTGTTTCCTCCTGCTGTCTTGGCTAACCGGGTTGTAGCCTTGGGTCGTGAACCTGTAAAATGCCATGGTTGAAGCATGCCAGTTTTTATACAAAAAGGAGATTTATTTATAATAAAGGAATGTTTTGCAAATGTGTAGATTGGTGGTCGTGCTTTTGAAAAATGAGGGTGAGCTGTTGAGACTGGTCAGGTACCAAATCATTCTTTGACATCAAGCTTTTTTCTCTCTAGTTCTGTTGCAACATTTATATGATACTTACAGAAAACATTAAGAACTATCTAACAAATCTCTTGGTTGTATCAGGCAGAAAACATCCATTTCCAATCAGATTTTTTAGCATGGTTTGTTCTATTTATTAATTTATGTCTATTAAATGCTGTGAAGTCTCGTCTTCCTCTACAACTCTCTCCCCCATGCCAGGGAGAAGGCTTCAAAGTAGTGTGAGAGTGAAAGAGATAGATATCAGAGCAAAGTGGGCAGAATTCCCCTCTCTGCGCTCCTGCAACAACCCACCAATGTCCAACCTTCAAAAATACATGAGAGCTAAGAAAGAAAGAGTCAGCTGCATCAATGAATCCGTTCTTGCTGGAGAGGAACAATCGATAATGCTGAAGGCAAAGTGAAAGGACAAATCACACCATTTATGGCAGGATGGCGTTGCCCAACACACATCAGATGAAAAGGTGGAAAAAACTCTGTGAGTGTGTTCTTGTGAATTTGTGTTCATACACATACATGTTTGCAGTCTCTTCTGGATGCCATGAAGTGATCTCTTGATGACAAGGTTGATGTGTTGAAATATAAGCCTTGTAGAAAAGGCCTTTTTCATAGGCGTACAATCACAGGTCCAATTTCTGCAGGTGGCATTATGTGTTTTTTCAACCACCAAATCCCAAATGTCATCAGGCTAACACTAAAATCCAACCTAGTTATTTACTGGAAGCTGCTCTGGGAAGATTTAAAGCGTGACTCAAAGCTCAGTGGAACCTGTTCATGCAAATGCTAACTTTTACAACAAGACATGTTGCCAGCAAACAACAGTGGTAGTTCCTGTGTGTACATCAAGTTTTTGTTTCATGTGAAGGTCTTTAATATAAAAGCACATCTACTAAGTATTTCAGTATGTTTGGTTCCTCTCAGCCTACAGGAGTACTCCTAACCAGACTAACCAGAGCACACCACATTCACCATTTTGATGTAGCATGTTAGCTAACATTTGCTAATCAGCACTAAACACAGAGGGTAGTGTATCTATGTACCCCACTTCCTGTTGTGTTCTGGTAAAATCTGACCCCTTTGAAGTTAAAATATTCCGTAAATATTATCACATTTTTTAAATGTAACAATAATCCTGACCCTACCACTAACCCCCAACCCTATCCCTAACCCTAACAAAATGAGATGTTCCCACAAGTGGAGGCCTATTATACTGAGAGCCTACAGCAGTGCTGGGGAACAGAAAACCCCTTTGCTAAGTTCCCACAGTGTCATAATCAGGAAATACAGAGCTGGGGAACATCTTTTTCAGGTTCCTATTAAGTACCATATGGAGCTTGGGAACACATGACCCTGGGAACATAGGAACGACTCCAACACAAAGCATGACTGAGGCTAATGGCTAATGTATTTGGTCATATCAGAGTATTAGTATTAGTCCATCCAATAGGTGCAGAGGTACGTGACTTGAAGCCACAATGTCAACCTTTTGAGGAAAAGTCAGAGGATCACCAAAGTCATTCATTCTCTGGAGACCAAAAATGTCTGGTCAAAATATTCATGACAATCCGTCCAGCAGTTATTGGCATATTTCAGTGTGGGTCATAGCAGCAGACCAACTGACAGACGCGTGTCAGTAGCATAACTTAAAATAGAGTAGGTAATACACATTTCCTCATCACCTGGAATGTGTTTCTCTAAATAAACCCTGCAGTTAATTGGCCAGACTTCCTCATCTGAAGCAGATGTCAGTAACTCCAGTTTTCTGTTTTGCAATTGAGTCATGTTAACAAAGGTTGGGCGAGCTGTCTAACAAATATGATAAAATGGCCAACTGTCGAGGGATTTACGGCTGTGTCCTCTGACACTTGTTTGTCATCACACATGTAAATCTGTCTGAGTGTCATCCAATGTTTCCTGAAAGAAAGCAGATGGCAGCTGTTTTGACCTCATTGTCACTTAGAGAGTGATGCAGCTGGCTCTTGTACTGGGATGGATTTGGTTTGATTAATTAGCAGTGAATCAGACAGACACAAGTGACAGAGCACAGGTGTGGAAGACTGATCATCAGCCAACCATTACCATTTTATCCTATTTTATTTTACAGGCACTTTTCTGAAGGTCCACAATAGTTAATACAGAGAGGGGTTTGTATGAAATATCCTATAGTCAAATTGTATTTTTAGAAACGCCTATTCTAATAGATGTGTCCTCCTTAAGTATAAACACTGAAGGAATCCTGACCTTTCAATGGATTAACAATGAAAACAATAACTCCCCAGATCGTATCATACTTGATAACATCATACCCCATCCCCACCCCCAGATCAGCCAGCTACTTTCTTCACCCAACTGGTGTCTGCAGTTGCAGAAAAACCTTGGTGGATTGGTCTTTTTGTGTGTTCTCATATTTAAGTTAACTTAGACTTTGTCTCTCAGGGGTGTTTAAGACAGACTGAAACTCCTTAAATGAGTTTAACATCTATACAATAAAAACACCAGGTTTTCATGAAGCGATCCTAATGTTACAGTTAATTATGCAACTGATCCTAGGTCAGCCCACATTTCAGTACACACAGGAAACAAAGCGTGGCCTTTACTTGCATTGACCTTAGTTTTGAATTATGGGCTTTTCAAAGGTGACCTGATTAGGCATTGTTCCAGTGGGACCTTGTCAGGTAAAAGAGCACCTAATGACCATCCTTGCACCTGACTACACAAGCTGTAACATCAGGCTTTGCAACTTAGAGGAAGAAATCCCAAACTATTCCTGTAGTTTTCTCACTTATGAAACAATTTCTATTTTGTTATATTGTTCACTAGTGTCCATTGCAAACTGTACATTGAGCAGTGCAGGACAGTTCTTTCCAACAGAGGCAATAATCCACGTTGTCTCCTGCCCTCTAATTTAATTACCGATCATGTGGCCAGTGAAACAGAAAACAGTGGGCAGCTGAAGAAAACTGCTCTGTTTGCAAAGTCACACCTCCTCCCACTTGAAATAAATGTGTTCGAGTGTGTGTGTTGTTTATGTTCCAGGAAAAAAAAACAGAGGGTCCACCACTGTGTGTCCATGTGGATGGAGAACTGAGGCTTCGATGTAACTGGGCTGATCAGTTTGTTGGATGCAGTTACTGTGGTATCCAGAGCAGATGTCAGAACCAGTCAGAGGGTCCGTATCTGGCTTGTACTTATCAAGCATCTTAGAGCTAGGAATCACATTGACAATTTAACTAGGGCTGAAAAACGTAACCCTACCACAGAATTTGAGTAATTTATTAAGCTTTCTGCTGGCAGTGTCTGTATTCTCCTTTGAGGTTGATTGACATTATCATTTTATGACCCTCTGTAGAGTGAAATTAATGAAGACAGCTTGTCTTTCCCCAGCAGCTCTGGTATGCATAATCAATATAATCAAAAGACAGGATGATCTGGCCAGAGTTTGATGCCAGAAACCAAAAATGGGAGGACTGAAGTTACACACAAGTAACTTTACCTCAACTGATAAAACATTTCATCATACATAGGTTACACCAGTTGAATCTTGGGCTTATTTATTTGCTTTCCAGTGTAATTTTCAGATTTCTTTGGCGACTGCCTCTGCCACAAATGTTCTTTTGTCACGGCTGGGGAAAAAATGTTGAAGCATGCAAGAACAGCTGCCTGTGGACACAGACCCTGCCAGTAGGCGGGCATTATGCAAATGTGTTACACAGTGACGTCCACATGATGTGAAACAAAATGCTGGAAACAACACAACATGAATGTGTGTAAGTTTCATGTAGCTCAACCTGAGCTTTTTATTAAGAAACTGTATAAGAAACTGATCACTACTGAGGCTCCGAGATTCAGAAAGCCCCCCCCCCTACCTACAACCTTCAACCAATCGCTGGTGACTAGAGTTATTTCGGCCAATCAGAAGCGGTTGCTGGGCGGGGCACTGTCATCCGACCAATCGGCGTTTTGGCGGTCAATGTTGGCTTCCGTATTTTGCCATTGCCCGTGAAGCACAGTGAGGTGAGCAGAGCCACAGAAGCAAACAAAGCCGGAAAAACGAGTAAAACAAACTTTGGCGTCGTCACTCTGTCGTTTTTGATCGTTAGCACGGTGAGAAGCTTCCTTACTGATGAAGTGTGGATGCTAAAATAAGCTCTGAAGCAGTTTTTGTCGAACACACCTGCAGCACGAAGGTAAGGCTAACGAGCTAACGTTTGCTGCTGAGTAATAGCGAGTGTTAGCATTACAATTAGCCTTCTCTTTCAATGAAGTGTTTTGGCTGTTTTCGTATGGTTTGGCATGCGTATGTGTTTCCCCGACTTAGGTGTGAGACTCTAATGTGGACGAATGGTAAAACAAACCGCAGCTCTTGTTAGTTTGTGATTAAAACCGAGCGTTAGCATTAGCGTTAGCATTAGCTTTCTCTTTCAGTGGAGTGTTTTGGTCTCTCTTTCTATTTTCACTCGTTTGTATTGCATGGTTAGGAGAATGTTTGTGTTTCCCTGACTTAAGTGTGGGTCCCTAATGTGGACAGATAATAATAATGGGTAGCTCTTAGTAGCCTGTGTGCATCTCCTTGCGGCCACTGCGGGCATGTTCCATCCACGTCTGTTCAAGTCTGTTTGTGGTGATTTAGCTTCTTGTGATCGTTCTGCATCGCTTGGTCACTTTTTCCCCTCAGTGGTCATTATGCATTGTTTTACACCTCAGGTTATTGTGTCCTGTTTTGCGTCTTTGTGGTCGATCTGAATCATTTTCCATCTCCTCCTGGCTGTTATACATACATTTATGATCAGAAGATCCCTTGGACCTGTGCCTCGTAGTATCTGTTCATGGCCATCTATTATTCCCTGTGTATCACTGATAAGGAATTTGTTTGTGGTGACGTTATATGTGATTAAGCACCATTATATGTTAAATACTGGCTTGAAAACTAGAAAATAGTTTCAAAATTGAATTCTAAAAAAGCTTTTCTCTAGCTAGTCTGAATTATTAATGTAAGCAGTAGTTTTACTGTTTAAATCCTGAATCAAACCATAGTATTAAATGAATTTAGTATTGAGTATAATAATAACTGATAAACCTTGTCTACAGTATGTCCGGCATCTTAAGATGTTTTGTCCAATCAACAGTATTTAATTTGCAATCAGCATCATGACAAAGAAAACTATTAAATTCTCACATTTCAGAAGCTTTTCTTAATTAAAACAGTCGATTTTCTGCATCTGGACTAATTTATTGTTGCTCTCCTCATCACCATACAATATCCTTTGGATTGGAATTGTTTCAGGTGAAATTAAAATTGAAAAAATATCCTTGCTTCACTTTGATTGTACATTATCAGAAAATGAATTTAATTTTAATTGTTCATTACTCAGAATATGACTTTAAAAATAGCTTTGCAATATATTAACACCCAGTTTAACACGTCTTTACTTTCAGTAAAGCTGCTGTTAAAACCTTTGTAAATCTAGCTGAATACATATATTTTTAATCTGCATAAATAGGTATTAAATAAGGAGATAGCAGATCAGTTAATCACTCAGTTCTATACCTGAAAGTAGTTAAATATTTTCATCAGTCAAATATATGTGTCACATGTTAACTGGCATTCAGTGTGACTGTAACTGATCCAATTGAATTACTAATGTAAATAAAAGGAAAGGGATACCAAAGTTAATCAGGTTTTCAGTTCTTTATTGGTTTTCATTCATCAAAATAATAAAAGGATGTTGACTAAATATGTGTTAATAGAAGAGGAAGGTGCCCTCACACGCTTAAAGCGCCTCTTACGCAAACGTATGAACGTAATCTTTCAAACTCTTCCTGCTGTAATGTTGTAATGTCAGTTATGACTGACTGTGGTGGAGCAAGTAATTAGAGCTTTTACTTAAGTATAATTACCACAAGTTAAAATCTGAAAAACAGACCATGGAGATAGAAATTTCAAATTTTACTCTAATATTTGTTGTTGTTGGTTCTTATGGAGGTGATGATGGTAAACTGCCCATTTTATGAAACATCACTCTAATGTTTGGAAAATGCTCAGGCTCAGCTATAATGCTTAATAATTATGTATGTTTTGGGTGAATAGGTCATGTACTGAAAATCATTTCATTTGTATAATTCATTTATTTACTCCAGGTGTCACCACTTTGTCCCTGTACCAAGATGATGTTCACTGAGACCAGATGATCCACAGATGGCCTCCAAGTAAGACCACTGAGCACTGACGTTAAATTGTACGTTTAGTGATTGATCTACAATTTGTCAAAAAATAGACATAGCTTGTTAATAAAGTTTATTGACATAGTTCATGTATGAACAGTACATCCATAATATTTATGTATGTTTATGTCTTACTTCCTCCAGGTGTGGCCACTGTCCATGATTGCAGTTCTCATCCAATGAAGGAGTTCTTTGAGACCATCAGATCCACAACAGAGAGGTAATTTAGAGATAAAATGACATCAGCTGATTAAACTGCATAATAACTCAGTAATCAATCTTGAGTGTGAATAGAAAATAAAAACACTCAATGAACAGTTCAAGAGAGACTTTTAAGAATGAGACCAAGTATCAACAACGATCTTTACACCAGTTATACCTTGTTAGAAGTAGCTATTTGTAATGGATTCCATGTATTTTGGAAAAGGTCTGGTTTTAAATAACTGTCCTATGTTTTTCAGGTGAACTCACAGAGACCAATGCATCCACTGAAAGTGAAGGTAGGAAAATATTTTTTATTTCTTCTAAAAAAAACAATCAGGAAAGAAAATAGTCCTGAAACTTTGCATAAACAAACTATTAAGCACAATATACATGAAAGTTAAATTATCCCTCAGATATTACACAGAAACAAAAACCATGATTGTAATATAAGTTTAAATCCATGCTTTAACTATTACATTTTAATAGTTATTTTCTACTAATACAATTTTCATTTACCTTTGAAAGTTGTATTTAATTGTTTTAGATTATTACTTAAACTCTTGTTTCCTGTTGAAACAAGGACAGTTCACAATTGAAAAAGTACTTATTGATCAGTTTCTGCAACTAACAAACACATGTTCTGTCTCTGTAGGTGGAGGCTGGTGGTGGAAGCAGCAGGTGAAGTTCTGGACCTGAAGTGGATGACAAACAACAGTTGTGAACTTGTTAATTCATATCAAATGGACACAGGCCACCTCCTCCAGTCAGTGTTGGAGTCTCTTACAGGTCCCACATGCATGAGCACATTTCCAAAGACTAACTGCTTGTAATACAGGCAGCAGCAAGTGTGCTCACAACTACATGATGTGTAGGTGAGAATAAAACAAAGCACCTCCCAGTGGTCAAATGTCTGTCAGTGTTTAATCTCTGAAACAAAATGGTTCTAACTTTGCAGTTGCATGTTTATACATTAACTATGATTTAACACTGTTTAATAGCAGTTCATAGAATCACTTTATTATTTTCTATTAAGCAAAAATGCAATTAATAATATTCATTGAGTTAAGTCATAAAGATGTTTAACAACCAATGGGCTGAGAGCTACAGACAGAGCCAAGCTATTGTGACTAGTTATCACTCAGCATCAACTCATGCTAAAGCTGTTAATCCACATTATACAGACAAATGTACCTTATGTTTACTTTACACTAATAAAAGCCCTGAAACAGTAGAGCCAGCTCATCCTTAACACTGTACAAATACACCTGAGTTACACAACAGAGCAAAGTGCCTCCTACTGGTTAAAAGTGTATCGTCTGTACTTAATATTGTCTAGAACAAAATCATTAAAATATGTCTTACAAAACTTACTGAGTTGTGTGTTTATTCTTTTGATTTCAACGTACCTGAAAGACTTTGTAAATTTCTGCATTGTGGGACTAATAAAGGGTTATCTTATCTTTTATGACTTACTATAACATTTTTGACCACATGCTGTAATCTCTCATCAAACTAACCCTAACCCTAACCCTAAGACTTTTTTAGGACATTTTTGACCACATGCTGTAATCTCTCATCAAACTAACCCTAACCCTAACCCTAAAACGTTTTTAGGACATTTTCGACCACATGCCGTAATCTCTCATCAAACTAACCCTAACCCTAACCCTAAGACTTTTTTTGGACATTTTTGACCACATGCCGTAATCTCTCATCAAACTAACCCTAACCCTAACCCTAAGACTTTTTTTGGACATTTTTGACCACATGCTGTAATCTCTCATCAAACTAACCCTAACCCTAACCCTAAGACTTTTTTTGGACATTTTTGACCACATGCCGTAATCTCTCATCAAACTAACCCTAACCCTAACCCTAAGACTTTTTTAGGACATTTTTGACCACATGCTGTAATCTCTCATCAAACTAACCCTAACCCTAAGACTTTTTTAGGACATTTTTGACCACATGTTGTAATCTCTCATCAAACTAACCCTAACCTTAAGACTTTTTTTGGACATTTTTGACCACATGCCGTAACCTCTCATCAAACTAACCCTAACCCTAACCCTAAGACTTTTTTTGGACATTTTTGACCACATGCCGTAATCTCTCATCAAACTAACCCTAACCCTAACCCTAAGACTTTTTTAGGACATTTTTGACCACATGCTGTAATCTCTCATCAAACTAACCCTAACCCTAACCCTAAAACTTTTTTAGGACATTTTCGACCACATGCCGTAATCTCTCATCAAATTAACCCTAACCCTAACCTCTCATCAAGCTCTAACCCTAACCCTAAGACTTTTTTTCGACATTTTTGACCACATGCTGTAATCTCTCATCAAACTAACCCTAACCCAAAGACTTTTTTTGGACATTTTTGACCACATGCCGTAATCTCTCAGCAAACTAACCCTAACCCTAACCCTAAGACTTTTTTTGGACATTTTTGACCACATGCCGTAACCTCTCATCAAACTAACCCTAACCCTAACCCTAAGACTTTTTTTGGACATTTTTGACCACATGCCGTAATCTCTCATCAAACTAACCCTAACCCTAACCTCTCATCAAGCTCTAACCCTAACCCTAAGACTTTTTTAGGACATTTTTGACCACATGCTGTAATCTCTCATCAAACTAACCCTAACCCTAACCCTAAAACGTTTTTAGGACATTTTCGACCACATGCCGTAATCTCTCATCAAACTAACCCTAACCCTAACCCTAAGACTTTTTTTGGACATTTTTGACCACATGCCGTAATCTCTCATCAAACTAACCCTAACCCTAACCCTAAGACTTTTTTTGGACATTTTTGACCACATGCTGTAATCTCTCATCAAACTAACCCTAACCCTAACCCTAAGACTTTTTTAGGACATTTTTGACCACATGTTGTAATCTCTCATCAAACTAACCCTAACCCTAAGACTTTTTTTGGACATTTTTGACCACATGCCGTAACCTCTCATCAAACTAACCCTAACCCTAACCCTAAGACTTTTTTTGGACATTTATGACCTCATGCCGTAATCTCTCATCAAACTAACCCTAACCCTAACCCTAAGACTTTTTTAGGACATTTTTGACCACATGCTGTAATCTCTCATCAAACTAACCCTAACCCTAACCCTAAAACTTTTTTAGGACATTTTCGACCACATGCCGTAATCTCTCATCAAATTAACCCTAACCCTAACCTCTCATCAAGCTCTAACCCTAACCCTAAGACTTTTTTTGGACATTTTTGACCACATGCCGTAATCTCTCAGCAAACTAACCCTAACCCTAACCCTAAGACTTTTTTTGGACATTTTTGACCACATGCCGTAACCTCTCATCAAACTAACCCTAACCCTAACCCTAAGACTTTTTTTGGACATTTTTGACCACATGCCGTAATCTCTCATCAAACTAACCCTAACCCTAACATCTCATCAAGCTCTAACCCTAAGACTTTTTTTGGACATTTTTGACCACATGCCGTAATCTCTCATCAAACTAACCCTAACCCTAACCCTAACCCTAAGACTTTTTTAGGACATTTTTGACCACATGCCGTAACCTCTCATCAAACTAACCCTAAGACTTTTTTTGGACATTTCTGACTACATGCTGTAATCTCTCATCAAACTAACCCTAACCCTAACCCAAAGACTTTTTTGGACATTTTTGACCACATGCTGTAATCTCTCATCAAACTAACCCTAACCCTAACCCTAACCCTAAGACTTTTTTTTGGACATTTTTGACCACATGCTGTAATCTCTCATCAAACTAACCCTAACCCTAACCCTAAGACTTTTTTTGGACATTTTTGACCACATGCCCTAATCTCTCATCAAATTAACCCTAACCCTAACCTCTCATCAAGCTCTAACCCTAACCCTAAGACTTTTTTAGGACATTTTTGACTACATGCCGTAACTGCTCATCAAACTAACCCTAACCCTAACCCTAAGACTTTTTTTTGGACATTTTTGACCACATGCTGTAATCTCTCATCAAACTAACCCTAACCCTAAAACTTTTTTAGAACATTTCTGACTACATGCCGTAACTGCTCATCAAACTAACCCTAACCCTAACATCTCATCAAGCTCTAACCCTAAGACTTACTTTGGCCATTTTTGACCATACTTTCCTATGACATTTTTAGCATATTTTTGACCACAAACTATATAGTATGACATTTTGGTGATATTTATGACCACATACTATTCAATTCAATTCAATTTTATTTATATAATTCAATTCAATTTCAATTCAATTTTATTTATATAGCACCAAATCACAACAACAGGAGAGGAAGGGGGTGGGGGTGGGGGATAGCGAGAGAAGAACATAGCATAACACAGGTTCCAATAAAATGTAAGGTGATGCCAGTAATACAGCAGTAGTAATGATAGCAGTGATAATTAAAGTATTAACTGCTAATATAGCAATACAACTAATAGCAGTATAAGTCATTTCTAATTATAGCAGCAGGTGTTGAGTGGAGTTGTAGGAGAAGCAGGAGACTTGTCATCACAGATCAGACTCTACAGCTCCAGAGGCAGAAATACCTGCAGAAAGAGACAGAGACTATGACTTTTTGGTGACATTTTTGACCACATACTATACTATGACATTTTTAGCATATTTTTGACCACATACTATACTATGACATTTTTAGCATATTTTTGACCACATACTATACTATGACATTTTTGATAGACATATTTTTGACACACATAGCTATACTATGACTTTTTGGTGACATTTTTGACCACATACTATACTATGACT